>NC_090030.1:16649744-16992244 GCF_037176765.1 Anolis sagrei | reverse complement strand
GAGGCTGGATGGCCATCTGTCAGGGGTGATTTGAATGCAATATTCCTGCTTCTTGGCAGGGGGTTGGACTGGATGGCCCATGCGGTCTCTTCCAACTCTTTGATTCTATGATTCTATGAAACAGATATGTATAACGCAGGTACAACACCCTGTCTGCACAGATGGCCCTGCAGTTTATATAACCCCGAAACGAAACTTATGCAATGATTCGCATCTCCCATGTTTGCATCCTAAGTTGTTGTTATTGTTTGTTTGTTTTTTTTAAAAAAAAACAGCCAAAATTTCAGGTGGAAGTCCCCCGGCAACCATTTTGGGAGCCTCTAAATCTCTCAACAAATCATGAAGTTTGGACAATGGAGGCAGAAATCCCAGGACCAACCGGTCTCTATGTGGACCTCTTCTGAAGTCCGGGATTTTTTTTGCCTCTGTTTAAAACCCGTGATGTAGTGCTGTCTGGAAGCACCCTTAGTTAGATATTGTTGTTTCAAGTCAACTTATCTGGGCTTGAACGTCAACAATGGCGAACTATCACCCAGTATCCATATTGAGAGTTAAGGTTCATCCATAGCAGTCAGTCACTTCTGAAACTTTCTTTTTGGGTGAAATCATTTTAATTTAACAAGAATAAAAATGCCAGTACTATCTATTCAGAAGGCATTAGGCACTCCAGAAGTCAAGAACCTAATGGTAGCATAACCTGAAAGTCCACCAAATATGAATACAATCAAGAAGATTAGAACATTGCGAAAACATGAGGCATTTGATGGTTCCTTTGTCTGGAAGAAAAATTCAAATCCATCACAGATCTAATATTAATCAAAGGAAATATGGAGAGCATCAAGGAGAGATGCAAGGAGGGAAGCCAATAAGAAATATTTTGTGGGCTACTGACCTTCCCTGCATTATTGAATTTGCCTTGAGAGAAGGCTGAAAGGAGATATGATAGATATGATGTACAACGATAAATAGGAGCTCAGGTCTCCAGCAGAAGTTGATGGCAATATGCTCTGGAAAGTCTTCCTGACTTTTGTAAGGATTCTTTTTGTGGGGGGAAGGAGAGGGTTTGCTAGTAGCACTACCACTAGAAGGCTTCAAAGAGCCAAGCTCGAAATAGGCTTACCTGTCATTAGAATTATGCATGACATATATACATCTCCAGGAAGGGAATCCAAGTTAAACCTGAGCAGAGAAATATATTGCAGGTATGGTATGCCTTTCTCAGATGTAGACTAGGATTCAGTAAAGGGAGAATTAATGCAAAGCCAGTCTTCCTCCAAATATACTTGTTTTCCAAAACAGAGATTAAACCACAGCGTTAGGAAAAAAAAAGCAACCAGTGAAAGAATTCTAGCCAAGATCCAGATTTTAATTTATAATTTGCTTTTATATGTTGGATTGTCAATTTTTGTTATTATGACATTGAACACGTGACCCCCCCCCTGCCCAGTCAACATATGTAAATGTATACATTAGTACCATAGCAGAGTGTTCCGCAGGTTAACGCTGCTTCAATTTTCATAATAAATAAACTATGAACATCTGGAGATTGAAGGGCCCCCTGCTAGTGCAGCAAGTTAAACCACTAATCTGCTGAACTTGCTGACCGAAACATTGGTGGTTCGAATCCAGGGAGCAGGGTGAGCTCCCACTGTTAGCCCCAGCTTCTGCCAACCTAGCAGTTCTAGTATTTTCCTAACCTAGTACCCCCCCCCCCCCCAAATCCACCAATGTTCACGTTTGGGCATATTGAGTATCCATGCCAACTTTTGTCCTGATCCATCATTCACTGAGTCCACAGTGCTCTCTGGATGTAGGTGAACTACAACTCCCACACTCAAGATCAATGCCCACCAAACCCTTCCAGTATTTTCTGTTGGTCATGGGAGTTCTGTGTGCTAAGTTTGGCCCAATTCCATCTTTGTTTGAGTTCGGAATGCTCTGTGATTATAGGTGAACTATAAATCCCAGCAACTACAATTCCCAAATGACAAAATCAATCCCCCTTCCAAACCCACCAGTATTCAAATTTTGGCATATCGGGTATTTGTGCCAAATTTGGTCCAGCGAATGAAAATACATCCTGCATATCAGATATTTACATTACTGTTTATAACAGTTATGAAGTAGCAACGGAAATAATTCTATGGTTGGAGGGTCACCACAACATGAGGAACTGTCATGGCATTAGGAAGGTTGAGAACCACTAGTGTAGAGATGAACCCTAAATTAGTATTCTAGCACATTTGAAAAGCGGAGTGCAAGAACTGGTTCGATTTTGGTGAAGATTTTTGGGTTGGCATCGCACCTGTTGCCAGAGGCGGCCCTAGGTAATTTTCAACGGTAAGCAAACAGTATTTTGGCGCCCCCCCCCCCCCACAACCAATAACTGATATATATTTTCTGTTCGTCGTGTGAGTCTGTGTGCCATATTTGAACCTTTAAATATGGGACACCAATATGAACTCCACCAATTCCATCATTGGTGGAGTTCAGAATGCTCTTTGATTGTAGGTGAACTATACATCCCAGTAACTACAACTCGCATATGTCAAAGTCTATTTTCCCCCAAGAGCGCCCCTGGGCAACATCAACTATACTGCAAATGCTTACTTTGCGTAATGGGTTGAGCTGCCCCTGCCTATTGCTGCAATCCCTCTACCTTTTTTGTGCGCTATATTTTGTAGATTTTGTAGATATCAAGAAAACTCTTATTTTCTGCTTCTGTGATTATCAGGCTTTTGGCTAACAATGTGTCATGGTCCATGAAAACTCGACTGATTACCCGGCCCATCTTTCTAACTGGGAAAGAGTCACTTCTTGAATCCCTGCCCTCCTTTTTGCCTGTTTAAGAGTCTGAAATGTGGACCTCCGCTGTGACATTCTAAGTGGACTGTGCCAGAACTGTGAAGCTAATGGGCTAAGGAGAGCAATTCACCTCATCCCGCCCCCGATAAGCAGATACGCACTTTTTAAGGAAAGCCATCAAGGCAAACTTTGGAAAACAGTTCCACATTGGCTTGAATATACAGAGAAGTAGTGAAGCACTATTGCTCTGATGGAGGTGCCACAGACAATTAAACTGTACACAGCCTCGCTACAAAGCCACCGCAGGGGTATAGCGCCACATGATTGGCAGGAGGCAAAGATAAATAGGAGACATCAAATACATGTGGGAAAGCTTCCATTACTAAAAAATTCAGTCTGAAGGCAATTGCTGAGCACCATTTTAACACGGTCTGCTTACGTTTTATGCCTTTCCATTGCAAAATGAGTTGCCAGCAGCTTCTGAGATAGATCGATTGCATATATGCATATATATATATATATATATATATATATATACACACACACACACACACACACACACACACACACACACACAAACACAAACACAAGCACCCACACAAGCACAAGCACAAACACAAACACAAACATACAAACACAACTATAGGTTGATTATTCCTTATCTGAAAATCCAAAATGCTCCAAATTGTCCTCATCAGTTGTTTGAATCTAGACCTTTTTGCTTTCTGGTGGTTTAATGGACACAAAATTAGTCAGTTGCAAAAGCCTGACAATACAAAAACACTTGGACTTGTTGCTGGAAGGAAAGCATTAATTTTATAGTGTAGATACTTCCCATGACAAACATGTGTAACAATTATTATTATTATTATTATTATTATTATTATTATTATTATTAGGTTGCTGTGAGTTTTCTGGGTTGTATGGCCATGTTCCAGAAGCATTCTCTCCTGACATTTCCCCCACATCTATGGTAGGCATTATTCCATCTCCCAGGAGCCTGGTTTGCTTTACCTTACAGTTGCTTCCCCTTGCATTTTTTCCCAGGGATGCTGCAGCTCTGCAGAGCCCTGAAAGTTAACAGTTTCAGAGGCTGGAAAGCCAGTCTGCAGGCCCTTTGCAGCTATTGGCTTAGAAGGTATCTTTTTGGGCTTAGAGACCGCCCTTTTCCCCCAGGGATCTCCATTTTGGAATCTCCCCTGCCTTTTTAGTTTAGAGAAGGAACTTCAGATGTGCTGGTGGTTAGTCAAGGTAGCTCTGGGAAAATCATTGTAAGTACTATTAAGACTATTAAGATACTATAGATAGCTAAGCTTGATTGAGTGATTGAGTTATAGCTGATTGAGAAATCGAAGATTGAGATATTATGGATAGATATTAAAGATTGAGATTGAGATACTACAGATAGAGAAGCCTATTGAGAAACTGAGTTATTTAGATATAGAAAGAGAGATTTCATTGCTTCATCTCCAGAACTAGCCATGAGCATAGATAGGGAAAGACCAGGTCTTTCTAAAAAGTAACAGCTTAGGGTTAGGGTGAAAATATTCCAGGATCTTCTCTGCCTTCTGGGGAAAAGTTAACTCAGTGACTGGAGGAGAAGGGAAAGAAAGAATATCTCTGTGGTTTCACCTATTGACTGTTCTGTTTGTAACCTTGATAAGCTGTGCCAAGTCTGCAAGGACTTTGAAGAATAAATATCCCTTTTGTGATGTTCAAAACCTTTAATAGCCTCAGTTGCGGAATATCTCAAACTTCTTAAGAAAAAAGCCCGCAGTTCGCTCAGACATAGATAGAAGCACATCTTAGTTTTATTTTTATAACGTCTGGGTGTAACGGCACAGGCATCCTCAGAGGTTGAGGGGTCTGTTGGAAATTAGGCAAGTGAGGTTTATATATCTGTGAAATGTCCAGGGTGGGAGAAAGAACTCTTGTTTGCTTGAGACAAGTGTGAATCTTGCAATTGGCCACTTTGATTAGCATTTAATGTCCTTGCAGCTTCAAAGCCTGTCTGATTGCTGCCTCTTCTGACTGACCTTGGAACTCTGCACTTTTCAGTCAGATTTCTCACAGAGAGAAGCATCATTCCCCTTACTTGAATCTTCATCACTTGGGAAGTCAGATCTGGCCACGGTGGTCCATGCTCTTGTTACATCCCGGTTGGATTACTGCAATGCACTCTACGTGGGGTTGCCTTTGAACACTGCTCGGAAACTTCAACTAGTCCAGCGAGAAGCAGCCAGATTGCTCACCGGAGCGACGTACAGGGAGCATACGACCCCCCTGTTACATCAGCTCCACTGGCTGCCGATCCAGTTCCGAGCACAATTCAAAGTGCTGGTTTTAACCTACAAAACCCTATACGGTTCCGGCCCAGTGTATTTGTCCGAACGGATCTCCCTCTACATCCCACCTCAAAATTTAAGATCATCTGGAGAGGCCCTGCTCTCGACTCCGCCACTATCACAAGTGAGGTTGGCGGGGACGAGGAGCAGGGCCTTCTCGGTGGTGGCCCCTCGCCTGTGGAACTCACTCCCCGGGGAGATTAGATCAGCGACCTCCCTTTTGGCGTTCAGGAAAAAACTGAAGACCTGGATATGGGACCAAGCTTTTGGACATTCTGGCAGCTAAGGGAAGATCTGACGATAAACATGGGCGAATGGAATGAAATGGATATATGGAACTCTGAACACTGAGCATGAGATTTTTTTGCTGTTTTATTATGTACTAATGTTTTTAACTTGTTAACTGTTTAAATCGTTTTTAGGTTATTGATTCAGGCATCGAATTGTGCCGTTGTTTGTTAGCCGCCCTGAGTCCCCCCTCGGGATGAAAAGGGCGGGGTATAAGTAATTGAAATAATAATAAATAAATAAATAATAAGCCCCAGGAAATCCCACAGGCAACCCCACAACCCTCTCTAAATCAGCAGTGAATCCATCAGACTCAGGAGCCTCAGGCTGATCTACAACAGGATGAACCTAAAGTCTTTACAGAGATATACCAAAGGAACACAAAACTATAATTCAGAAATCAATGGAATGGAAAGATGTTTCTATCCCTAATTGTGATAGGACTGGAGAGAATAGACACAAGGGGCATCAAGGAGTGCAGTGGCTTCTTTGCAAGAATTTGGGTGAGCCATCTCCCCAAAAGGAATCTCCACGGTATTCTTATGGGGAACATGGTAATATGTGGCTAGATAATACATTGTAGACTGTGATATAGAATAGTGACCCACATTTATATTCTGCCTTTCTTCAAGGATTTGGTCATCCTTTAGATCAGTGGTTCTCAACCTGTGAGTCCCCAGGTGTTTTGGTCTACAATTCCCAGAAATCCCAGCCAGTTTGCCAGCTGTTAGGATTTCTGGGAGTTGAAGGCCAAAACATCTGGGGACCCATGGTTGAGAACCACTGCTTTAGGTGGTAAGGAAGCCCTGAACTAGAATCATCTGCCATCATCTTTTTACAATCACTGCTCACAAGAAAGACTGTGTGTATGACACTCCCCACCACTTCCATTTTTCTCTCTTTCCCACTAAAGGTTTATTACAAAGAAGGGTTTAGGCTTTGCTTTATGTCACCAAACTTCAATATCCCACCCTGCCCACCTACGTATTTTCTCTACCCACCCCCCAATATCAGCTCACCCTCCTTGTTTTGACAGGTATGACCTTTCTAGCGGTTGATATTTTGAACGTTAGCCATTCCGCACAGGGTGTAAACGCAGAGAAGCAAAGGCATGTAGAATAAATGGGCAAGCAGTCAAATATGGAATATGAAAAGGTCAAATTGGAACTTTGCTGCCTGCGTAATTTGAGAGCTGCTGCATATGATACATCAGAAATGTAAATTCTCACTCGTGAGCAATTGATTCAGGGAGAGAACACAAATGAGACATCAATCAATCATGCTGACAGCAAGAACAAAAACTTTGACAAGGACAAATCTAAAAGGTGGCATATTCCTGTGCATGGCAAAGATTAGCCACCAAGAATTCCCTGAGCCCATTCCTATTATTTTTCTGCCACTCAATATAGTGGTTCTCATCTTCATTGTGATGGCAATTGTTATAGAAGCTCCAAAATATTTTTCATGAATTTAATGAAGATTGTAAAACTCAGACTTCATATTTATCTCGGTGAAAGGGGATGGTCTATTAATATTTCCTAGAGATGTATTTAGTGACTATACATTGGGATGTAGTGTTATGATGGTAAATTTATCTATTTGTTTACATTATTTCTATCCCGCCCATTTCAGCCCGAAGGTGACTCACCGAAATAAAATACATACATTGATAAAGCAAAAACATCAAGTGCAATTAAACATAAACGACAGTGCATAATAAACAATTTAAAAAGAAACGATGTCCTCTCATTCAAATCTTCATCCGTTACATTGTCTTGGCCATTCCTGGGTCAATTTCCAACTCTCGTTTGTCTGTTTACTCCGGGGTTCCGAATGCTTACTCGAAAAGCCAAGTTTTTACTCTTTTTCGGAAAGTCAGGAGGGAGGGGGCTGATCTAATATCCCTAGAGAGGGAGTTCCACAGCCGAGGGGCCACCACAGAGAAGGCCCTGTCTCTCGTCCCCGCCAGACGTGCCTTTGAAGCTTTCACAGATATCCATAAGCCCATTTTAATTCCAATCTTGTATTTTGTTAATGCAACTGCTAATGGTGTTCTACCCTTCCTTGGAAATTCCAGCCCGTGAGAAATTGTTGGAAGATGTACTCTTTCCTAGAGATGGAAAGAATATTAGCAAGTATTACAATAATCATGGAAACACGTATTTCTTGAACATTGGAAAACCCCAACTCAAGGAACAATGAGAATTATCACAATTTAAAATTTACTGTGCAGAAAATCCACACTTTTCCTGCCAACACCAGCATTTTCTGCACAACAAAGAATAATTTTCTGTACAGAAAATAATACTTCACCACAAAACATTTTCTGTGCAGAAACTGTTTTCAGCACAGTAAATTCAGCATTTTTTCTGTTTAATCTTAATTTTCTGTTGTTTTTGTGTTTGCAAAAAAGCAACATTTTGGTGTGGGGAAGCAACATTTTCTGGCACAGAAAACAATGTTTTGTTTTGTTTTTTGCAGTATGCATCCTGAATTCTTTTGAAAATTGAGAATTTCCCAAAGCCAACAGAAAATTGCTAAAAAGCATTCACTATTTTCTTTGTGAATTAATTTGGTGAAAAATTACATACTTATTTTATCCTCGGATAAATTAGGTGAAACTTCCCCCAAGACTTCTCTGGTGATGATTAGAATAAGGATAGAAATTGGAGATTTTTTAGGTTCTGTTTGTACACAGCATTATTGCACCATAGGGAGTTTAAAAACTTTTTTAAAGTAAGTAGATGAAGACTGCTCATAATCATTAAAGCAGAGAAGAAATATGATTGACATGCTTTTAAATTAATTTTATAGCGAGAAGCAAACATCACTGTTTGTGAGAGATGGTTGACATGGGTCACAGAGCTTCTTCAAATCCAAAACCCAGAAGGAGATTAGGGAAGGGGGAAAAACGTTATTTCACTAATGGGAAAATGGAAATTGTGTTCAGATATGATTGGAGGGGGGAGCTATTGATAGCATTAAATGAATTAATGGATTTACATGGACAGATGTGAGGCACATGCTATCTGTCATCCGCTGTTTACAAATTGTCTTCCTTGATTTTAGAGTCAGGGTGACAGATGGCTTACCGAAAGCTGAGGAGACTCAAAAACTCAACAGTTCCCTGAACCAGATGGCATTAATCCTAAATTCCCTTGTAAAACCAAGGACACCTCTTCCTACAGAAAGTCAGAACACAGATATGTAGGATTGTGTCAAATACTGATTAATTCTTCCAACATAGGAGACTACTCCAAACATCTGACAGGATGATCTCGGGTTCACAAAAAAGACTACGCAAGAGACAATTTGCTAATCTTTTGGATGCTTTGAGAATCTTCTTTGTTCCTAACTTAAGGCTTCAATGGACTTAACATGTTGTTATTCAGTGAAGAGAGTAGGAATAGAGATGTGATCAAATGCATAGTTAGTTCTACTATCTTGAGCTTACAGTTGGGATCCTCTTGGCTTGTGGTTAGGCATGCATGGCTTGTGGTTACACATGGATATGTCTTCTTTTGGATGGTGTGCAACAACCTTTTTCCTAGTCCCTTGAACACTGTTTCAAGGCTCCTTGACTGGCAGCTGTCTATCCCTGAGTTGGTAGTGATGGAGGTCCTGTGGATATTGTTACAGTAAGTTGCAAAAGGATCAACATCAAGTGTGTGTGTGTTAAATAAAACCTTATACTGTTAATCATTATGTGCAGCTGCTAATCTAGGTCAGCTAGTAAATATGAGCCACACCCGGTGGGGTATAACTGTATGTGTTTTAGAATACAGTTCAGCGTTTGCTCTGAGGAGCTTATGCTCACAGCATTCTGCTCAACCATTTGCACTGCTCATTTGAAGGAAGATGAAGAAGACATGCTCTTTGCATTCTGTTATTCTTACAAGGACTATGTATGTTTATTGCACTGTTTATTTTGTATGCAACACTGCAAGTTTATGTTTTGACTCTGCTAACAAGAGTAAAGTTTTCTGTTCTTTTCCCTCTTGCCTTTGTGCAAAGTTATTGTGTCTTTTGCATTGGATCAGACTAAATTCTGCTTAAGCGTAACGGATATTTACCACTAGGAAGAGAAATGGCTACCCAGGCAATGTAAAGCATCTGTATTGTGATATGCTAAGAGGTTTCCTATATTATGCAATACTAAGAGAGTTTGAGGCCAGGATTTTCCAGGTAACATTTGTTCAGAAGGAGTTTGCCATTGCCTTTTTCAAAGTTTGAAAAAGTGTGAGTTGACCAAGGTTACCCAATGAGTTTCTATGACTGAGCAAGATTCCAAACCTTGATATCCAAAGTCCTAGTCCAATGCTCAAACCACTACACTTTACAGAGGCATCAAATATCTTGACATGGTCCTACTTGGTAGAGCAAGATTCAGCTGCATCACCGTTCCAACCCTTATGTATGGCCAGATGACCATCATGTTCCACCAAGTCATATAAAGCTTGGTTGCATGGCTTTCTTCTCAGTGTGGGGATCTTATTTGTAGTGCAAAGACTCTTCTTAACTCCTGCTTCCATATCTTGATAAGTTCATTGGATTTCACCATATGCCCTACTTTGTTTATATTCTTGTCTCTGATTTGTATCTGCCACTCTGAACATTAAGCTGCCAGATTTGTATGCCACATCTACATTTATTTCCTCTGGTCTCAGTGTTGACCGCAACTACCACTCAACTTTCTCTCAACTGTGATGTGACCCGGAGAAGAATTTAACTCCACAAGGTCTGGCAGAAGGACTGGTCTTGCCACAAATCAGAGAAAGGCAACTATTATAGGCCAGACAATTTCTGAAGCTGGTGTATCTGATAGATGCTTCCGTTGGCCATTTCCTACATATCAGCTGTGGGCAACTATGGAAGGAATAGGACTATCTTTTTCCTTTGAGCCTACTCTGATGAGCCTCAAGTCATGTTTTCAGCATGCTTGGCACATGACTTCTGCCCACCAGTTTGACCTATTTTCAAGATTGGGCCTTTTTGGGATATCTGGAGATGGGGGAAAAAACATTGGTGACAGATTTGAAGTATTTGGTATCACTCCCTAGCTTAAAAAATGCCCATAAAATAAAAATTAAATGGAGTTTTGTGGGACCTCTGGGGTGTTTCACACAAATATGAGGTCCCAAAGACTGCATGTGGTCCACAGGATTTAGTTGGCACAATTTGCCATATAATATTTCAGGTAGAGAGCTATGACCCTATCTGAGTAGAAGGTTAATAGCTGAGCTAAGCAGTTTGGCAGAATATGGGAGGCTAATAGTAGGTGATGTGGGTATGCATCAAATATTAGTTCGGTACTATAAACTAACTGGATTAGTGAGTAGCCTCTCATGCCAAGCAAATGCTCAGAAATATGGTAAGCGTTGACTGTGGCATCTTCGGTGGGGTTGGGCCCATTAGCCTCCCCATGTAGCGGGGCATTAAATAAAGCTCTTGTACTAATTGGAAGCCTCCCTGATTTATTCCTCTGGAGGCAGCAGAGAGAGGCAATAACAGCGGAGCAAGCAAAAGGTCACCCCTTGCATCAGGCACCCCGGGAGTGCTGGAACGTAACCGCAATTGTGTCAACACTAAAATTATATAGTGTTGGAGGCAGAGGCTGTAGCTTATTAAGGCTCTTTACCGGCAGAGTGCTGGTAAAAGATACAACTTGAGGCAAAACAGACTGCCAGGATTTAATCTCATCAGCTGCATATAAATCAGTTTTAAAAAGCTTTCCTTGGCTTTGCTAACATACTCCAGTGCCTTCATTTGAGGCCTTTAACGCTTGTTGCCTTGTCATTTATATGAACAGGGAAATATCAGGACAGGATTTGCTAGTTCTTCTCCTGATTTGCTCCTTTGGGATATTTTCTTCAGTGTTGAGCTGAAAGAACTCTGTAATGAAACAGTGGCTCAGTTTCCTTTTTGGGTTGGGAGGTTGTGTGGAGATTGCACCCAGGAATCGGGCGTGATTTTGAGGAAGCTTGTTGGAGCGCAGGCTGATAGCTGGTGGGTTTTCTCTGTTGCATCTACACTGCAGAATTAATGCAGATTGGCCATATTTCAAATTTCATGACTTGGTACTATGGAATAATGAGAGCTGGAGTTTTACAAGGTCATTCTTTAGCCTTCTCTGTTAAAATGTGTTGGTGCATCACCCAACTACAGATCCCAGTATTCCATAGCATTGTGCCATAATAATAATAATAATAATAATAATAATAATAATAATGTCAACAGACTTGACCTGCTCAGAAAATCAGGAGGCAGAGGGCTTCTGTAAGTGAAATAAGCAGTAGAAGAAGAGAAACATTGTTGTTTATTCATTCAGTTGCTTCCAACTCTTCATGACATCATGGACCAGCCCATGCCAGAGTTCCTTGTCCGCTGTGGCCACCCCCAGTTCCTTCAAAGTCAAACCAGTCACCTCAAGGATATCATCCATCCATCTTGCCCTTGATCAGCTCCCCCTTCCTTTTTCCTTCCATTTTCCCCAGCATCTCGATGAAACAGATTATGTGAAAGGCAGTCAAGAACCAACATTGATGGAAGTCAATAGTAGAAAACTGCTTAAAGTTCAAAAGACAAAGAGTAAATACCATAAAAACACAATGCAGAGCAGAAGAGAAAATTGGCAAAAGAGGGCTCTCCATGGACAGTTTCTGGGAAAAACTGAGAACAAAACTGACAAGGAAAAACATGGATGTGGCTCACAAATGGAACACTGAAAAAGGAGACAGAAGGCCTGATTCTTGTTGCCCAAGAACAAGAAATTCGAACCAATGCCATCAAAGCCAGAATTGAAAAATCAACAACTGATTCCAAGTGTAGACTCGGTAAAGAAGAAGACAAAACAATGGATAACATATTACGCTGCTGCAAGCAGATCGTGCGGACGGACTACAAGCAGAGGCATAACACCGTTGCTCAGATGATCCCTTGGAACTTGTGCCACAAATACAATCTGCCTGTGACAAAAAAACTGGTGGGATCACAAGCATGAAAAAGTTATGGAAAATGAAAACGTCAAACTAATCTGGGACTTCTGAATTCAGACTGACAGCGTTTTGGAGCACAATACTATTGACCTCACGATCATGGGGGGAAAAACAAGTATGGATCATTGATGTTGCAATCCCAGGTGACAGCAGAATTCATGAGAAGCAACTGGAAAAGCTTACACAATATGTGGATAGTTAAAAAGCAGCAAGTAAAAAGAACTTTAAAGAAATAGGTAAATCCAATTAGGTAAGAAGATAAGCAGGAGCAAAATTAGTCCAGGGTAAAGTTCAGCAAAGTCCATAAAAACAAAGTCCACACTTCTCTAATATCATTCAGAAAACCAGGAAACATTAATCCAAGGCATGAGCAGGCATTCATACAATCTAAGAATCCAAATCATGAAACAAAAATACTTAGACAAGAATCTTCCCAGCAATGCTTCCACAAACAAGAACTTACCTCGATTCCAAATGATGATTCATCTGACTATATTTCCCATGCTTGGAACTTTTATCCCCCCATTAAGCTATCCCCAGCACTCAGAAATTGGTTTCGCTTTAATTGAGATTCCCTTATCTTTTTCTGTCAGATTCTGGCAGACCACCAAAGCCACTGTTCGATCTGCCTGTTTTGACTAATCTCCTGCGTCCTATCTATTTGCTTATTAAGTTTTGCAGCTGGGCCAGGTGCTCAGTTGTTTTCAAACCCCAAATCCTGGGAACTCTCTGGTAACCATTCAGAGAGTACACCATCATCCCCACACCCTTCAGGGACATTCTCATGGGAAACTACACTGTGCACAGGGGTCTCCTGGTCCTTCACTGCATCAGTATCACTGACCAAACCATTGCCATCTTGAAATTCATTGGCATCACTTCCGACATCCAAAGCACCCTGATCCTGAAACACAATCACAGGCTGAACTCCAACAGGGAGTCTATTTGGACAGTGGACCAGTTTAAATGGAATTGAATCCAACTGTCCAGATTGCCACAAACCCTGCGGAAGCGATGGAGTTTCTTGGTTGAGTTTATAGGCTACAGAAAAGCAAAAGAAAGAAGTTCTTAACAAACTTAATACGTTACACTGGCTTCTTAAACCTTCAGACTGACTTAGCATATATGCCAACAGAGCTGATAACAGGTGATGTTCTTGGGAAGTCTAATTGGCTTAAATGAGGCATGAATAGGAGCAGCAAATGGTCTCTTACACATCCTGTTCCCAACAAAAAGCTAAAACCAAATCTCTCTGCGCTCTCTGGATGTTTCTAATGCTTTTTAAAATTCAAGCCAATTATTTCTCCACCCCCTCAGTGCTCGATAGTAGACTGTCTTGCTGTTATCTGGAAATGCAGAGGTTAGGTTTATTGTTATGCCAGTGGAACAAATAAGATACTGGAGGTGGAAGTAAGACACAGTAGGGGGAAACAGAGCTGGGCGTGCTATCGAAACTCAAATCGATCCACCCCTTTCTTCCCTCTTTCTGAAAGCAATAGCGGAAATGGCGCTTGAAAAACAGAGCCAGAAACTTCAGAATTGGGGGGAGGGAACTCTTTTTGCAAAGAATAGTTTCTCACATTTCCAAAATATCAGAAGGGTATGTTCTTTTTCACAATAGCTAGAGATGTATCTCAGTTTCCTTTGCACACTGTGATAAATCTCAACCTATGTTTCCAACTATTGCTTTTAGTTATAATGCAATGGTTCTGTCTCTTAAGGCTACTTATAGACAACACATTCATTGTATTGTCGAAGGCTTTCATGGCCGGAATCACTGGGTTGTTGTAGGTTTTTTCGGGCCATATGGCCATGGTCTAGACCCTTTCTAGACCATGGCCATATAGCCCGAAAAAACCTACAACAACCCAACACATTCATTTCCAATTTCTTCTGTATTTTGAGCAGCCTTCAATGGGGATGAATATCTTCTAGGGGCCTCATCACACTTGAGCATTTATCCACTTTGATCCACTTTAAATGCTGAGACTGCCTCCTGCAGAATTATGGAGTTTGTAGTTTAGGAAGGGGCCTCTCTAAATGACAAACCTCAGAATTCTGCAGGAAGCAGTCACAGCATTTAAACTGGATCAAAGTGGATAGATGCTCAAGTGTGATGAGGTCCCAAGCACATCAACACTGGGCAATTTAGCCTATTATAAATCTGTCCTGGATGGAGCAACCCTCAATCTGGAACATTCATGTTGGATTCAGGACTATTGTTCAGATGGCTGAGGAGCACATCCGGGATACTAGGGTGGCCCACATTTCACCTCTGCCATGTTGCTGCCACTCTTAGTTGGCCATGGAGCTCCATTTGAATTGCTGGACATCATGGGCACCTGTGCTGACAACACATGAGCAGCAAGAGGTGATCTTCCTTTCTTCCTTTTGGTGTCATGGGACTCTATGTTGATGTCGGCATGGAGGACCCAAGCAACTAGGAAGAAGAACTGGAGATCACCCTTTCTGCTGTCAGCCATGTCAAGAATCTTGGACAGATCTCTGTGGTTGGGTAGAAGTGATGGCTGTGTAACATAACCATGATCCAACCCCTTTCTATGCATCTGAGTCCCTTTGGGAAGATAGGGTGGATTATAAATGAAGTTGTTAACCGCATTTCTGTATACGAACCCACACGATCTCTTCGATCATCTGGAGAGGCCCTGCTCGCGATCCCATCTGCATCGCAAGCGCGATTGGTGGGGATGAGGGACAGGGCCTTCTCGGTGGTGGCCCCTCGACTCTGGAACTCACTCCCCAAGGACATCAGGCATGCCCCAACATTGGCAGTCTTTAGGAGGAGCTTGAAAACGTGGTTGTTCTAGTGTGCCTTCCCAGAATAAGGAAACTCCAAGCAATTGGTCCCGAATGCACTTTATTAGAGATCTAGGGTCGTCTGCATGTCCCACCTATCTTCAAAATACCTACCCTATTTCACCTGGTAATGCCCTGCATTTTTTAACAATTTTAATTATTATGAGTTTATTTATTGTTGTATTGTTGTTGTTGTTGTTTTACTGATGTATTTGGGCTCGGCCTCTTGTAAGCCGCACCGAGTCCTTCAGGAGATGGTAGCGGGGTACAAATAAAGGTTTGTTGTTGTTGTTGTTGTTGTTGTTGTTGTTATTGAGCCCCTAGTGGCGCAATGGGTTAAACTCTTGTGCTGGCAGGCCTTTTGACTGACAGGTTGGTAGTTCGAATCCAGCGAGCAGGGTGAGCTCCCATCTCAGCTCTAGCTTCCCATGTGGGAACATGGGAGAAGCCTACCACAGGATGGTAAAACATCAAAACATCTAGGTGTCCCCTGGGCAATGTCCTTGTAGACGGCAAATTCCCTCACACCAGTAGCGACTTGCAGTTTCTCAAGTTGCTCCTGACATGAAGAAAGACATTATTATGCTATTTACTGACTCTGTATTGTCCACGATGGAAGCCACATGTACTGGGCTAAATCCTGTGCAACACCATTTCATTATGGTCCTCTAACTTAAGCAACTCTTTATCATCCAACTTAATCCATTCCTAAAATTTGCAGCTTCATAGTAGTGTCTGAGATTTGGCAATACCAGGCCCCCTCTGTCAGGCCCCAGATGCCCATACGGCACAATAACCCAGGACTACTCTGGGACTTACCAGACTTCCTTGACTTTGTTGAGCTTGGAGCAAAGCTGGAGTAACATCAAAAAAGAAGGCTCCTCCCTGGAAGTTGCCATATGTTGTCCAACTTTGGGCTGAGTTTGTCTTTTATGCCAATGTACACACAGCCTCTGTTTCTCTCTCTCTCTGTCCCTCAAGATAATTTTCAAAATCCAAAACTGAATATATATATTTTTAGTGAAAGAAGACTGCCACCACCCACTTGTGATTCCTCTGGTTTATCATAATGGCTCTGGAACCTGACATATGACTCCATTTCAACCTCAAATATCCATTGTACAATTGTGCATTGTTTTGGCTTTATCTCTGAGCAGTGCTGGATAAAAGGCTTAGAAGAAAACACAAACTCCATTGTAAGTGTCCTCACCTCTCCAATCCTTATAGCAACCTCTTACTCTTTCCGCAAGCACATGGATCAACAAAATTGGAGGCCAGCCTCCTGCCATTTTTCCAGTAAGTGTGAAAGCCATTTACCAAATCTGTTTGATAGAAAGGTCAAAACTGCAGAGTTCCTTGAGTCAGGCAGGTTAGATTTCAAACCTGATTGCTAGACCATGTCTGGTGCCCCACAGCATCTGACTCCTCAAATGCTGAAGTTTCAGAAGCTGGAGTACAGGTAGAATTCTTGCTTTTAAATACGAGGAGCAGGGCTGTGATCAAGTTCAACATATAAATGTAAATAAGTCCTATCTTTCATACAAAGTTTTCAAGACCAGTCCCGGATTTTATTCATTTATTGTATCAGAGGCAAACTGAGGGTGCAGTTGTAATGTATTTAAAAACACAAAGTTTACTAAATGTCCTTTGACCAGTAGCTGGCCACTTGGAGTGCCTCCAGTGTTGCTATAAGAAGGTCCTCCATTGTGCATGTGGCAGGGTTCAGGCTGCATTGTAGTAAGTGGTCTCTGGTTTGCTCTTCTCCACACTCGCATGTCATGGATTCCATTTTGTGGCCCCATTTCTTAAGGTTGGGTCTGTATCCCATGGTTTTTTGTCGTGTCAGGAGTGACCTGAGAACCTGCAAGTCGCTTCTGGTGTGAGAGAATTGGCCGTCTGCAAGGACGTTGCCCTGGGGACGCCCGGATGATTTGATGTTTTATCATCCTTGCAGGAGGCTTCTCTCATGTTCCCGCATTCGGAGCTGGAGCTGATAGAGGGAGCTCATCCACCTCTTCCCGGATTTGAACCTGCGACCTGTCGGTCTTCAGTCCTGCCGGCACAGGGGTTTAACCCACTGCGCCACCGGGGGCTCCTCATTGTGCCAGAGTGCAGTCTGTTCAGCGCCTTCCAAGTTGCCCAGTCTTCTGTGTGCCCAGGAGGGAGTCTCTCATCCAGACTCTGCCACTGATTGAGGTTCCGGGTTTTAGCCTGCCATTTTTGGACTCTGAAGTGTTCCTGCGAGTATCTCTGTAGAACTTAGAAAACTATTTCCTGATTTAAAGCGTTGGCGTGTGAGACAATAATAACAAATGAAACAGGGCAGTGAGGAGAGTGGATTGTGTTGGGGCTGAGCACCTTTAATATTTATATATATTTGTGTGAGGCTTGACAGTGACTGGTATGAGGTTTGGGTAAGACTTATATATGAGAGGATTGTAAGAGAGACTTTTAAAATGCATGTTTATGTCTCTTTAATATGTGTAACTCAATACCATAAACTGAATCCTGTTCCAAATGATCTTCAGCCATCTTCCTGTAGAATATCTTTGGTAACTTGACACAAATCTTTGTTGTCAAAATTGAACAAAGAAATATTTATTTACATATTCTCAGGCACACAAAGCATATTGGTTACACAGTATTTTCTTCACAGTACTACTTAGATATTGTTAAAGATAACTTTTATTATCATGAACACTTGAAACAGTTTCTATATAACTTTCAGGATGGCTTATCTTTTTGCCAGCCTGGTTTAGTAACTTCCTTCACTTTAAAATGTTATTCTTTCTCAGTCTCCTGACTGAGTACTTTTAATCTTGTAGTTTCTTCATCTTAACAATAGTTAACTGTGAATTTATTTCCAAAAGAACAGTTTTTTCCTCAGTCCCAGTACCTAGGCATAGTTTCTCCTTTTATTTACTCCAGCTCTGCCACTAAAGACACAATATAATACTGGGAATTCCTTTCCCCTAGATCACAAGCTAGTTTCTAATTCAAAACTGGTTCATTTACCATTCTAAATATCAAGGCTGAAGACCTAAACTCCTTGGTTCAGCTCTAACATAGCCAGAACTAACCTTCCTTTAGCTCACCCAGCTAAAGACTGGCTAATATTTTAAAATGTCCACTCTTCTGTTGGCAGTTAGCTCCACCTCTTTTTCTCCCTAGCTCTGCTGAAATGGATACATTTCTACTGCAGGCTTTGTTACTATGGCAATGCATCAACCAAGCAGCTGTTGCTAAGGCTGGCCTGCACTTGCTATATACTAACATTAATAAACATATTCAAAACCTATATTATAATTAGATATTTCGCTACAGTGTGCTGGCTGTACAGGGGGATGGGCTGGAGCTGTCCCTGCCTTGATCCTTTCATTATTGGCTGCTACTTCCCGGCGGATGTCAGGTGGTGCAATGCCAGCTAAATAGTATAATTTCTCCAGTGGTGTTGGGCGTAGACATCCTGTGATCATGCAGCATGTCTCATTAAGAGCCACATCCACTGTTTTAGCATAGTGAGATGTGTTCTATACTGGGCATGTGTACTTATCAGCAGAGTAGCAAAGCACAAGGGCAGATGTCTTCACTGTATCTGGTTGTGATACCCAGGTTGTGCCAGTCAGCTATCATTTGATAGTGTTTCTAACACCCACTTTTTGCTTGATAATCAAGCAGTGCTTGATTTGCAGTCCCAGATTAAACATCTGGTTTAGATGTGGCCAATGCTTTTCCTAGTGCTCACAAAGTGCTTACGTGGTGTCTTTAGGCTCATTCCTCCCTACTCTCTCTCTTTCTCTTTGCATGTGCTTAACCAACCTTGTAAGGTTGTTGTGATAGTGAAGTGAGGTGAGGTGAAGAAAGTTCATTCATACTGCTTTGAACTCACTGGAGAAAGATAACTCATAATGTATCAATCTTTTAGCATGATGGAACAAGAAAGCCAACAGTATTTCCTCACTTAGGTGCATTTATTGTTTTCCAAGAAAGCCAACTATAAGGCACCTGTTTTCAATCTATTTATTTCTGCTTATCTGCTCTCTCTCTTCTGTGCCCAGTTTAAGAATGCAAGTAGTTAAGTGATTGTTCCAGAAAGTGGCAGAGGAACAAACCTTTATGTCTGTGACATAATTTTACCAAATCAGTACAAATTTAATTTTAAAACACTTTGGAAGCAATGGGTGTATTAGCACAGAATGCATCTGAAATCAATTCAGGATAATTTAATTCTCTAAACTGAAAATGCCATTTATTAGGAGCGGGTGGGGGCGGAGAACATCTCTTAGCATTAATAGGTTCCTCGGTAGCAATTACCAACCTCGACTTCAACCAGTTCAATTTTGCTTTGCAAGGTACAAATTGGGAAAGGTGATTTGCCAATTTGATGCGATTTGGGCAGGGAAATGGACAGACACCTTTGGAAAAAAAAACCCTTCCTAATCATGATGCTAATGAGAGAAATACTCCCCGATAAGCATCACAGCGGCTGTCTTTTTGCATCTACCATTATCTCCTATTTTCCTTCAGGATTCCTGGTATCTTAGCAACCGAGCGGTCCTGATAGCCTTAATGGGCCCAAAAATGACACTCTTGGAAATCTATTGCTGAAGGCCTGGGGTGTGGAGTAATGATGCTTTTTGATGGTGGCGCTCAAACCACAGAGATAGCAGAGGATTAACGGCTTTCCTTGACCGGCTTGCCGTATGTATACATTTTCTGAGAAAAGAACGAGAGACGGCTAATCAGACCCAAATCTAAACAATTTTTGCAAGAAGGGCATGGAGGCCAACTGGGTAAGATCCGCCACCACTGCCATCTTTGACATGAACAACAATAAGTAAAAATGTTTTCAAGAGGATCTCGGAAAGCTATGGCGATGAAGTCCTTTTCTTGAGATGTGCAAAATGTTTCCATGAATCATAGCCAGGATGGCACATTTATTATCACCACAGAGAGTATACTGGCAAGCACAGGGCTGGTGGCAAAGCCTATTAGCTGCTTGACTGCTGCTCATTGCTCCGGGATCATCCAGGCTCAAAGCGTGGCATGGATCAAGTATTGCGGAGAGGAGAATGTATATCATCTCTTTATTAATATCCCCCAGATGGCAATGCATCAACACCGGAGCTGAGTCATAAAGGGAAAGGAAGCTGCAGAGAAGGCTTGTTTGCTTTTTCAAAATATTGGGGATCGTAAGCATGTGCTTTTGCAATGCCATCAACCATGCTCAAGCAAATGACTGGCACACATTCTATATTGGGTTGCGCTTGAACAGGGGTCCTCAAACTATGGCCCGGGGGCCGAATACGGCCCTCCAAGGTCATTTACCCGGCCCTCACTCAGGGTCAACCTAAGTCTGAAAAGACTTGAAAGTACACAACAACAACAACAACAATCCTTTCTCATCAGCCAAAAGCAGGTCCACACTTCCCAATGAAATACTAATAAGTTTATATTTGTTAAAATTGTTCTTGATTTTAATTATTGTATTGTTCTAAAGTGTTTTTTTGCACTACAAATAAGATATGTGCACTGTGCATAGGAATTTATTTATTTCGCACATTTCTAACCCGCCCTTCTCAACCCCCGAGGGGGGGACTCAGGGCGGCTTACAAAAAGCACAATTCGATGCCAACAACAAACAATAAGATAAAAAATGTATCAATAGCAATTACAACAATTAAAACAAGCAAGATATATATCACAATCAATAAAACCAATCTAATGTTCAACGTTCACCGGCTCAGAATCCGTAAGTTCATTCCATATTGTCAAATCCTATCCATTCTAGTCGTCATTGTCCTTTGTCTATTCGCCAGATTACCCAAAGGCCTGGTCCCATATCCATGTTTTTAGTTTCCTTCTGAAAGAGAGGAGGGATGTCGATGACCTGATTTTCCCGTGAAGTGAATTCCACAGGCGAGGGGCCACCACCAAGAAGGCCCTGCTCCTTGTCCCCACCAATCTCACATGTGATAGAGGTGGGGCCGAGAGCAGGGCCTCCCCAGAAGATCTTAAACTCTGAGGCGGGACGTAGAAGGAGATGCGTCCGGGCAGGTACGCTGGAATTCATTCATTTTTTTTCCAAATTATAATCCAGCCTGCCAACAGTTTGAGGGACTGTGGCCTGGCCCTTAGTTTAAAAAGTTTGTGGACCCCTGCCCTTGAACATTCATTTCTAGGTCCATCCATTCCATTTTTGTACAGATTTCTTTTAAGTATGTTTGAACATATATGGGGGTTGCAATGAGATAATTGGACACATGCTGTGAGATATAGAGGGTTAAGAATGCTGCTCTCTCTTGAGCGGTGAATCCATGGCACACAATTACGGAAGTGTGACACCAGCTTCATTCCTTCCCATGGTATGGGATTTGTTCTTTGCTGGAACCCTTTGCTAGGAAGTTGTAGTACTCAAGAGTTGGGCTCAATAATTTTAATTGAGCTTTGCCTCACCAAGTGATAGATTCTTCTCCCGAGCCCCAAAGATGGGCCAGATTAGAGAAACTAATAAATGGATGGGAATATGGATCATATTCCCATATTGAGCCCCCACTGGCGTAGTGGGTTAAAGCACTGAGCTGCTGAACTTGCTGACTGAAAGGTTGGAGGTTCGAATGTGGGGAGAGGGGTGAGCTCCCACTGTTAGCCCCAGCTTCTGCCAAGCTAGAAGTTTGAAAACATGCAAATGTGAATAGATCAAATAGGTACCGCTCCAGCAGGAAGGTCATGGCACTTTATGCAGTCATGCTGGCCACATGATCTTGGAGACGTCTATGGACAACACTAGCTCTTTGGCTTAGAAATGGGGATTATCACCAACTCTCAGAGTTGGACATGACTGGATGTCAGGAGAAAACCTTTACCTTTACCTATAGATCGTGTCTAATGGGAAAAATTGGGGAAAAAACCCTAAAAGATTTAAAAGGTGGTACTTTGACCTCAACTATGACATGCTGGGAAAAATGACAAAATAAACTTCCAATAAATAGAATAGATATGTTCCCAATAGGATCCATAGAGAACAGAAAATCCCAGTTATACCGGAATAAGTAAAAGAAATTGGAACATCATGGCATAGCAAAGATTGGGGACATTTTGAAACCCAACAGAACAGTAATACAATGGGAAGAGATAAAAGATAAGTGTGGTCATGGAAACTGGCTATTATGAAGAAGGTTATCTAAAAAGTCAACAGAATGGAAGAGTAAGGCATTGTGTCCAATTCTGGGCACCACAATTCAAGAGAGATATTGACAAGCTGGAATGTGTCCAGAGGAGGGAGACTAAAATGATCATGGGTCTGGAGAACAAGCCCTATGAGGAGCGGCTTAAGGAGCTGGGCATGTTTAGCTTGAAGAAGAGAGAGGAGATATGATAGCCATGTTTAAATATGTGAGAGGAAGCGACAGGGAGGAGGGATCAAGCTTGTTTACTGCTTCCATGGAGATTAGGACGCGGAACAATGGCTTCAAACTACAAGAAAGGAGATTCCATCTGAACATGAGGAAGAACTTCCTGATTGTGAGAGCCGTTCAGCAGTGGAACTCTCTGCCCCGGAGTGTGGTGGAGGCTCCTTCTTTGGAAGCTTTTAAACAGAGGCTGGATGGCCATCTGTCAGGGGTGAATTGAATGCAATATTCCTGCTTCTTGGCAGGGGGTTGGACTGGATGGCCCAGGAGATCTCTTCCAGCTCTTTGATTCTATGATTTTATGATTCTATGATAAGGGAAGCCCAGAAACAGTTCTTGATAAAATAATAAAATGGAAGGTAAAGAAGGAGAAAGGAATCATGGGATACATATACAAAATAATCACGGGAAAACTATACAATGTATATAAATAAGATTGCAATGTTTGTTTGTGGGATTAACATAACTCAAAAACCATTGAACGAATTGGCACCAAATTTGGGCACAAAACACCTATCAGGCCAACACAATACACCTATCAGGCCAACGAGTGACCATCACTCATAAAAACACTGAAAAAGACAGCAGAAGGGACCTAAAAATCCAAAAACCAAAAAATACATTACAATGCATGCGTAAAAATACACACACACACACATATATATGCAAACACAAATATACACATATACACAAATATATATACACACAAAGCACATATACACAGACTGGGCCACAGCAACGCATGGCAGGGGATGGCTAGTATATATATATAAAAATGACAGAAATTTGGAAGGAGGAACTAAGTTGCAGCGAGAGAGAAAGAGACAATTGGATGAATTCAATTCATAAAACAAAACATTTAAAGATAAAGGAAATGCAAGGGAAAATCCAGGCAAAATGGTATAGAACCCCTGTGCAATTAGCTCACATAACTAGAACCTCAACCCCCATTCCCACCAGTCAGGCCCGTAGCCAGGATTTTGTTTCGGGGGGGGGGGGGGGGGGGCTGAGTCTGAGTGAAAGAGGGTCTAGCCTAGCAAACCTTTTGTATCATTACCCCAATACCCCCATGCATATGGGATATATTGAGTATGGTGATCAGATCATGATATGAATAAACATAACAGTTTAAATAATGCACCAATAAGGCCTTTTCGCGAACCACCATGAAAATTTCGGGGGGGGGGGCTGAAGCCCCCCGAGCCCCGCCCCCCCCCCCCCCCCCGGCTACCTGCCTGCCACCAGTACTCAAATTTGGGCATATCAGGTATTTGTACCAAATTTGGTCCAGTGAATGAAAATACATCCTGCATATCAGATATTTACATTACAATTCATAACAGTAGCAACATTACAGTTACAAAGTAGCAACGAAAATAATGGGGGTCACCACAACATGAGGAACTGTATTAAGAGGTGGCGGCACTAGGAAGGTTGAGAAACACTGCACTAAATGATGCTAATGTTTCTAGAATATGGACATACACGGATTTATCTATGATGTTTTCAAGTCAGTCGTTTCCCCATCCTACCATTTGGGTAGGAAAAGGGATTCTCTCACTGCTTTGTAATTTTCATGAGACCTGACCACACACACAATCACAGGAATGAGGATTTAATCAATGTCCTCCTCCCCGCACCCAAATAAAAATCTGTTAGCCAAATAATGCAAAACCACTCATGGCTGCAGCAGCAGAAGGCTGCTCCCGGGTTTCTAAAGCCACAAAACAAACAATACCATTTGCTCCAAGAGCCAGCAGGCAGCCTGTAGTTGCAATGAGTGAAACAAGAGGTGATCTGGAAAGGACGGTGAGTGTGTTCATAACCTGGAGAATGCATGCTAATGCTCAGTCTAGAAGATGAAGCCAATGCTTGTTTTGCAAGCCACACTCTAATGAGTAATTATTTTAAGAGTAACTGCAGAGGGAGACGTGCCCCGTGGCATACGCAAGGAGGATTAAGCCTTGCTAAATTTCTATTATTGCCGCATTCGTAATTTTGGCCATTAGATGCTGAGCACAACGCATGTTCACTTTCGACACAGCACTGCCAATGTGGCCCTGTCAGTTAATTTGTGCTTGCAGTGCGGCGCCACGCAGATCACATTTGACTGTTTACTTCGTGGCTCCCCTTTAGGCAATAGGGAGAAAGGGAGGCAGGTGGTGGCAGCACTGCCGTTCCACTCCAAAGCCTTTGCTAAGTATGCAGAAGAGCATGCAAATCGCATTGAGAGGCTTACGCAGTGGGGAGTGTGATTAGCAATGGGCCCCGGGCTTGGCACGTTGTCCTATTTTTGTTCTTCTGGATGGCATATAATGATCATGTTACAGGGATTCTTAACACCTCTGTCACATTCACTGAGCTCTCAGTCAGGTTAACAGGAACAGTGAAGGTAACTAACTAGCTGGTGCAGACTCAAACTTTCCTCTTCTTGAGAGAGACTTATCCCACCCTGAATGCAGAGGAATGGTCGGAGTCCAGTGAGTTCTGGAGGATATGACTCTTCCAGCAGTCACCAGTCAATCCCTCTCCAATGCCAGAAATACAGCTTAATGGTGTAACATTAGAAAGTGTTGATCATTTCCGCTACTTTGGCAGCCATCTCTCCACAAAAGTCAACACTGACACTGAAATACAACACCATCTGAGCTCTGAGAGTGCAGATTTTTTTCTGAATGAAGCAGAGAGTGTTTGAGGACTGGGACATCCGTAGGGATACCTAGGTGCTTGTTTATAAAGCTTTTGCCCTCTCAACCCTGCTATATGCCTGCGAGACGTGGGCAGTCTACAGATGTCACATGCAACTCCTGGAACAATTGCATCAGCGCTGCCTCCAGAAAATCCTGCAAATCTCTTGGTTAGACAAGTGGACAAATGTCAGCGTGCTGAAAAAAGCAAATACCACCAGCATTGAAGCAATGGTCCTTTGCCATCAACTCCGCTGGACCAGCTACATTGTCTGGATGCCTGACCATCGTCTCCCAAAGCAGTTGCTCTACTCCGAACTCAAGAACAGAAAACGGAATGTTGGTGGACAGGAAATGAGATTTAAAGAAGGGCTCAAAGCCAACCTTAAAAACTCTGGCATAGACACTGAGAACTGGGAAGCCTTGGCCCTTGAGTGCTCCAGCTGGATGTCAGCTGTGACCAGCAGTGCTGTAGAATTTGAAGAGGCATGAATGGAGGGCAAAAGAGAGAAACATGCCAAGAGGAAGGTGCATCAAGCCAACCCCGACTGGGACCGCCTTCAACCTGGAAACCAATGCCCTCACTGTGGGAGATGATGCAGATCAAGAATAGGCCTCCATAGTCACCTACAGACCCACCGCCAGTACACTGATTCTGGAAGACTTTATCCTACTTGGACAATGAGGGATCACCTAAGTAAGTAAGTATGACTGTATAAGACACTACTCAAAATGTCAAACCTTCTTGGTGTTATTCTCAGCTCTGTTAAGAAGGAATGAGTAAAAAAAATAGCTTAGATGCTTTTGGGTGTTAGCTGCCTTCAAACTGACCTTGACTTGTGGTGATTTAAAAAAAGGGAGACCTTCAAGTTATTCAATCCTCAATAGTCCTGCTCAAATCTTGCAGATTCAGAGCTGTGGTTTCTCTGCTTGAGTTTGTCCATCTGGAATGCATCCTTCCTCTTTTCCCACCACCCTCTACTTTCCCAAACATTATTTTCTTTTCTAGTAAGTTTTGTCTTCTAATAATAAGACTAAATTACAACAGCTTCATGTTAGTAATCTTGGCTTCTAATAATAATAGTAATAATAATAATCATCATCATCTTCTTCTTCATCATCATCTTCATCATCATCATTTATATTCCACTTTTTCTCCCCAGAGGGACCCAGAGAGGATTAAAATGCACATATGAGGCAAACATTCAATGACTTTTTACACACACAATGAACAATGACATACAACACTGGCAAAGGTAAAGGCCTTCACCTTTTCCAACTCTGGCGTCTGGAAGTGATGCTCAACTCCAACATATGGAGATGCAGTTGTTCCATTTTTCCATGGTGAGGAGCCTGTTGTCCATGGACATCTCCGATTGTGTTGACAGCATGTCTGCATATCATATTTTATCTTTCTTCTGAGGTGGTACCTAGCATGATTTCGAACTGCTAGGTTGGCAGGAGCTAGGGCTATTTATTTTATTTATTTATCATGTCAGGATCAAGCCAAACAGTTGTATTGCATTTTTTAACAAACAAAGAAACATACAGACAGATAGACAAAACACAAAGTTTGCAAGCTTGGTAGTTGATTAAATGTCCTTTGACCAGTAGCTGGCCACTTGGAGTTCCTCTGGTGTTACTATAAGAAGGTCCTCCATTGTGCATGTAGCAGGGCTCAGGTTGCATCGCAGCAGATGGACTGTAGTTTGCTCTTATCCACATTCACATGTCATGGATTCCACTTTGTAGCCCCATTTCTTAAGGTTGGCTCTGCATCTCATGGTACCAGAGCACAGTCTGTTCAGCAAGAGCTCACCCTGACCTGTGGCTTTGAACTGCCAATCTTCTGGTGAGCAGTTTTCCTGCAGCTAGCGGTTTTACCTGCTGTGCTACCTTGGCAACTCTTCCAACTCTATGAAGAATTCAGTCTTGGTTTTCTAGAGGACCCATCATTTTTCTTTTCAGCAGTTCCTGGTATCTGTAGAAGTGTTTTCCAACATCTCAAATGAGCTGATTGTCTTCCCATTAGCTTTTGTCACTGTCCAGATTTCAAAAGCATTCATAGAACTAGAGAATACATGTGCATGGATCATCCTAACTATTTTAGAGTTCATGATCTTTCCCCATTCTTTCATGGCTGCCTTTTCAAGTTCTTCTCTTCTGATTTCTTGGCTGTGATATCCATGCTGATGAATGATTAAGTGAAGGCTCTTGGACTATTTCAATGTCTTCATCATAAGCTTTAAAGTTATGTAAATCGCTTGTGGTCATTATTTTTGTTTTGATTATGTTGGTGAGATGCTACCTGATGCTTAAAGTTTGATATTTTGGGGACATCTTCTTTATGCGGAGGAGTCCTCCTCCTCTGCTTTAGAAGATTGTAGCTATACTCAGTCGAATATTCCTAGGCTTGCCCTATGTTATTCACAAGGCAAAAAGGAATGGCAAATGAAGTTTTAAAAATACATAGAAGCTTCAGGAAAGTTTTGCTAGAAGCACCGTGCTTTCCTCTAAGTTTAAGAACCTGAAAACTGGAATTAATTATACCCAGCTAACTAGGCAACAAGAAATATTTTCACACCTCAGAGATGCCTCTTGTTCATTGCGTAAGTAGCTGTTATCTCAGGCTCATATTTCCACAATTTTATATGCTCTTCCAGAAGCAACGTTCAAAGCACAAGAACATCATCATTATTAATAAAAAAACCCTCTTGTATCCACACTGACAACCCACAGAGTCCCTGGTGGCAAGTCCACCCCTGCCTGGTAATCGCAATGTCACTTGCTCATGACATACACACTACACTATTCATGGAAGACGCCAATCAACATCCCATGAAGATATGATGAGGCTTGTCCTACCCACATGAAATGACAGACACACGTCACAGTATCTCCAAAAGGACAGCCTGTCTGTGTATGAAGGAGCAGAAGTTGGATGTATTGGATTTATTTATTGGAGGAAGACTGACACTTCTAAGCTGTATTCAAACCCTTATCATGCCCAGTGGAGACCAGCAGCAGCCAGCAAGGGTAGACAGAGGGCTGGAGGAAAAAGGCAAGTCTCCATAAAGCTTCCCAGCTTTCAATTTGAAAGACTAAACTTTGAAGAGAGAACCATAATTAAGGAGTATGTAATATATTGCCTTTCAGTAGTCCATGGACTTCAACTCCCATTGTCCTTTATCCAGAAAATCTACCAGATTTTCTGGATGGGAGTTGAAGGCTAATACGAGGGTTGAATGAAAAGTAATGCCTTCACCTTTGTAACTCCTCAACAGATGACATTACTGGTATGTGCCAGTTACTGACTTGTTCATTAGACTCTCCTCTACAGTTCCATTTTGCAGGAAGCCTTAGCATTGAACAGTTGTGTTGTTAAAGTGTGAAGTATGGAACCCTGCGCAGACGATTGGCATGTAACGTATAATCATTGAATTCTTGACAGCAGAAGGTGTCACCCCAAAGGAGATTCATCAGAGAATGCAAGCTGTTTATGATTATTGTGTTGATGTGAGTACTGTGCATCGTTGGGCGAGCAAGTTTAAAGATGTTGAGGTGACACCTTCTGCTGTCAAGAATTCAATGACTGCACGTTGCTTAAGTCGCCCTGACCAACCATCTGCACAGGGTTCCAGACTTCGCGCTTTAACAACACAACCATTCAATGCTAAGGCTTCCTGCCAAAATGGAACTGTAGAGGAGAGTCTACTGAACAAGCCAGTACCTGCTGCATACCAGTACTGCCATCTGTTGAGGAGTTACCAAGGTGGAGGCATTACTTTTCATTCAACCCTTGTAACATGGTGTATAGATGCAGTTTGGAGAAGCAATATGCTGTAAAGCTGCTATGCTCTAACAGCGATGCTCTTTGCTATGGTGGAATAGCTATTTACTCAAGGTTTATGTTTTGCTCTCATTTAAATGAAGATGAAGAAGCCTTATTCTGTGTTACTTACAAGGAATATGTAAGTTGGTTGCACTGTTTGATTTTGTATGCAACATTGCAAGTTTATGCCTTTGCTGATAAGAGTAAAGTTTTTCTGTTCCTTTTTCCTCTTGTTTGTGTCTTTTGCATGGGACTTGGCTAAAACACGATTTGCACAACAAAGATAACTCCGCTCCATACAGTCATGCTGGCCACATGACCTTGGAGGTGTCTACGGACAATGCCAGCTCTTCGGCTTAGAAATGGAGATGAGCACCAACCTCCAGAGTTGGACACGACTAGACTTGATGTCAGGGGAAACCTTTACCTTTACTGTTATAATAAAATAATAATTTCTGCTGAAATGCTGCAGAAATCTATTATAGGCAGTCATTTGGGTACTGGCATCACCTAGTGCTATCTGCACATATCCACTCGCTAGTTATATTACATTTCTTACAGAACAAAGCCAAAAAAATAAATAAATAATAAAACAGACAAAATACGAAAATTGTGAGTTTGGTAGTTGATTAAATGTCCTTTGACCAGTATCTGGCCACTTGGAGTGCTTCTGGTTGCTGCAAGAAGGTCCTCCCTTGTGCATGTGGCAGGGCTCAGGTTGCATTGCAGCAGGTGGTCAGTGGTTTGCTCTTCTCCACACTCGCATGTTGTGGATTCCACTTTGTAGCCCCATTTCTTGAGATTGGCTCTGCATCTCGTGGTGCCAGAGCGCAGTCTGTTCAGCACCTTCCAAGTCACCCAGTCCTCTGTGTGCCCAGGGGGGAGTCTCTCATTTGGTATTAGCCATTGGTTGAGGTTCTGGGTTTGAGCCTGCCACTTTTGGACTCTCGTTTGCGGAGGTGTTCTGGCGAGTGTCTCTGTAGATCTTAGAAAACTATTTCTAGATTTAAGTCGTTGACGTACTGGCTGATACCCAAACAGGGGATGTGCTGGAGATGTCTCTGCCTTGGTCCTTTCACTATTGGCTGCTACTTCCCGGCGGATGTCAGGTGGTGCAATACTGGCTAAGCAGTATAATTTCTCCAATGGTGTAGGGCGCAGGCACCCCGTGATAATGCGGCATGTCTCATTAAGAGCCACATCCACTGTTTTAATGTGGTGAGATGTGTTCCACACTGGGCATGCATACTCAGCAGCAGAATAGCACAGCGCAAGGGCAGATGTCTTCACTGTATCTGGTTGTGATCCCCAGGTTGTGCCAGTCAGCTTTCGTATGATATTGTTTCTAGCATCACTCGCTAGTGATGCTGCTCGATCCCATGGCTGATCAGGTCATTGTAGAAACCAATAGGCTCAATACTTGGGGATCTTACACACGACACAATTGTAGCGCTACCATTCCATTTCAACATATATGGCTCATTCCTATGGAATCAGGTTCGCAGGAGGGATACTGAGAATTTTCCACTTTGGCGCACCACCAAATTGCAAGCTGCAGTATTCCACAGATGCAACCGTTTCAATGGTGCTTATATAACTCCATGGATGCCCTTTCATGATAGCCTTGCAGTCGCCCCCGGGTGAATAAGGATGCTGCCAAACTGCTCAATTCCATTTCCCCGAGTCCGTAACTCCATGGATAAAGATGTAAGCCCCCTACTGAATCCCAACCCACATCTCAAAATGAAGGGGGAAGATTAATCTTGCGGCATTTGCCCATTTTCTCACAGTGTTTCTGAGTTTCCCAAGATACTTTTTCTCATTAAGAAAATGTGTGAGTATTCTTTATATTCCAAGTTCGGGAGGGACTGTCTGGGTTTATCCTGCTGAATAATCAAGCTTTAATTAAGCTTCTTGATGAACCAACAGTAGAAATAAGGAATTTCACAGTTCTGTATAAACTGATTTTTGTTTAACAGTGTTGTTTTTGTAACTCTGCATATATTAGCGCCTGCTTTTAGTACAGCCACGTACACAGAATAATTCTTCTTATAGCTGTTTTATGACAATGTTTTACGGGTCCTTTACCCATACCATTGTACTACACGATGGCTCACCTCTCCTATACACAGAAGAATAACTACAGGAGGACAAAATAAAGGACATTGGCTCCTGTCCAAATGACATTTTCTTTCTGCTACGTGAGTTTGTACATACTGGAACGTTTTTCGTGTGTGTGGTTGGACTTCCATGCTCACAGATTTAATGATCCAAGGTTTCAAAATATTAGCTAAAAAATTCCAAAAAGTAAAACTTGATTTTGCCATTTGGTATAAAGGATACCATTTTATTATATAGTAAAGGTAAAGGTTTTCCCCTTTAAGTCCAGTCGTGTCCGACTCTGGGGGTTGGTGCTCATTTCCATTTCTAAGCTGAAGAGCCGGCGTTGTTAGTAGACTCCTCCAAGGTGATGTGGCCAGCATGACTGCATGGAGTGCTGTTACCTTCCTGCCAGAGGTGGGACCTATTGATCTACTCACATTTGCATGTTTTCAATCTGCTAGGTAGGCAGAAGCTGGGGCTGACAGCGGAAGCTCACTCCACTCCCCGGATTCAAACCTGTGACCTTTCAGTCAACAAGTTTAGCGGCTCAGCAATTTAACCCACTACATCACCGAGGGCTCCATTTTATAATATAATAAAGTGTGTGTGTGTGTGTGTGTATATATATTCATGTCAGGAGCGAATTGAGAAACTGCAAGTCGCTTCTGGTGTGAGAGAATTGGCTGTCTGCTAGGACATTGCGCAGGGGACACTCAGATGTTTTACCATCCTGTAGGAAGCTTTTCTCATGTCCCCACATGGGAAGCTGGAGCTGACAGAGGGGAGTTCACCTCACTCCCCAGATTCAAACCATCAACCTTTCAGTCAGCAGTTCAGACGGCACAAGGGTTTAACCCATTGCAACGACAGGGGCTCCTAAGTATATAATAGAACTTGGATTGTGGAATTCATTTTGGTATACATTTCGTATTCGCAGTGGGTCCTGCAACGAAACCCTAGCAGATAGCAAGGGCGCTCTGTATAAACTTTCCAAAAACTCAAAATAAATAGATACATTAAAAATGGTAATCTCATCTTAGTGTGCCTTCATGGAGTGTGCTGCTATCCATTTTCAGCACACTTTTTAAAATTCAGATTTTGGTATTTGGGTCTATGTGTCCTGGATCAAATGCCACTAGTCTTGTGCATGGATTCGGATTGTTCGGTTCCCTTCAGCCAATCTGGCTTGTTCAGCTGGCTGTAATGGTAAGAGCTTAGCTGCCATGTTTTTTTAGCCCAAAACGGCCCATGTGGCTGCCAGGTGTGGCTTAGGTAAAGGTAAAGGTAGTCCCCTGATGTTAAGTCCAGTCATATCTGACTCTGGGGTGTGGTGCTCATCTCCATTTCTAAGCCGAAGAGCCAGCGTTGTCTTTAGACACCTCCAAGGTCATGTGGCCGGCATGACTGCATGGAATGCCATTACCTTCCCGCCGGAGCGGTACCTATTGATCTACTCACATTTGCATGTTTTCGAACTGCTAGGTTGGCAGAAGCTAGGGCTGACAGCGGAAGCTCACGCCACTCCCCGGAATCGAACCTGTGACCTTTCGATCAACAAGCTCAGCAGCTCAGTGCTTTAATCCACTGCACCACCGGGGGCTTATTCCCTTCTATTCAGAAATATGCGACACATACTTCCTTAACCCCTTTCCACAAACCCAGGCTCCCCCGAAAGGAAGAAAGGAAAGGGTCCCAGGAAGGGTGCTTCCTTAAACCCATTCTTCAAACCCATACTCCCTTGAAAGGAAGAAATGAAAGAATCCCAGGAATGAAAAGGCGAGTTCCCCATTCCCACCAATGGGACGGATCTTCCTGGATCTTTTGGCTGTCTAGCCAAAACCAGATTTTTCCATTAGCCTATTTTCTGGAGAAACCTAAAAACAGATCAGGGTACACAATGAAATTTGGATGCAAAAAGAGATTGCCCTCCAGCTGAATTGCACAAGACTAATGCCAGCAGATATCAAGGATCCACTATACCAGACTCAATTAATAAAACCTTTGGCTAAGATCTTGCATTGTCATCACAACGTTGCCCTTCTCCCAAAGCCTACCTTCTCAGCCTAGCAATCTCCAACCAAACTGCTTCTGGGGCACCGCAGATCAAAATGCAGGAAAATGACATTTACAGTGTCATTTTTGGCAAGGAAGTTACTTGACAGTAGGTGGTTGGAGAGAATGATCAAATTTTGTCATAGAATCCTAGAGTTGGAAGAGACCTCGTGGACCAATCAGTCCAACCCCATTCTGCCAAGAAGCAGAAAAATCACATTCAAAGCACCCCTGACAGATGTCCATCCAAAGCCTCCGAAGAAGGAGCCTCCACTACACATTGGGGCAGAGAGTTCCACTGTTGAACTGCCCTCACAGTTAGGAAGTTCTTCCTAATGTTCAACGGAATCTCCTTTCCTATAGTTTGAAGCCATTGTTCCATTGCATCCTAGTCACCAGGGCAGCAAAAAACAAGCTTGCTCCCTCCTCCCTATGACTTCCTCTTGCATCTTAATACATGGCCATCATGTCTCCAGAGAGCTGAACGGGGATCTAACTGTTGACCAGGGTAGGACCTGAGGCTAATTGTTACCAAAAGCCTGGTGGAACTTCAGGTCTTCAGATCCTTTCAGAAGGAGGCTAGTGACAGAGCTTGTTTTAGCTCTCTGGGGAGGGCGTTGCAAAGGTGGGGACCACCACTGAGAAGTCCCTCTCCCTCATCCCCGCCAACCACACTTGAGATGGTGGCAGGAGCAAGAGAAGGGCCTCCAAGGGTCCGCGCCAGTTCATAGGGAGAGATGTAATCACGGAGATAGGCAGGGCCCAAACCATTTAGAATCATAGAATCATAGAGTTGGAAGAGACCTCATTGGCCATCCAATACAACCTCCTGCCAAGAAGCAGGAAAATCGTATTCAAAGCACCCCTGACAGATGGCCATCCAGCCTCTGCTTAAAAGCCTCCAAAGAAGAAGCCGCCACCACACTCCAGGGCAGAGATTTCCCCTGTTGAACATCTCTCTTTACAATTATGAAGTCCTTCCTAATGTTCAGGTGGAATCTCTTTTCCTGCAATTTGAAGCCATTGTTCTGTGTTCTAGTCTCCAGGGCAGCAGAAATCAAGCTTCCTCCCTCCTCCCTATGCCTTCCCCTCACATCTTAATACATGGCCCTCATCATGTCTCCTCTCAGCCTTTTCTTCTGCAGGGTAAACATGCTCAGATCTTTAAGTTTCTCCTCATAGGGCTTGTTCTCCAGGCCCTTGATCATTTGAGTCGCCCTCCTCTGGACACATTCCAGCTTGTCAACATCTCCCTTCAATTGCGGTGCCCAGAATTGGACACAGTGTGATTCCAGGTGTTGTCTGACCAAGACAGAATAGAGGGATAGCATGACTTCCCTGGATCTAAACACTGTACTCCTGTTTATGAAGGCCAAATGGATGGTTCAAGACATTCTGTAACCAGGAGTTCATCTACACTGTAGAACTGATGCAGCTGGTATTACTTCAACTACCATGGCTTAATGCTATGGAATCCTGGGAGGTGTCATTTGGTGAGGCACTAGTGCTCTTTGGTAGAGAAGGCTGCAGACCTTGTAAAACTACAACTCCCATGTTTCCATAACATTCAGCCATGGTGGTGAAAGTGGTACCAAGATAATATGTACTCAGCTTACACTTCCAGTGTATCCTCTCCAGTTTTGCATTTTTATATCTAATACATTTGAAAAAAACCACACGTTAAAATAACTTTTTTATACTTGCAGAAGATATTTTTATATTTTCTCCATGTAAAATATATTCTATTTTTATAGAACATCTTCTAAAACCGGATACGTGAGCTGAAAGCTGTCGCCTTATCATTTGGAGTAAAATATGCTGCTTCCCATTTCAGCTGACATTCTCTTGCTGGTTTTACTCTATTCTAATTCAAATGTATCTCCCCGCCTTTCTTGGCTCCAAGGTGGAGGCTGCCTGAGAAGCGTAATTTTAAAATATTTCCAATTTTGTTTTAATATGACAGGAAAAGTCTCCTTCCAGTTTCCTTTCTATCATTCATCCTGGGCTTGAATTTGAAAGGAAATCGTGTTCGTCAACCTTTGAAGCTTGGCATGTGTATGCGATACGGCTGTAATGAAATATGGGGCAGGGAACCTGGTTTTCTATAAGCTACTTGGGATAAAATAGCTCTTATTATTGTTTACTTCCAGGTTTGGAATGAACTTTGGTTAAAGAGTGACTTCCACACCTGCGCTCCTTTCAAAACCTGTCGCTTCACATTTGCTGGACTGATTTGTCATTTTCTCGTCTGCTGCAACCAGATGCATTTGCAGTTGCCGTCTTCCTCCGACATGGACAAATGCCTTGCGACAGATGCAGCTGTGGATCCAGAGAACTTGGAAAGCGGCAGAAACAGACGGCAGAGTTTGGAAGGTGACGGCTGATGGCTCATCTCTTTGGAGAGCATTTTTAATGGAAAGGTCCTACGCTGTCTCTTGACGCTTTGTCCTATTGGACACATTGCAGGGAAAGACACATGGGAGTGCTAACAAACCAACATACAGTCAGTCTTCCACATTTGCTGTTTTTTTTTTTACAGATTTGATTATTATCTCTAGGTTTATTTTCTTTGAGAATTTCTAGGTCATTTAACATGACTCTGCCAGAAGTTGACCCTAAAGTTGTGATGGAGGATACAAATTCATTCTCTAGGTTTAAGTAGGTCCTCCAGTGCAATTCGGCAGATCCATAGAAACAAAGCCAACCTGAAGGGGACTCAGGGCGGATCACAAAACATACATATGCGGCAAACATTCAATGTTGTTTTATATATAACTAGACAGAAAATTATACATAGATAAGATATATATATATATATATATATATATATATATATATATTCCCCATCTTTCAGCATCTTGGAGGCTTTTGTGCTTTGTTCCAGCCATGGGTGGTGCTGTTGCTCCATCTCCCTGCCAAAGAGCTTGTTGTTCGTAACTTCCTCCTTTTTTATTGAATCACCTTATGGGTGCCTCAGAATACTTCCCCGCTTTTATGCAGTACCTATTTATCTACTTGATAAATAGGGGCTTGATGAATGCAAAGCTGGGGTGAAAATTGCTGGAAGAAACATTAACAACCTCAGATATGCAGATGACACCACTCTGATGGCCGAAAGCGAGGAGGAGCCGAGGAGCCTTCTAATCAAGGTGAAAGAAGAAAGCGCAAAAGCTGGGTTGCAGCTAAACATCAAAAAAACCAAGATTATGGCAACAAGAATGATTGACAACTGGAAAATAGAGGGAGAAAATGTGGAGGCTGTGACAGACTTTGTATTTCTAGGTGCAAAGATTACCGCAGATGCAGACTGTGGCCAGGAAATCAGAAGAGGCTTACTTCTTGGGAGGAGAGCAATGTCCAGTCTCGATAAAATAGAGTAGAGACATCACACTGGCAACAAAGATCCGCCTAGTCAAAGCCATGGTATTCCCTGTAGTAACCTACGGATGTGAGAGCTGGACCTTAGGGAAGGCTGAGCGAAGGAAGAGAGATGCTTTTGAGCTGTGGTGTTGGAGGAAAGTTCTGAGAGTGCCTTGGACTGCAAGAAGATCCAACCAGTCCATCCTCCAGGAAATAAAGCCCGGCTGCTCATTGGAGGGAAGGATACTAGAGACAAAGTTGAAGTACTTTGGCCACATCATGAGGAGACAGCAAAGCCTGGAGAAGACAATTATGCTGGGGAAAGTGGAAGGCAAAAGGAAGAGTGGCCGACCAAGGGCAAGATGGATGGATGGCATCCTTGAAGTGACTGGACTGACCTTGAAGGAGCTGGGGGTGGTGACGGCCGACATGGAGCTCTGGCGTGGGCTGGTCCGTGAGGTCACGAAGAGTCGGAGATGACTGAACGAATGAACAACAAAATTTATCTACTCACATTTGCTTTTGAACTGCTAGAAAGAAACTCAATACTTGGCTTTGAGACTAAGCATTTGGGCAGCTGGCTGAGCAACATCTATAATGACTCGTGAGAATTGTCAATTGAGAGAGCTTGGACTGGAACTCTGGACTATGATTTGGATCTGTGGACTCAGACTTGGTTGTGTTAATATTTTAGGGCCAATGTTTTTACTGTTTTTTTTATTGCTTTTTAGTATATTTTTATTGCTGTTGATCTGTTTATGATAACTGTTTCTTTGTCAGCATCTAATGACTGCCAATTGCAAGCCGTCCTGAGTCCCCCTTCGAGGGTTGAGAATGATGGGATACAAATGCTTTAAATAAATAAATAAATAAATAGGTAGGCAGAGGCTGGCTAAAGGCCAGGAGCTCACCCTGACCTGGGCTTCAAACTGGCACCCTGTTAACTGACATGATTGACTAAGCTGGTGGTTTAGCCTGTTGTTTTAAAGCCTTTGAACCCCATCCAAAATCCTTTCCTGACAGTGGTCAATCTCAAAGCAAGGTGGCAGGTGCTTAGTACCGGGGAGATAAATGAGGGACAATTCAGACTGCAGTCAATCTGGACTCCAAGGGGAAGGGAAAGCTGGATGAAACCCATCTGAAAGTACTCCTTCCTTCCTTCCTTCCTTCCTTCCTTCCTTCCTTCCTTCCTTCCTTCCTTCCTTCCTCAAAGCCAAGGACAACTGCTTCTTCTTCTTCTGAATTGCATCTTCCTTCATGGTATTGCTCTACAGTTGTTAGATGAAAAGTTCAAACACAATTGGCCCTCCACATTCACTAGGGTTAGGGGCAAAGGACTCCCATTAAAGTGAAAAAATGTGCTGTTTTTTAACTCAAGAGAAGATCTCTTTAGCAGTCTCTACATCAGCAGTTACAACCCCCAAATGTCAAGGTTTATTTGTAATAAGAAACTCAATTGCAGATTTGATAAATGTGAATTTAATATGATGTGTGGGAATGAATGGAAGAATGGAAGGATGTATGGATAGAGTTAATAATTTTGGAAACACCAGTAAAAGACCAAGGACTGCAGTGACTAACTGCCTGCTTGCTGGACTGTAATTAAAAGTTGCTAGTGAGAACTGAAAAAGTAAACTCTGATAAGAACTGTGACGATTAGGCCTGTTTGATCAAGAAAAAATTTGTTTCTAAATTCGATTCTTAATTGGGGTGTTTTTTTGTTTCGATATTTAAAATATTTACAAAACTTTCCAAAAAAATGTTTTGTTATTTACGAATTTTCGTTATTATTTACAAAACATTTTAGAAAAAATTTTTTTCTTGATCAAACAGGCTAAGTGTGAATGTTGCAGTAATGGTCACCTTGATTAGCATTGAATGGCTTTCTCCCACCCTGGACATTCCATAGATAATATTAGATGATATATAACTCACCATTTGCCTAGTTTCCAACAGACCTCTGAGGATGCCTGCCATAGATGTGGGCAAAATGTCAGGAGAGAATGCTTCTGGAACATGGTCATATACAGCCCTGAAAAGTCACACAAGCGGATGGCGGATGTGTGTGTGGCGGAAGTCACACAAGCGGAAGCCGGATGGCGTGCGGAGGCCGCTTGTGAGCGCGCGCGCGCCATCCAATGGGCTCCGGCTTCTGCGCCCCCCTCCTCCTCCTCCTCCTCCTCCTCCTCCTCCTCCTCCTCCTCCCAGCTGGGAGGAGGAGGAGGAGGAGGAGGAGGGGGGCGCAGGAGCCGAGCCGATCGGATGGCGCGCGCGCTCCTGCGCCCTCCTCCTCCTCGCGCCGCCCCTTCGCCCCGCCCGCCCCATTTACTGCTGGGGTGCTTGGGAGCGCCGGATTGGCTCCCAGGCACCAGCACTGCAGCACAGCAGCCTCCATCCCATTAACGAGCGGAGCTTCCGCTCGTAAAAAAAATGGGGCTGCTGCTTCGATATTTTCAAACCCTTCCGGGTTTGAAAATATGTTTTGATATCGCTTCGGATATGCAAAAAATAACGATTTTAATACGAAATAACGAATCAACGAAACGAAACCGACAGGCCTAGTGACGATGATAACAAAAATGTTTACAACATACCTTATGTTAAGAAGGAAGTCAACACAAGGCTAACACCAATCAAGGAGGGTCAACCTTTGGCCAGGAAACTGAGATGGAGCCAGGATGGCAAATGTCTATCATTAATTTACAACTTTGGGACTACAACAGGAGAATATTCCTATAAAAGACTCAATCTAATAATACTCAAACTGTGACAGACCTGAGGAGTCTGGTTCACCCACCTCATTGGTCCATGGGAAGGACAGAGATGGTGTATTCAGAGATAGTCAGATATGTTATGGGAAAGCATGATTCTGGACACTTTGGGGCTTCTTTCTCAAGGGAAGAGGAAGATGTGCACTTTTGGAGTCTTCAATTTTGTACAGGGAATCAGGTTCTGCTGTATGGAAAACAGAGATCTGGTCCTTGGCATTGTTCTTAGGGAAAACAGTTTTGGCATTTTAGCATTTTGAAGTTATGGAAGATTTGGAATTGTGCATTGGCAGGATGCAGGAAAGAAGAGCCTGGCCTAAACAAGTGCTTCTCCAAGGAGGGAGAAGAGGATCTGATAATATTTGGATGTATGATTATGTACATGTACATGTACATGTGGTGTGAATACTAAGTGAAAATGTAATTCCCCTTTGTTTGTTTGTTAACCAATGTAATTGTGAATCCAATGTAGTTGCATAGAATTTATATGTCTGCATGTCTAATGTCATTCTTTGTCTGAATGTTTTTCTGTAATCTGATAGACCCTCTCACACTGTAAACTGCAATAAAAAGAACCTATGCTTTAAAGTTATTGAAAAATTATTAATGACAAATTGGTGTCAGAAGTGGGATATTCTTTTCCAATGTGGGAAAGTTATTCATAACATATTTACCCCAAACTCCACCAGTGTTCACATTTGGACATATTGAGTATTTGTGCCAAGTTTGGTCCAGATCCATCATTGTTTGAGTCCACAATGCTCTCTGGATGTAGGTGAACTCCAAAACTCAAGATCAATGCCCACCAAACCCTTCAAGTATTTTCTGTTGGTTATGGGAGTTCTGTGTGCCAAGTTTGGTTCAATTCCATCATCGGTGGAGTTCAGATGCTCTTTGATTGTAGGTGAACGATAAATTCCAGCAACTACAACTCCCAAATGAAAAAATCAATCTCCCCCCAAGCCCACCAGTATTCAAATTTGAGCATATTGGGTATTTGTGCCAAACTTGGTCCAGTGAATGAAAATACATCCTGCATATCAGATATTTACATTACGATTCATAACAGTAGCAAAATTACAGTTGTGAAGGAGCAACAAAAATAATCAGGCCATTATATGCTAATCAAGGTAGTCAGTTGAAACATTCACACCTAGCTCCAGCAGACAAGAGTCCTTTGTCCCACCCTGGTCATTCGACAGATATATAAACCCTTTTTTCCTAGTTCCAACATACCTCACTACCACTGAGGATTCTTGCCATAGTGCAGGCGAAGCGTCAGGAGAGAATGCCTCTAGACCATGGCCATATAGCCCGAAAAAAACCTACAACAACCCAACAAAAATAATGTTATGGTTGGGGGTCTCTAGGTTTTTGCAGCATGTGTTTTGGAAACATGCACTGGAGGACCTAGAAAGTCATAGGGAGAATGGTTTAAATCAAATCCATGAATAATCATGGATCATATACAGCTGCAGATGTGTAGCTGTATAACAATTATTCCAGAACGGAGGTGTCTGGGTAAAATGTCCTATTCCAAAATTAGAGGCTTCCCCTAATATTGATATAGGCTACATAATGACAGGCTGGAGCTGACAGTCTGTTTCTATTAATAAACCATGATCCCATTCCACTTTTTCATAAGAGCAACCATGTCATCTCCTTTCCTGAGCCCCTTGCATACACTCCTTTTTTTCTATCATGCCTTTTGCCAAGCCTTCAATATTCTTTGTCTGAAGCAAAAAACTCATTTGTGTCACTCACGACAATGAGGTGTCTGATACATTCTTTAAGGCTTAACATTCATCATTTTCCGTTATCGCCAAAAAAAGACTTAAACTCACTGACACCAGGAGAAAATATTCCAGCTACTTCAGAGAAATACGGCAATGCAAAATCCTTTCAAGTCCTCTATATCATCTGCTCTGCCTGCTGTGAAGCATCAATCTGGGCTGTAGTAAAGTTGTAATGGGAGACAGGGGGGAAGAAGAGGGACACGGTGTAAAAACTCAGGCGCTACTCTCTTGGAGCTTGAAATAACATATAGGTTGTAAAAATTCCCAAATGCAAAATCCCTGAAATATGCATCTTTCAGATAGTTTGGATGACATATCCTATCATCCCCTTGCAGCATGAACCCCAGCCAGGAATGATGGAAATTGGAAGCCAAAATATGTAGTAGAAGCATGGGCAAACCTGGACCCTCCAGGTCTTTTGGACTTCAACTCCCACCATTCCTAACAGCCTTGGTTCCCTTCCTTAAGTGGCTGAGGGGGAAAAAGAAAAGGGCCCGAGGCTGTTAGGAATTGTGGGAGTTGAAGTGCAAAACACCCAGAGAGCACAATTTCACCTGTGTCTGATCTAGTAGTTGTCATTTGGGGAAAGCTGACCAAAGAGATGGGATTGTTAGCTCGTGCACTGTCATTTAATGCAGCTTCACAATGCAGCTTAATTGCATTGATCTGCATGATGTGAGTCTATACTGCCATATAATGCCATATATCAACAACTTAAATCAAGAAATAGTTTTCTAAGATCTACAGAGACACTCGCTGGAACACCCCAGCAAGCAAGAGTCCAAAAGTGGCAGGCTCAAACCCAGAGCCTCAATCCGTGGGTGATACTAAATGAGAGACTCCCCCCTGGGCACACAGAAGACTGGGCGACGTGGAAGGCGCTGAACAGACTGCCCTCTGGCACCACGAGAATGCAGAAATGTGGCTACAAAGTGGAATCCACAACATGCGAGTGTGGAGAAGAGCAAACCACAGAACACCTACTACAATGCAACCTGAGCCCTGCCACATGCACAATGGAGGACCTTCTTATAGTAACACCAGAGGCACTCCAAGTGGCCAGAAACTGGTCAAAGGACATTTAATCAACTACCAAGCCTGCAAATTTTGTGTTTTGTATGTTTGTTTGTTTTGTTAAAAATGTAATACAACTGTCTGGTTGCTCCTGACATGATAAATAAATAAATAAATGCCATTATATGCCATTAAACTGCATTCTGGAACTGCAATACTGGGAATTTCATGCCCTCATATCCCTATCCTTATCCCCATTTTGATTTAAACCAGATTTTAAACAGGAGTGCCTTTTTATTGAAAAATTTGATATACCTTTTAATTTTCATATGTTTTAATTGATTTTAAAACACATTATGAAATAATGTTTAATGTTTTTAAATTTATAGTCAATGTTTTTAATTAATGGGGTTGCTGTGAGTTTTCCGGGCTGTACAGCCATGTTCCAGAAGCATTCTCTCCTCACGTTTCACCCACATCTATGGCAGGCATCCTCAGAGGTTGTGAGGTCTGTTGGAAACTAGGCAAGTGGAGTTTATATATCTGTGGGAGAAAGAACTCTTGTCTGTTGGAGGCAAGTGTGGATACTGCAATTGGCCACCTTGATTAGCATTGAATGGCCTTGCAGCTTTAAAGCCTGGCTGATTGCTGCCTAGGGGGATCCTTTGTTGGCAGGCTTTTAAACAGAGGCTGGATGGCCATCTGTCAGGGGTGCTTTGAATGCAATATTCTGCTTCTTGGCAGGGGGTTCAACTGGATGGCTCATGAGGTCTCTTCCAACTCTATGATTCTATGGTGTTAGCTGGCACTGATAGATTCTTGTCTGGAATTCCCTTTTTTTAGTGTTATTCTTTATTTACTGTATATAAAAAACAGGTGAATTCCAGACAATTCCAGACAAGACTCAATCAGAGCCAGATGGAGGCATTACTTTTTGACTCACCCTCATATCGCTGGGCAGAAATACTCTATTCTTTGAAGAAAATACTATAGATGGGCACTTTTCCCATACAAAATGCTTTTAACAGAAAACAGCCTTTTTTGTACAGCAAAAACCATTTTCTTTTTGGAAAATTCTGCTACCTGTACAAGAATATAGATTTCTGTACAGAAGAAAAATACATTTCTTAGGCAAAAAGGACCGTTTTCTGCACACAAAAAACACATGCCAAGTTTGTACAAAATAAGTCTTGCATTGCAAACAGTCTTTGAAAACTTACCCTTTTTACATCCCTTAAAAGATGATGAAAGTTGGTAAATATGCATTTTCCTTCCTTTGAATTAGGAAATTAAGCACATAAAAACATCTTATATCTCTCTTGTCCTGCTTTTGGTGATGATTCCATTTTCTCTTGGCTTTTTGGAAAAGAAATGTGTCTAAGAATACGTCTATTCAGTCTTAAGTGAATTATTCTTTCATCAGAAAGAAGCATTTCTATTTCTGCCAGCTTCTGACAAATCGTCTAAGCAATTATATTCACCGAGACACTTTCCAGGTTTGACTTACAAGACTCTATTTTCAAAGAAACTTTAATTGCAGCTTCCAATTCTACTCATTGGAGAATGATAGTGTCACTTTATGGGCCGTGAGAGAAGGTTCAGCAGAAGCTAACAACAACAACAAGACAGGGAAAAAATTACATTGGCAAAACACCAAGTTTCAGATTTTATGGTGCTCAGATATAAGAGCAGTTTAGATGGCCTTGAAAAATCTCATCTTTTCAAAACTCCTCTGTTTTCCCCTTCTGACAGTGAAACTGTGATGGAGTTTGTGGAGAGCATAACCTGAGGTTCAAAGAGCAGATAGCTTCAGAAAGAGAAATATAATGTTTTTCTAATAGTTACTTTTCTTTCTTTCTCATATTCTTTTGACTCTAATTCACTTAATAAGAACTTTTATAATGATTTTTAGAATAAAAAAAATAGGAATGACTGATAATAGTAACAACAACAACAGCAACAACAACAATTTGATTTCTTACTCGCCTCTCCTTGTGGTTTGAGGGGGGTTTCAACACAGCTAAAAACTCATACTAGTCATAAACATTATATAAATTGGGTTGTTGTAGGTTTTTTTGGGCTATATGGCCATGGTCTAGAGGCATTCTCTCCTGACGTTTCGCCTGGATCTATGGCAAGCATCCTCAGAGGTAGTGAGGTCTGTTGGAACTAGGAAAAGGGGTTTATGTATCTGTGGAATGACCAGGGTGGGACAAAGGACTCTTGTCTGCTGGAGCTAGGAGTGAATGTTTCAACTGACCACCTTGATTAGCATATAATGGCCTGACAGTGCCTGGAGCAAACTTTTGTTGAGAGGTGATTAGATGTCCTTGTTTGTTTCCCCTCTGTTGTTATGCTGTTGTAATTTTAGAGTTTTTTTTAATACTGGTAGCCAGATTTTGTTCATTTTCATGGTTTCCTCCTTTCTGTTGAAATTGTCCACATGCTCGTGTATTTCAATAGCTTCTCTGTGTAGTCTGACATGGTGGTTGTGAGAGTGGTCCAGCATTTCTGTGTTCTCAAATAACATGCTGTGTCCAGGTTGCTCTGTTATGGCTGACTTCTCTGGTTGAAGTAGTCTGCAGTGCCTTTCATGTTCCTTGATTCATGTTTGGGCAATGTTGCTGTGTTTGATGGTCCCTCTGTAGACTTGTCCACATCTGCATGGTATCCGGTAGACTTCTGCAGAAGTGAGAGGATCCCTCTTGTCCTTTGCTGAACGTAGCATTTGTTGGGTTTTCTTGGTGGGTCTGTAGATAGTTTGTATGATGTGTTTCCTCATCAGCTTCCCTATGTGGTCAATTGAAACATTCACACCTAGCTCCAGCAGACAAGAGTCCATTGTCCCACCCTGGTCATTCCACAGATATATAAACCATTTTTCCTAGTTCCAACAGACCTCACTACCTCTGAGGATGCTTGCCATAGATACAGGCAAAACGTCAGGAGAGAATGCCTCTAAACCATGGCCATATAGCCCGAAAAAACCTACCACAATTCATACCGGCCATGAAAGCCTTTGACAACTCATTACATAAATTGTTGTTGCTGCTGCTATTATTATTATTATTATTATTATTATTACTATTATTATGTGTTCTTGAAGGCTTTCATGGCCGGAATCACTGGGTTGTTGTGAATTTTCTGGGCTGTACGGTCATGTTCCAGAAGCATTCTCTCTTGACGTTTTGCCCACATATATGGCAGGCATCCTCAGATGTTGTAAAATCTGTTGGAAACTAGACAAGTGAGGTTTATATATCTCTGGGATATATATCTATATCTCTATCTATCTATCTATCTATCTATCTATCTATCTATATCCAGAGTAGGAGAAAGAACTCTTGTCTGCAAGTGTGAATGCCACAATTGGCTTCAAAGTTTGGCTGCTTCCTGTCTGGGGGAATCCTTTGTTAAGAGGTGTTAGCTGGTCCTGATTGTTTCCTGTCTGTAATTCTCTTGTTTTCTGAGTGTTGTTCTTTATTTACCATCCTGGTTTTAAAGTTTTTTTTAATACTGGTAGCCAAATTTTGTTCATTTTCATGGTTTCCTCCTTTCTGTTGTAATTGCCCACATGCTTGTGGATTTCCATGGCTTCCCTGTCTAGTCTGATATGGTCGTTGTTAGAAACACTCAGAAAAAAAGGGGAATGCCAGACAGGAATCAATCAGAATCCGCTGACACCTTCTCAACAAAGGATTTTTCCAGGCAGCAATCAACCAGGCTTTGAAGCTGCAAGGCCATTCAATACTAATCAAGGTGGCCAATTGCAACATTCACACTTTCCTCAAACAGACAAGGGATCTTTCTCCCATCCTGGACATTATTCCACAGATATATAAACCTCACTTGCCTAGTTTCCAACCGACCTCATAACCTCTGAGGATGCTTGCCATAGATTTGGGCCAAACGTCAGGAGATAATGCTTCTGGAACATGGCCAGACAGCCTGGAAAACTTACAGCAACTTATTATTATTATTATTATTATTATTATGTTTATGTATGTTTATTTTTATTTTTATTTTTATTTTTATTTTTATTTTTATTTTTATTTTTATTTTTATTTTTATTTTTATTTTTATTTTTATTTTTATTTTTATTTTTATTTTTATTTTTATTTTTATTTTTATTTTATTTATACCCTGCTTTTTCCTCTCCACAATGGAGACTCAAAGCGGCTTACCTTAAAAGCCTTTCAATACATTTTTAAATCCAAAAATATACCAACACTAAAATAGAATTAGACATCAATGGTATTAATTAAAAACGAACAGTCAAAATCCTTAACACGGATTGAAAACATATTCAAACACACATATTAAAATGTATTTCTACAAAATACATATATTAAAATACACAGGATAACGATTAAAATAAAGTGAACACAAGATGCGAGTTTCAAATGTATAATTCATGATGTAGCGAGTCTTATTTTCCCCACAAGTTAGTACGAAGAGATGTATTGAATATAGAATGAATTTCCCCCCTTTATTTTTTTGATATGAAACAATCTTTTTGGCCAAATGTGAAGCTAAGAATATGATCCAGGGTGACAAGATGACCATGGAAGCAAAACTCGTTTTCTGAAGGATAAGCATGAAGCTAAAGGTTAGCAATATGGTTGAGTGTTCAGTCAATGGATATGTATGGGGCCTGTGTGTGTGTATCGAAAGAAGATTGGGAAACACAACCAGAAATGTTTTAAGTTCAACCTCAGGTTAAACATCCAACTATTGTGATCTTGTGTTTTCATATTGCATTCTCCTTCTCAGCAATATCAGGGAACGGTTTCCATATTCCTTGGATCACTTCAGTGCTGAACGGTCAACCAAGACATGCTTAAAATAAATGATACGAGACTTGCATTGAAAAGGGAAGCAACTTTTCAAATGAAAGGAAGGATTTGAAGGTCATCACAAAAATTGCGAGGCTGACCTTGACCATCTTTAGCTTTTCAATGCAACTCCCCTAGAAAGAGCAGATTTTTTTTTACAGCAATAGTAATATATCTCGGAGGAATATAAAGACATGGAAGAAAGGAGGAGGAGAAGTCACATTTGGGTAGGCTTAGCTTGTTTTCCTCTTCATTTTCAAAGGCATTGGTTTTTTCAGGATGTAGTTCCTGAATCCAATTACTAATTTCAACTAGGATAAAGCTATTGAAACAAGTGTTGAATAGTAGGGTTTAAAACAGCGTTTCTCAACCTGGGGGTCGAGACCTCTGGGTGTGGGGGTCGCGAGGTAGTGTCTGAGGGGTCACCAAAGACGACCAGAAAATACAATATTTTCTGTTGGCTATAGGGATTCTGTGTGGGAAGTTTCACCCAATTCTATCATTGATGGGGTTCAGAATGCTCTTTGATGTAGGTGAACTATAAATCCCAGAAACTACAACTCCCAAATGTCAAGATTATTACGGTATATTGTTTTAAGCCCCGTGTGTGTGTGTGTGTGTGTGTGTGTGTTAAAGAAAGCCTAAACAGAAAAGCCTTGCAAAATATTAATGATTAACTGCAGCTGCAGAATGCTAGCTAGGCCATACCTTTTAAATGTAACAATTTGAGGCTTCTGCAGACGGTTGGCAGTTGGCTGTTTGAAATGCTAGAGGGCAGAAGCAAGAAACTTATGCTATGGTGAAGTAACCATGTTTTATTTTGTTATGCTCTATGATTTATAAAACAGAATATTTATTCTGTATTACTTACAGTGACTATGTAAGTGTGCCAAGCTGTTTTATTTTCAACTCTGCATCCAAGAGTAAACTTCTACTGTTTTATTTCTTCTGACTGGTCTGTGTCTTTGGCATTGGGTTTTTGGACATATTAGACATTGCTACTGCGCAACAAATTGATTCTGCGCAACAAAGGTCTATTTTGCCCAAAATCCACCAGTGTTCACATTTGGGCATATTGAGTATCCGTGCCAAGTTTGGTCCAGATCCATCATTGTTTGAGTCCACAATGCTCTCCGGATGTAGGTGAACTACAACTCCAAAACTCAAGCTCAATGCTCACCAAACCCTTCCAGTATTTTCTGTTGGTCATGGGAGTTCTGTGTGCCAAAATTGGTTCAATTCCATCATTGGTGGAGTTCAGAGTGCTCTTTGATTGTAGGTGAACTATAAATCCCAGCAACTACAACTCCCAAATGACAAAATCAGTTTTTTCGAGTGATAATCACTCTTTGAGTTAGTAGGTGTCTTGTGGTCAAATTTGGCGACAATTTGTCCAGTGGTTTTTGAGTTATGTTGATCCCACAAATGAACATTACATTTTTATTTATATAGCTGTTTCTATTTGTTTTTGTTTTTATTTTATTGCATTCAGGCCTGTAGCGAGGGGGGGTGGTGGTTAGGGGTTCAACCCCCTCCCCCCCGAAATGTTTCAGATGTTTTTGGTTTACTCATGAATTTTAACTGGTTAACCAAATCCCCATGCTAAGTCACTGTTGTATGTTTTTATGTTGAATGTTTTTATATTGTGTAAATGCTATTTTATTTATTTATTTATTTATTTAGAAGTTTTGTATACTGGTCTTCTCACCTCGAATGAGGGACTCAGGCCGGTTCACAATATGTGTTCAAATACAATAATATACAAAAACAACACAGTGCATCATCATTACAGATTAAAATACAATAAAAACATCATCATCACATTACCTAAGCCAAGTTGTCAATACAGTCACAGTTCATCATCCTCCTTCCATGTGGACGAAGGTTATAGAATCAGTCCTCAAATGCCACGTTCCAAAGCCAGGTCTTTATTAGTTTCCTGAGGGTCAGGAGGGAGGGAGCAGACCTGATCTCTAGTGGGAGGGAGTTCCAAAGCCAAGGAGCCACCACCGAGAAGGCCCTGTCCCTCATCCCCACCAAACACGATTGCGAAGGTGGTGGGACCGAGAGCAGGGCCCCTCCGGAAGATTTTAATAACCTTGATGGTTAGGGGAGAATCCGTTCGGACAGGTAAACTATTTTAAATTGTAAGTCTCTCGGAGCACCTTGGTGGAGAGCGACTAATTAAAAAATAAAGTGAAGTGAAGATGCAAAAAGTTAAGAGTCCCTCCAGAACTGCAAGCACTATCTCAAGCAAATATTGACAATTTATTCACACTGTCATTACTTGCAGGAATAGCCGATGTAGTGAAGCAACCAAGTTGGGGGGGGGGGTGTTGAATGCTCTCATTAAGGAGGCCAGACTTGGTGGAGGTGGTTGACAGGGGCGGAGCTGCAGGCTATTGAAGGCTGCTCTGCCCCCTGCTGTGCTTTTTGCTTCAGCATGAGCTAGGAGGCAGGTTTCAACCCCCCCCCATGAAATTTTCAAACACCCCCCCCTCCGAAAATTTCAACCCCTCCCGAATTTTTTTTCTGGCTACGGCCCTGATTGCATTCCATTTTAGCTCTGTGCTCTCTGTGCTTGTCCTTTTGTAAGCTGCCCCAAGTTCCTTCAGAGAGATGGAGGCAGGGTATAAAAATAAAGTTATTATTATTATTATTATTATTATTATTATTATTATTATTTTAGGACTGCCCCTCAAACTTTTGCAAGCAGCAACTGCAACACGCAACCAGAGTCAGCCTTGAGTCATGTTTGTAAGAGGAATTGACCTACAGCTTCCCCAGCTTAACTCCCTTGCACTTGCATCCTGTAATAATAATCTCAAATGGCCTAGAAGAATCGGTGCCAAGAAATGGAGACATGTTTTTTTAAATCACAGGCACCAACACCCTTCCTCCCTTCCCTTGTTCTCCCAAGTTAGACATCAAACAACAAAGAGCCCCATCCAATGCTTCGTAATGCTGTGTAATTACAGTGGTGATAATGAGAATGATAGATATCTAATTAAAATCTGCAGGAACGGCAGGCAAGGAGAAATGCGAACCATCTCCCCAAACTGCAATTTTCGCTTTAAGTTCAGCCACTTTCTTCAAACAAATCTGACAGCTTCTCCTTTTTTTTTCTCCCTCCACCTTTTTTTTCTGCCAGACCAGCATTTTTTTCCCTGCCTGCTGTAATGAGGCTCCTCTGTAGGTCAAAGCTAATTTCAGCAGAGATCTTATGGAACACAGAAAAAAAAAAGTTTTTGCTTCAAGATGAAAGAGTGAAAGGTTTTTTTTTTTCTCTTTCCCCCTCCACTTTTTCCCCTTTCTTTTCTCATCTGCAGTGAGAAATATCGGTTTGGAGTGAGTGACTAGCACTTGGTTTCTCTGTTTCTTTCTAAGGCCATGCATCAAGCAAATAACTTTTATTCAACTACCATTCTTCCTCTTGTTTTTGCATTGCCAAGAAAGCATTGAAATCCATACCAAAAATGTATTTCTTATGAAAAACAATTAAGAGCATTATTCAATGCTATGTTTTCTTTGTGAACAGAAATACCTCTCTTGTCCCTGACATGTAGTTACAGTGAATCAGTTCTGGCAGATTCATAGCAATGTGTTTCTGTGTTATGTGTTGAATTCCTTTGATGACAGACACAATGCCCAAGGTCTCCTTTTCTTGACAAGTAGACTACAGCTGCCCCCTTTGTGTGGCTAACGTTGTATCTCATTTAGAACTAAGCAAAAAGTTCTTCAGAAAATACATTTTCCATCTAAAAATCTGGAGAACAGCATAAGGAAGGCTTCCTTTGTACATATACACATATCCAGCTGTCTATGTACATGGTTCTGCATTTATAGATTCAACCATGGCTCTAATTTTTTTTTGGGGGGGGGGGGAATACTTGGTTTTGCTGTTTTCCAAGCATTACGTTGAAGCGTAGGCATTCCGTTCTGTAAGCTCCCACTATTTCCAAGATCCTCAGGCTCTCTCCAGCACTTGTTTGCCATTTTATGGAAGAGATGCCATTTATTATGCCATGGTATTCAATGAGACTTGAGCATTTGTGGATATTGCTGTTCATGGGGAGTCCTGAAGTCTAGTGGATACTAGGCTGTGGCTTGGATCAGTTTGACCAAAAGAGATTTGTAATAGTCAGTGGTGCATTTTGTGTAATCGCCTAAAACAGAATGGGGAGGGGGGAACTGAAAAGCTGGGCAAAACAGATCAAGAGAGCCAGATTTATCGACTACTGGATAGGATAGAGCAGTGTTTCTCAACCTGGGGTCAGGACCCCGGGGGGGGGGGGTCGTGAAGGGGTGTCAGAGGGGTCTCCAAAGACCATCGGAAAACACAGTATTTTCTGTTGGTAATGGGGGTTCTGTGTGGGAAGATTGGCCCAATTCTATTGTTGGTTGGGTTCAAGATGCTCTTTGACTCTAGGTAAACTATACATCCCAGCAACCATAACTTCTAGATGGCAAGGTCTATTTCCCCCAAACTCCACCTTTGTTCACATTTGGGTATATTGAGCATTCATGCCAAGTTAGGTCCAGACAGGCCTGTAGCGAGGGGGTGGTTGTAGAGGTTCAACCCCCCCCCCCGAAATGTTTCAGATTTTTTTTAAAAAACCTGGTTTACTCATGAATTTTAACTGGTTAGCCAAATCCCCATGCTAAGTCTATGAGATGCAAAAAATTAAGAGTCCTTCCAGAACTGTAAGCACTATCTCAAGCAAATATTGACAATTTATTCACACTGTCATTACTTGCAGCAATAGCCGATGTAGTGAAGCAACCAAGTTGGGTGTGTGTGTGTTGAATGCTCTTATTAAGGAGGCCAGACTTGGTGGAGGTGGTTGACAGGGGCGGAGCTGCAGGCTATTGAAGGTTGCTCTGTCCCCTGCTGTGCTCTTTGCTTCAGTGTGAGCTAGGAGGCAGGTTTCAACCCCCCCCCCCGAAATTTTCAACCCCCCCTAAATTGTCAACCCTCCCCGATTTTTTTTTCTGGCTATGGCCCTGGGTCCAGATCCATCATTGTTTGAGTCCACAGTGCTCTCTGGATGTAGGTGAACTACAACTCCAAAACTCAAAGTCAGTGCCCACCAAACCCTTCCATTATTTTCTGTTGGTCATGGAAGTTCTGTGTGCCAAGTTCAATTCCATCCTTGGTGGAGTTCAAAATGCTCCTAGATTGTAGGTGAGCTATAAATCCCAGCAACTACAGCTCCCAAATGACAACATCAACCTCCCCCAACCCCACCAGTATTCAAATTTGGGTGCATCAGGTATTTGTGCCAAATTTGGTCCAGTGAATGAAAATACATCTAGCAAATCGGATATTTGCATTATGATTCGTAACAGTAGCAAAATTACAGTTCTGAAGTGACAACAAAAATAATGTTATAGTTAGGGGTCACCACAACATGAGAACTGTATTAAGGGGTTGGGGCATGAGGAAGGTTGAGAACCACTGGGATAGAGTTAAGTTTGCATTATATCTGAGGCAAGTGTTGGAGTTCAGGCTGTGATTGTGTTTCAGGATCGGGGTGTTTTGGATGTGGGCAGTGATGCCAATGAATTTCAAGATGGCAATGGTTTGGTCAATGATACTGATGCAGAGAAGGGCCAGGACACCCCTATGCAAAGTGTAGTTTCCCATGAGAATGTCCCTGAAGGGTGTGGGGATGATGGTGTACTCCCTGAATTGGTACCAGAGGGTTCCCAGGATTTGGAGCTTGAAAACAACTGGGCACCTGGCCCAGTTGCAAGACTTAATGAGCAAATAGATAGACAAGAGGAAATTAGTCAAAACTGACAGGCCGAACAGTGCCTTCAGCGTTCTGTCAGGCTCCAACAGAAAAAGATAAGGGGATCTCAAGTAAAATGAAACTACTGAAGATAATTTAAAAGCAGCAAGTAAAAAAAGCACTTTAAAGAAATAGGTAAATCCAATTAGGTAAGCAGATAAGCAGGAGCAAAAATAGTCCTTGCTTAATGAGGGGATAAAAAGTTCCAAGTATGGGAAATATAGTCAGACGAAGCATCATTGGAATCAAGTGTAGGAGCATAGTGTCTAGATCCAGGGAAGTCATGCTATCCCTCTATTCTGCCTTGGTTAGACTACACCTGGAATACTGTGTCCAATTCTGGGCACCACAATTGAAGAGAGATATTGACGAGCTGCAATGTGTCCAGAGGAGGGCGACTAAAATGATCAAGGGTCTGGAGAACAAGCCCTATGAGGAGCAGCTTAAGGAGCTGGGCATGTTTAGCCTGAAGAAGAGAAGGCTGAGAGGAGACATGACGAAGGCCATGTATCAAGATGTATTGTTATTGCTTGTTGTGTTATAAATATGTGAGAGGAAGCCACAGGGAGGAGGGAGCAAGCTTGTTTTCTGCTTCCCTGGAGACTAGGAGGTGGAGCAATGGCTTCAAACTACAAGAAAGGAGATTCCATCTGAACATGAGGAAGAACTTCCTGACTGTGAGAGCCGTTCAGCAGTGGAACTCTCTGCCCCGGAGTGTGGTGGAGGCTCCTTCTTTGGAAGCTTTTAAACAGAGGCTGGATGGCCATCTGTCTGGGATGATTTGAATGCAATATTCCAGCTTCTTGGCAGGGGGTTGGACTGGATGGCCCATGAGGTCTCCTCCAACTCTTTGATTCTATGATTCTATGATTCTTTGCAGTTCAGTCTTTAAAATCTCATATCATGTCAGCTTTTCCAGTTGTTTCTCTTCAATCTTGCTGTTGCCTGGGATTGCAACATCAACGATCCATACTTGATTTTTTAACACGATTGTGAAGCCAGGAGTATTGTGCTCCAAAATCTATCAGTCTGAATTGGAAGTCCCAGAGTAGCTTGATGTGTTCATTCTCTGTAAATTTTTCAGGCTTGTGATCCCACCAGTTCTTTGTCGCAGGCAGATGGTATTTGTGGCACAAGTTCCAATGAATCATCTGAGCAACGGTGTTATGCCTCTGCTTGTAGTCTGTCTGCGCGATCTTTTTGCAGCAGCTGAGGATGTGATCTATTGTTTCATCTGCTTCCTTGCAGAGTCTACATTAGGGATCTGTTGTTGACTTTTCAATTTTGGCTTTGATGGCATTTGTCCAAATGGCTTGTTCTTGGGCTGCCAGAATCAGGCCCTCCGTCTCCTTTTTCAAAGTTCCACTTGTGAGCCACAGCCATGTTTTTTCTTTGTCAATTTGGCTCTCATTTTTTCCCAGTAACTGTCCATGGAGAGCCTTCTTTCCTCAGTTTTCTCTTCTCTGGATTGTGTTTTTATGGTATTCACTCATTTTAATTGTTATTCACTCTTATATTTATATTTATTTATTATTATTGTCCACATATTCTTGATCATCACTCAATTAGAGCCTAGAGCTATCCAAAGTTGACATGAATGTATGAACAGGACATTCCAGATCCAATGCCTACCCATAAGTATCAACTTTACCATGCAAATAAAATGGGAAATGAACCCTCACCTATCATGCTCATAGTATGACAAGTACCTGCTTTCTCGATGACAAATATTGTGGGTTCCTTTCAACTATTGTTTCAAGCACCCATATTCTAAAAAAGATGAACCCTGGCTGTATAACTTGCTGCAACATTGCTCATGCGTGCCTGCTAAACCAGTAATTATCAGCAACTCCTCGTGGCAATCGGCAGCAATTCTAATTTTCTATTATGGAAAGCTACTTGCCAACTCCGAGACCTCTGAGTGCAATGTTCATAGTTAATAGAGGTTCTTTTGAGAGATGGCCTCTGCACCTCCTTGAACCATTGGTTAGAAAAACAGATGGTTTTCAACATGCAGCATCCATCTCCACTGCATTCATGTGCCTGAGGAACAAGCCTTGGAAAATGAACAGTTCGGGGGGAAAGGGGAGAAAGCAGAGCATTCACTAGACATACCATTACAGCGGCGGTCTGTAGGAGAAATATTCCACAAACTGTTGGAGGAAATATTGCTCCACAAAGGAGAGAGTGTGCTTAGTAGTTGTGGCTGGTGGTTACCATCTCAAAGAGACAATGAATTAAAACAGGGCTTTGATCTGAACATAAAGGAGCTCTCCAAGGTGCTAAACACTATCCTCCAAATAGGTCCAGCAATTTAGACAGCACATTTAAAACCCAGAGTATATTTACTGTCTTGGGACCCTTCAGCTACTACTGGAGTTGCTGGGAGGAGTTAGAATTGTGACAATAGTGTCACAATCATGAGTAAGTCAGTCGTAGATAGAGCTAACAAATATTGGACTTTGATTCAGGAATAGATGCATGAGACTTTCAAAACGAAAGTAGATTTACATATCACATTGTTTCTCTTAGGACTAAATTAATTTTAAATTAATTTCAAATCAATATATTATATGGTTCCAGCTGCAAGAATATTGTGTTCTCAAAAATGGAGGAACACTGGCTTACCTACAAGAGAAAACATGATCTTAAAGATGTCTAAAATGTCAGAAATGGGCAAATTCTCTAATAAAATTAAGGAGTAATTCTTCGATAACTTGTTAATGGATTCTAACCTTTACAAACAAGAAGGAAAACATGAAGATTCTTGTGGGATCAGAAGAAGAAATTCTCTCTTTTCTGTAGTTATTTATTGTTTTGTATTACTGTTGCTATTGTTTATTGTTGTATTGTGGGCTCAGCCTGAAGTAAGCCACACTGAGTGCCTTGGGAAATGGTAACAGGGTACAAATAAATTATTATTATTATTATTATTATTATTATTATTATTATTATTATTATAGTTATAAAGTAGAAATTAAGAAATTAATATATGGTACAATGGGCCCCTGATGGCGCAGTGGGTTAAACCACTGTGCTGTTGAACTTGCTGGCCAAAAGGTTGGTGGTTTGTATCTGGGGAGCAAGATGAGCTCCCGCTGTTAGCCCCAGCTTCTGCCAACCTAGCAGTTAGAAAACATGCAAATGTGAGTAGATCAATAGGTACAGCTTCTGTGGGAAGGAAACGGTGCTCCATGCAGTCATGCTGGCCACATGAGCTTGGAGGGGTCCATGGACAATGCTGGCTCTTCAGCTTAGAAATGGAGATGAGCATCAATTTCTGAGTTGGACATGGCTTAGACTTAATGTCAGGGGAAACCTTTACCTTTACTTATATTACACAATAGCAAAAAGGTGACTTTTCCCCCCCAGAGAGATGCCTTTGGTTTGGAAGTTGAAAAATCAATTTTAATTTTTAATTTTTATGAATGGAGCAAGGGGGAAATGAATTTTAGGGTCAAAATCTTAGATAAGTAATATAAATGTACTACAGTGTCTCTATTACATTAATAAAACGATTGGTGAGAAGTAGGAATTGTGAATACAGAAGAGTTAGGAGCTGCAGTAGCACAGTGGGTGAAACCGCTAGTTGTAGGAAAGCTGCTGACCAGAAGGCAGTTTGAAGCCATGAGTCATGGTGAGCTCCCAACTGTCAGCCCCAGGCTTCTGCCAACCTAGCAGTTTGAAAGCATGCAAGGCGAGTAGATCAATAGGTACTGCCTCAGTGGGAAGGTTAAAGGGCATCCCATGCAGATATGCAGATATGCTGGTAACACAATTGAAGATGTTTATGGCTCGAGAGCAGTACGTGTGAAAAAGATCTTGGAGTCCTCGTGGAAAACAAGTTAAACATGAGCCAACAATGTGTTGTGGCGGCAAAAAAGGCCAATGGGATTTTGGCCTGCATCAATAGGAGCCTAGTGTCTAGATCTAGGGAAGTAATGCTACCCCTCTATTCTGCTTTGGTTAGACCACACCTGGAATATTGTGTCCAATTCTGGGAACCACAATTCAAGAGAGATATTGACAAGCTGAAATATGTCCAGAGGAGGGCGACTAAAATGATCAAGGGTCTGGAGAACAAACCCTATGAGGAGCGGCTTAAGGAGCTGGGCATGTTTAGCCTGAAGAAGAGAAGGATGAGAGGAGATATGATAGCCATGTATAAATATGTGAGAGGAAGCCACAGGGAGGAGGGAGCAAGCTTGTTTTCTGCTTCCATGGAAATTAGGACAAGGAACCATGGCTTCAAATTACAAGAAAGGAGATTCCATTTGAACATGAGGAAGAACTTCCTGACTGTGAGAGCCCCGCAGTGTGGTGGAGGCTCCTTCTTTGGAAGCTTTTAAACAGAGGCTGGATGGCCATCTGTCAGGGGTGATTTGAATGCAATATTCCTGCTTGTTGGCAGGGGGTTGGACTGGATCGCCATGAGATCTCTTCCAACTCTTTGATTCTATGATTCTATGGAACAATGGGGTCCTTGGCATTGAAAAGTGGAACAAGAGCACCTCCCCATGGCTGGAGTTGAGTATCGCCTTCAGACACCGGAAATGGAAAAAGGGGAAGGTCTTTGCCATCGTCTATGTTGCATGTCTCTGTGTAAAAAGACATTGAATGTTTACCTCATATGTGTATTGTAATCCACTCTGAGTCCCTCTGGGGAGATAAAGCAGAATATAAATAAAGTGTATTATTGTTACTAAGGATGAGTAGATTCAGGTAACTGTTCCGTATTTACAATTGCAGAATGCTAGCTCAGGTTAATAACGCCACATTAAAGGACCCCTAAAATGTACCTGAAAGAAGGTGATGCAGCTTAGCTTGGAATTGTTTAATAGAGTCTTGCGATTTTTTCAAAAACTCAACTGGCTAGTCTTCAGCTTATTTTTTAATATTATCCTCATATTTATTCTACTTTTTCTTCTAGTGATAAGAGCACATTTGAAAGCAAATCATTTTACTATCTCCTTTGTCATGCTAAATGCCTCTGATAAGAGGTCTCTATCTACATCTTTATAAGCTACATAAACCCGGCCATCTTTTCTCATATGTAAATTGCGCTATAGCCAACAGAAACCTTTTGGCACTCCGGTTTAATTCTTTTCAGTTCCAATTTGCTCTCTTCCATTTTCCATTTCAGGCCTTTGATATGCGGCCCCTTTCAGTGCGAAAAATTAAATAGGATAGAAATAAGTTTATGATACCGGTTTCCACTTAATTTGAATCACAACTTTCTCTGGAGGAGCAACAGCAGATAAATGATTGGATCTAAGATCCTGTTAATTCTTTTGTATATATATTTCTGATAATTACCAATTTGAACATGCAGTAATCAATGGAAACAAATGGCGTTTATGGCCATTATGGTCATTACACGCAATGTGTTTTTATTTAAAGGCAATTTGCAATCTGGCAGTAGAACATGCTGTTCCTTTTTTTCTGTTAGTCTGAGCAAAAGGCCCCTTTTTTGCAAGTTGTCAGGTTGTTTAAAATTAATTTTCATGAGAAATATCCATAATATCATTTCCACCAAAAGTCAAGGAAACAGCCCAGATCCTGAACTGGTGCCTGTCAGCTGTTGTAAACTGGATGAGGACAAACAAATTGAAAATGAATCCAGACAAGGCGGCGGTTCTTCTGGTCAGTCATAAGGCAGATCAGGGTATAGAGTGGCAACTGGTTCAGTGGGCGGCAGCCAGGATGTTAACTGGCGTTCCTTACAGAGAGAGGTCAACCCTCCTGTTTAAGGGGCTCCATTGGTTGCCATTTACCTACCGAGCCCAATTCAAGGTGCAGGTGCTTACCTACAAAGCCCTAAACGGTTTGGGACCTGCCTACCTGCGTGACCGCATCTCCATCTACAAACCCAGGCGCTCACTGCGTTCATCCGGAGAGGCCCTGCTCGCGATCCCACCTGCGTCGCAGGCGCGGTTGGTGGGGACGAGGGACAGGGCCTTCTCTGTGGTTGCCCCCCGACTTTGGAACACCCTCCCCAAAGATATTAGACTAGCAGTCTTTAGGAAGAACTTGAAGAATTGGTTATTCCGATGTGCCTTCCCAGAATAGGATAATCTCCAACACTCTGTCCCAGAAGCACTTTATTAGAGTTTAATACTCTCTGCACATTGCACTTGCCCAGAACTCCAACATACCACCTCACACACCCAGCACTTTTGACCTGTACCCATCATTGGCCTGGTCCTGATTTTTACTGTGTAATAGTGTAATGTTTTGTTGTGTTATTGCTTATGTTTTTTAATTTGCTTGTATTGTTATTGCTTGTTGTGTTATGTTGAGGCCTTGGCCTTTGTAAGCCGCATCGAGTCCTTCAGGAGATGCTAGCGGGGTACAAATAAAGTTTAATAATAATAATAATAATAAACCTGGATGGGGACACAGTCCCTCTGAAGACATAAGTCCATAGTCTGGGGATCCTCCTGGACTCATTGCTAAGCCTTGCCCAGGTGTTGGTGATGGCCAGGAGGGCCTTCACACAATTAAAACTTGTGCACCATCTGCAACCACACCTCAAGAATCATAGAATCAAAGAGTTGGAAGAGACCTCATGGGCCATCCAGTCCAACCCCCTGCCAAGAAGCAGGAAAATTGCATTCAAAGCACCCCTGACAGATGGCCATCCAGCCTCTGTTTAAAAGCTTCCAAAGAAGGAGCCTCGACCACACTCCGGGGCAGAGAGTTCCACTGCTGAACAGCTCTCACAGTCAGGAAGTTCTTCCTCATGTTCAGATGGAATCTCCTTTCTTGTAGTTTGAAGCCATTGTTTCGCATCCTAGTCTCCAGGGAAGCAGAAAACAAGCTTGCTCCCTCCTCCCTGTGGCTTCCTCTCACATATTTATACATGGCTATCATATCTCCTCTCAGCCTTCCCTTCTTCAGGCTAAACATGCCCAGCTCCTTAAGCCGCTCCTCATAGGGCTTGTTCTCCAGACCCTTGATCATTTTAGTCGCCCTCCTCTGGACACATTCCAGCTTGTCAATATCTCTCTTCAATTGTAGTGCCCAGAATTGGACACAATATTCCAGGTGTGGTCTAACCAAAGCAGAATAGAGGGGTAGCATTACTTCCCTCGATCTGGACTTGGCCATAGTGGTCCATGCCTTGGTTACATCCCATTTAGATTACTGTAATGGGTTCTACAGGGGGCTGCCCCCCCCCTTTTTGTCATGTCAGCAGCAACTTGAGAAACCAAGTCACTTCTGGTGTGAGAGAATTGGCCGTCTTAAGGTCAATGCTCACCAAACCCTTGTGCTTTCTGTTGGTGTTGGGAGTCCTGTTATGCCACGTTTGGTTCAATTCCATCATTGGTGGAGTCCAGAATGCGTAGGTTAACTATAAATCCCAGCAACTACAACTCCCGAATGACAAAATCAACTTAATTTGAGTGATAGTCGCTCCTTGGGTTAGTAGGTGTCTTGTGGTCAAATTTGGCAGCAATCCGTCCAGTGGTTTTTGAGGTATGTTAATCCCCCAAATGAACATTACATTTTTATTTATATAGATTTTTTGTAGAAGTTTCTGAGTATAGGAATTTTTTAAAAAGTTCTATAGCTTCCATTAGTCCACAGCATTTAGCTATGACAGTTCAAGTGGTTTCAAACTGCTTTAATTCTACAGCATAGATGCACCATATGCTGATGGTGAATTAACCCGCCCCCCCCCCCCACCTCCAAGTTTTGACATAATGTAGAACTATGTCTTACGCTTTAGTTAAAATTGCTGTGTATGTGTGTGTAATAGGAAGGTGATCCTGTGTGTTAGCATGAGAGCATATCCCCCTCCCTTTGCATCCTCACAAAAGAAGGTGGAAGGCAATACCTCGCATGGACAAGATATTGCCTGTCTCCGGGTCACAGCCGGCCCAGGCACTCAACTAAATCAATATTTATGGCTTGGAGCAGTCAGAGCCTTTGTGTGGAAATAGCCATTTGTAGAGTTCTCTCAAGCATAGGCAACAACTTTGTGGTGCCTTTTGAAGGGAATGGAGTCTGATGATGCTTTCCCAAGGCACACTTCGACTGAGTTTTTCTTCCAGCCAGGCTCCATTAGGTTGAAAGCACATCAAAGGTGTGTACTAAATTTTCTATAGAAGCCATGGGAACAGAAAGCTCTTTTGCTCATCTGTAAAAATGAGTAGCCCATAGTGAGTAGACTTAAAAAAAATATACAAGGTTGGGGTGGAGAGTACAGATGGAAGAATAGAGAAGCAAAATCCTTGCAAGGGCATAAGTGGATGAGGAGGATGAGTGCATTTCCCCCAGGGCTGGTTCAATGAATATGGCTGCCCGATACACAAATGCACACACATACATCAATGTGTATATTGTTTGAAGGTGATCCAGTTTGTTGTCACCTGAGGCAGAAAATTCCCCAAGTGCTTCTACTACCTGGCAGTAAAAAAACAAGTCAATAAATAAATTATCAGTGTGGTGTCTTACATAAGAGATCCATTTGATTCTGTCTCATAGTAGGGCTGGACCCTCTTGAATTCCTCTAGAGCTTAATTTTTCCTCCTTAAGAGGCAGAAATGGGAAAAAAAATAATCAAATTAACATAAGAGGAATTGGTTCCGCCTATTGATTTGCAACAATGCTGCAAGATAGGACCCTCAATGAGTCACCTCTAGACTGGATTACTGTAATGCACTCTACGTGGGGCTGCCCTTGAAAACGGCTCGGAAATTTCAGATGGTCCAACGGACGGTGGCCAGGTTGTAAACTGGGGCTCCTTACAGGGAGCGGTCAACCCTCCTGTTCAAGGAGCTCCACTGGTTGCCATTCATTTTCCAGACCCAATTCAAGGTGAAGGTTTTACCTACAAAGCCCTGAATGGTTTGGGCCCTGCCTACCTGCGTGACCGCATCTCTGTATACGAACCCACACGATCTCTCCGATCATCTGGAGAGGCCCTGCTCGTGATCCCACCAGCATCGCAGGCGCGATTGGTGGGGACGAGAGAGAGGGCCTTTTCGGTGGTCGCCCCTCGACTTTAGAACTCACTTCCTAAGGACATCAGGCAGGCCCCAACTCTGGCAGTCTTTAGGAGGAGCTTGAAGACGTGGCTGTTCCAGTGTGCCTTCCCAGAATAATGATTCCATAGCACTTTGTCCTCCAAAGCACTTTACATTTTTTAGGTCTGCTTGTATGTTTTCCACAAATGCCCCATCACTTTCTCGCCCATGTTCCAGCATTACTTTCAATTTTAATTTTACATTTGGCCTTCCCATCATTTTAATCGTGTGGTCTTATTGTTAATGTATTATTTTATTGTCCATGTTTTTATTTTAATTGCTTGTATTGTTGTTATTATTGCTTGTATTGTTGTATTTGGGCTCAGCCTCATGTAAGCCGCACCGACTCCCTTGGGGAGATGGTAGTGGGGTACAAATAAAGTGTTATTATTATTATTATTATTATTATTATTATCATCATCATCATCATCATCATCCAGCAAACAAAACAGAACATGTCTTTCACCACTGATGTCTTCCAGTAAAGCAAGGAAACCCATTTGGGTTTTAGTCTAAGCTTTAACTAAGATCACTATGGGCTACTCATTCTTACAGATGAGCAAAAGAGTTTTTTGTTCCCCTGGCTTCTGTTGAAAATTTAGTACACACCATTGTTATGCTTTCAACTAGAGGTGTGAAATTCAGCCCGAAAGCATGCCATTTTGGTATCCATTGTCACCTGCCCCCTAATTCTGTTTACCGAGAAGTTACTCAAATTGGAAGGGGTGTTTTAATTCATCTCACTGACTACAATGGGAAACTTAAAAGACTCAATCTTCAGACATTTTAGGCCTATCTACATAAAACCTACCTCAGTTGTAGACCCCATTTACAACTTTAGCCCTGCCAAGTTTCAAAATAATTCACTAAACTTCAGATTTTTAAAGAATTATTTTAATTTTAACCATAACATGTTTTAAAATAAGACAAACTGCAAGACAGGGTTATGGAATTTTATTAATTAATTATTTATTTGCAGTATTTATATTCCGCTTTTCCAGAGGCGGAAGCAAACAGTATTTTGGCGCACCCAACCAATCACTGATATATATTTTCTGTTCATTGTGGGAGTTCTGTGTGCCATGTTTGGTTCAATTCCATCATTGGTGGAGTTCAGAATGCTCTTTGATTGTAGGTGAACTATACATCCCAGTAACTACAACTCGCATATATCAAGGTCTATTTTCCCTTAAGAGCGCCTCAGGAGCACCCCTGGGCAAAATCAACTGTACTGCAAATGCTTACTTTGTGTAATGGGTTGAGCCATACATATACATGGCAAACATTCAATGCCATAGACACACAACATATATAGACAGACACAGAGGTATTTAACATCCCAGCTTTTTTTCCTGAGGGTATTCTTCTGGCCACCAGGGGAGCTGTCCCTTCACCGACCATTTGTTACACTGATGAAGTACTTCCCCATTCTCTGCATGCTTGCTGGAGATTTTTATGGCCTTAAATTAGTTAAATTTGCCTCTCTGCATAAGCGGTACCTAAATTTTCTACTTGACAGATGCAACTGTCTTTTGGGCTGCAAAGTTTGACCGCAAGCTACACAAAATTGGTCAGAAGCTCACTCCAACCTGGGCTGGCTTCAAACTCATGACCTTTCAGTCAATAGTGATCTTAATGCAGCCGACTCCCAGCCAGCTGCGTCACAGTCCCAGTGAAATTGTAGTCACCGGTTGTGTCCACTCGCAGTCAATCAGAGTATGGACACAATCAGGCTTTTTATTGGCTGAGAAACGGAGAGAGGGAGAGAAACTTCAGCTCCCATCATGCTCAGAGAGGAACTCAGAGACTTTTCAATGCCTGCCTCATGTAAGTGCTGCTGGGGAATAAAGTTCCCAGCAGGGCCCTCTCTGGAGGAGGAAGCTAGGGATATTTTCCAAAGGAAATGTACACTTTGCTGCCGAGGAGCAGACTGATTCAGGTCCAAGCCTACTTTCAAACTAATGCCTCTGGAGTCTATTACTAAAGTAGGCTCAGCATCACTGATAGTTTATTTGCAGTTCAGATTAAAACTTAGCATGGATTCACAAAGTCGCAGTTATCAAAGCCATCAGCCACCATGGATTCCAGCATGGTTATCATCTCAAAATGTGCTCAAAATGCACATTTTGAGACAGAAAAATGTTATTAAAAGCTGTACTCAAATGTAGATTTCTGTGGTGCGGCTACACTATAGAATTAACGCAGTTTGACATCACTTTAACTGTTATGGCTCAATGATATGGAACCCTGGGATTATTAGTTTGGTGAAGCATCAACACTCTTTAGCAGACAAGGCTAAAGAACTTGTCAACTACAACTCCATGGTGGTAGAAGTGGTGTTAAACTGCATTCATTCTGCAGTGTAGACGCTCCCTCTGAGCACTTAATGAAAGGATGCAAAAATGGAAAAGAACATCTTTATGGATGAACACCGGGAAAAATGACCAAATATAGCCCCTAAAAAGCAAAGCAGGGGAAAAAAAAAACATGTTTCGGTTCAACAAGCATTAGTTTGGAAGGAGTTAACATTACTTTTATTTCCTGCAGCGCTCCTCCTCAATTCCTGGCTATTTTTTACTCCAGCATTGACATCCCTAATTAGGAAGTTTTACATACAGGCAAGTGAATTTACCCCCAGCTGGGAAAACATGGCTTAGCAAGAGTTTTACATCTGCCCTCATTGATCTTCAGATTATCTCACATTCAAGACTCTGCGGCCTTTGGGAGCAGCAAAGAGGGGAAACAAATGTGGGAAAGTGCATAGAAAAATCTTTCTTTGGCTCCCGGGTTCAGCAGATCACGTTTGTCTGCCCGTCGTCGACAGAGAAAGGGATTTAGATCATTTCTTTTGCATTCAATAAGTCACTGCAGGAAGGGAGGGAAAGAAGAGTCAAGCATTGAAGTCCGGGACTAAATAGGCCACAGCTTTACAGAAAGAGCACGGCATACAAGCATAAATTGTGAGAACTGCATCGGAGATGATGGTACTTCATTCTTATCTGAACTGTCCTCTATGACAGTGAGGTGGTGGATCTATGTGACATGGTTCCCAAAAGAACTATCCAAGGTGCTGAACCTCCATTTGGAACTGAACAGATCCTTGAAAGCGATTTAAAACCACAGGTGGATTCATTGGTATACATTCTGAGTATTTATCATGAATAAGTTTTCAATAACTTTAAAGCACAGGTTCTTTTTATTGCAATTTCCAGTGTGAGAGGGTATATCAGATTACAGAAAAACATTTAGACAAAGAATGACATTGGACATATGGACATACAGATTCTATGCAACTACATTGGTGCTGAGGAGCCTTCTAATCAAGGTGAAAGAAGAAAGCGCAAAAGCTGGGTTGCAGCTAAACATTAAAAAAGCCAAGATTATGGCAACAAGAACTGGAAAATAGAGGGAGAAAATGTGGAGGCCGTGACAGACTTTGTATTTCTAGGTGCAAAGATTACTGCAAATGCAGACTGTGGCCAGGAAATCAGAAGACGCTTACTTCTTGGGAGGAGAGCAATGTCCAATCTCGATAAAATAGTAAAGAGTAGGCCTGGGTAACAACGGAAAAATTTGTTTCTAAAATTGATTCGTTTTTTGAGGTTTTTTGTGTTTCGTTATTTAAAATAATTACAAAATTTTCCTTTTAAAAAGTTCGATATTTACGAAATTTCATAAATGTGAAAAAATTACAAAACATTAACGAATCGATTTCCGAAACAATAACGAATCGATTCGTTAATGGCGGACGCGACCACGAAATACGCTAAAAAACCTTCAAAAACTTCTGAAGCTTCCCTCTCCCTCTGTTGTTGACTGTTGGTGTGATATTATAATTTTTTTTCACTAATTAAACAAAAAACAACCATAAAACTTGCCCCAGACATGCGGAAATAATAACGAAACGACCTCAAAACAATAACGAAACGAATACAATAACGAAATACGAAGCATTTACAAAACTATTTAAAAATTTGTTTTTTTTAAAAAATTGCTCCAGAATGGTTCGTTATCGTTTTGTAATTGAAAAAAATAACGAATTATTAACGAATTACGAATTAACGAAACGAAACCGCCCAGCCCTAGTAAAGAGTAGAGACATCACACTGGCAACAAAGATTCGCCTAGTCAAAGCCATGGTATTCCCTGTAGTAACCTACGGATGTGAGAGCTGGACCTTAGGGAAGGCTGAGCGAAGGAAGATAGATGCTTTTGAGCTGTGGTGTTGGAGGAAAGTTCTGAGAGTGCCTTGGACTGCGAGGAGATCCAACCAGTCCATCCTCCAGGAAATAAAGCCTGACTGCTCATTGGAGGGAAGGATACTAGAGACAAAGTTGAAATACTTCAGGAAATGAAGACCGGCTGCTCACTGAAGGATATGAGAGGCAAAGATGAAGTACTTTGGCCACATCATAAGGAGACAGCAAAGCCTAGAGAAGACAATGATGCTGGGGAAAGTAGAAGGAAAAAGGAAGAGGGGCCGACCAAGGGCAAGATGGATGGATGGCATCCTCGAAGTGACTGGACTGACCTTGAAGGAGCTGGGGGTGGTGACGGCCGACAGGGAGCTCTGGCGTGGGCTGGTCCATGAGGTCACGAAGAGTCGGAGACGACTGAACGAATGAACAACAAACACATTGGATTCACAATTACATGGCTAACAAACCAACAAAGGGGAATTACATTTTCACTCAACATTCCCACCAAATGTACACGCATTCATCCTCAGGCACCCAAATATTATTATATCCTTTTCTCCCTCCTTGGAGAAGCACCTGTTAGGGCAGACCCTGCTTTCCTGCAGCCTGTCAGTGCATAGTTCCAAAACTTCCATAACTTCAAAATGCCGAAATGCCAAAACTTCTTTTCCTAAGAACAATGCCAAGGACCAGATCTCTGTTTTCCATACAGCAGAACCTGACTCCCTGCACAAAATCTAAGACTCCAAAAGTGCACTTCTTCCTCTTCCCTTGAGAAAGAAGCCCCAAAGTGACCAGACCGCTCCCGTGCAAATCTGCCACTATCCATAGGTACACTATCTCTCTCCTTCCCATGGAGCAGAGCATAGCGAGTGAACCTGACTCCTCAGGTCTGCCACTCTTTGGGCATTATTAGGCTGAGTCTTTTATATGATAGGCATCTTCCATCCTGGCTCCATCTCAGTTTCTTGGCCAGATGTTGATTCTTCTTGATTGGTGTTGACAAAGACAAGGCTTGTGTTGACTTCCTTTTTAACATAAGGAATGTTGCAAACATTTCTGTTATCACTGTCCCAGTTCTTATCAGAGTTTACTTTTCAGTTGTTATTAGCAACTTTTAATTACAGTTCCAGGAAGCAGGTTTAGTCATTGCAGGCCTTATTATCTTACTGGTGCTTCCAAAATTATTAGCTCAATACAACCTTCCATTCATTCCCACACATCATATTAAATCCACATTTATAAAATCTGCACATTAAATTTTGTGACATGTTACCAGGGAAAGGGCCATATGGGTAGCCACTAGCTGGCTGCAAAATCTGAAGCTACACTTAAGAAAAGTTTACCAACTAGTGAGGATGATGTGCTTAAGTGAGAGATGCCATGCAGGAGTACTATTGGACTCCCTTATTTTTATTGGAGGCTAATGGAGTTGGCTATTTGCCCCCAGTGAACCTGTTGACTTAGTTGTGGGACACAATATAGTCCTGTCAAAAGTGTTGAAGGAACATTTGGCCACCTGTTTGCTAACTTCAGGTGGAGAAAAAGCCTCGTGGAATCATACAGTTGCAAAAGTTGGATGAAACTACAGAGACTATCCAGTCCAATCCTATTCTACCAGACCACACCTGGAATATTGTGTCTAATTCTGATTACCGCAATAGAAGGGAGATGTTGACAAGTTGGAATGTGGCCAGAGAAAGGCGACTAAAATGATCAAGGGTCTGGAGAAACCCTATGAGGAGTGGCATCAAGAGCTGGGCATGTTTAGCCTGCAGAAGAGAAGGCTGAGAGGAGACATGATGAGGGCCATGGATAAATATGTGAAAGGCTGTCATAAGGAAGAGGGAGCAAGCTTGTTTTCTACTGTCCTGGAGACTAGGACATGGAACAATGGCTTCAAACTACAGGAAAGGAGATTCCACCTGAACATGAGGAAGAACTTCCTAATTGTGAGAGCTTTTCAGCAGTGGAACTTTCTGCCCTGGAGTATGGTGGAAGCTTTTAAACAGAGGCTGGATGGCCATCTGTTGGGGTGATTTGACTGTGATTTTCCTGCTTCTTGGCAGGGAGTTGGAATGGATGGTCCACAAGGGCTCTTCCAACTCTAGGATTCTATGATTCTACCATTCAGAAATACAAAATCAAAGCACTCCCAACAGATGACCATATAATGTACTCTCTGAAGTAGGAGGTTCCACTATACCTCTTACAATCAGGATTTTTCCCCTAATGTTTAGTTTGATGAGGCACCAGCACTCCTTGGTAGAAAAGGCTAAAGGCATCATAAAACTACAGCTTCCAAGATTCCATAGCTTTACTTCCATGGCAACTAAAGCAGTGTCAAACTGCATTAATTTTGCATTGTAAATGCTTCCATGATGACCCCATCACAAGGTTTTCTGAGGCTAAGACTTGATCAAGGTTACCCAGCTGAGTGGGAATTCAAACCTTGATCTTTAGGGTCATAGCCTAGAACTCAAGCATATACGCCATATTGGATCTATGTTCCGGTTTCCAGGTTAAAGTAGTTTCAAATCAGTGCAAGGAAAAACTGGCTGTTCTTTAAAGCACTAAATAACACACTGAATTTTATTTTATTTATTTACAATATTTATATTCCGCCTTTCTCATCCCGCAGGGGACTCAGGGCAGATTACAATGTACATATACATGGCAAACATTCAGTGCCATAGACACACAACATATATAGACACACTCAGAGGCTTTTCATGAGGGCATTCTGGCCACCAGGGAGCTGTCGCTTCACCGTCCGTTTGTGACACTGATGAAGTACTTCCTCATTCTTTGCATGCTTGCTGGAGTTTTTTATGCCGTTGTAAATTAGCCTCCCCGCATAAGCGTTACCTAAATTTCCTACTTGACAGATGCAACTGTCTTTCGGGCTGCAAAGGTCAACAGTAAGCTAAACAAATTGGTCAGAAGCTCACTCTGACCTGGGCTGACTTTGAACTCATTACCTTTTGGTCAGTACGGATCTTAATGCAGCTGACTTCCAGCCAGCTTCACCACAGTCCTGGTGAATTGAGTATTGGGGTTCATATGCACCTTCCACTTTGAATACTTAGACAAAGTTAGCAATGATTTGTCCTGGATATTGACTCTGTGTCGAGATTTCACCATCGATTTGAGTTCATTTCATTTTTGGGAACTCAAAGCATTGATTTGTATCCAAACAAACCACCAAACATGTGTATCCCTTTTGAAATACATTGCTCAAAATCATAGCGTTGTTTTATATTAATGATGAAAATCAGCAACTTGTGGCAACAGCAGCAGCTGTGATGTGGGTCATTTGAATGCTGGGTTATATTGGATTTAGCATGAAATTCCCCAGATGGATATATGTCTGATGGAAGCCGACGCAACAGCGGTGATTAAGGCCAGAGGTTTTTTCCCTCTTTTTTTGATTAGCCGGACTTTGACAAGGCTTATTGGATTGTGTCAGGTGGGGATTTTTTTGAAGAATTGCCTCTGTCTCCAAGCCGAAGCGCAAGTTGGCATGCTGGGGAACGGGGGACTTTCTGCCTATGCATCTGTAAAAGAAATAATTTTAATTGGCAGAAATCAAAGACTGGGAAACGCGAGCGCATTAGCGCAGGGAGAGTTTGCCTGACAGGTCAGTTTGTTTCCATTCCAAGTGCCTTTAAGTTGGACGGAGGTAATCCACAAGGAAACTACAGAATTCCCCCAGCACATTTCAAACATGTTGCCCGTCAGAAGAATGCGAGACTGAGAATATGAGTTGACCTGTTTGGGGCCGAGAACACAGCTGGATCAATTATTAGTCAAGCATGGCTAATGGGGCTATGGAGCATGCAGCCCATGATGAGCCAGGTCAGGAGGTGTGGGGCAAGGGGTTCTTTTGCCAAACATGTTGTTAATTATTCATCGCAGTAATCATCATTACATTGTCCCCTTCATGTGATGCAGAAACCTCCTGGCTTCTATATGGAGCTAGAGTTCAGTAGGTTGTTAATAACCGCAAAATCGCTTCTCATTTCACCCCCTGGAATTTTTAGCAAGTGGCAAAGGACTGTGCATAGTGCTTAAGGTCCAGCTGTTTTTGAGGCTGTGCTACGGAATTGCGACAGGGAGATATACCAGAATTTTCACTGATGCCAAAGTTACATCAGCTGAAAACTTGTTTGGGCTTTTCTCACATTTTGACAGTGATTTCATTGGGTTATGTAGGTTTTCTGAAGGCTGAGCACAGAGTGCTGGACAAATGGATATCTCTTATCAGCTATTAACAGAACTTACTTCACTTAAGGTAAAAGTTTCCCCTGACATTAAGTCCAGTGTCCAACTCTGGGTGGTACTGCTCATCTCCTTTCTGAAGCCGAAGAGCCAGAGTTGTCTGTAGACACCTCCAAGATCATGTGGCTGACATGACTACATGGAACGCCGTTACCTTCTCATAGAAACGGTACCTAATGATTCCATCAGTGCTGCCTCCGGAAAATCCTGCAAATCTCTTGGGTAGACAATCAGATAAATGACAATGTGCTGGAAGAAGCAAAGACCACCAGCACTGAAGCGATGGTCCTCTGCCATCAACTCCACTGGACCGGCCACATTGTCCGGATGCTTGATCACCATCTCGCAAAGCAGTTCCTCTATTCCGAAGTCAAAAACAGAAAATGAAATGTTGGTGGGCAGGAAAAGAGACTTAAAGATGGGCTCAAAGCCAACTTTAAAAACTCTGGCATAATCACTGAGAATTGGGAAGCCCTGGCCCTTGAGCACTCCAGCTGGAGGTCAGCTGTGACCAGCAGTGCTGTAGAATTTGAAGCGGCACGAATGGAGGGCAAAAGAGAAAAAGGTACCAAGAGGAAGGCAAGCCAACCCCAACCGGGACCACCTTCCACCTGGAAACCAATGCCCTCACTGCAGGAGAACATACATATCAAGAATAGGGCTCCACAGTCACCTACGGACTCACCACCAGTACACTGATCCTGGAAGACTATCCTACTCGGACAACGAGGAATTGCCTAAGTAAAAGTAAGTAAGTAAGTACCTATTGATCCACTTACATTTGCATGTTTTCAAACTGCTAAGTTGGCAGAAGCTAAGCCTAACAGTGGGAGCTTACCCTGCTCCCCAGATTCGAACTGCCAATCTTTCGATCAGCAAGTTCAACAGCTCTGCAGTTTAACCTACTGTGCCATCAGGGGGGCGGGGGGGGGGGGGGCGGCGTGCCAATTACTTCACTTGATTGATACTACTTTTCCATATCTCACTTCCTCCAGGTGTGATTCCCCAGGAAAATGTTTTTAGCATGACCCCAACAGAGTACATGGCCATTGCATGTAGAATGATGACAAGGAGTTCCACCTCCCCTTCAACTTATAACTCAACATCTCCACTGGCTGGATTAGCTATTAGTATAATTTACTCAACAGAATACTTAACTTAGTTAATAAGACTAGAGTTGGAGGTCTTCTAGGAGCTCTAACCCAACCTCACTACCAAATGCAGGAAACTAAATCACCAATCATCTCCTTGACAAAATACTTTGAAGCAAGCATAGTCCCTTATGACACCACAGTCGTGGATGCTTGTGATGTCATGAAGTGGAAGAGGACAGAGTTACTGAGTTGAGTTTGAAGGTATTGGGGAGTAAGTATCAGGAGTAAGATGCTGGGGAATCCTGGGAGGACAAGGGGGGTGATGGTTTTCTTTCTGAGTCTGGGTGTGATCAGGCTAAACCACAAGCTGAATTGCAGGCCTTTGATCAGAGAGAAGTGCCAGCAGTTGCAGATGAGATTGAGGATGTTTGAGATTCCGTTTCTCTTGGAAATCAGCCTTTAGTAGATGGGGAGTTTTTCCGTGATATCAGATTAGGCCTCCGCACAGAGGGAGTGAAGGATAAATCAATTAGGTGGTCAGAAAGACGTTGAAACCCCATGAGAAATCCTTGAAACCCAGGCATCAAAGGTATGACCTCATGGCTTCTTGGTCAGGCCTGAGCTTAAATTAAGTGATGTTTTCTTGGTGTCTCCAGAGCAGACAATGTTGCCAAATAATCAGGTTCCTGTTTTAGCTCTCATGGTCATGAATCGAGTTTCCTGTGTTTACCTATGTTCCTGTAAGAGTTTTGCCTTGGAAAATCTATCATTTTCATGCTTATGGATTTATGCCTATGATCTTGATTTCCTGGATTCCATGTACCTTGCTTTTGTGGACTATTGAACTTTGTATATATGGAGTACTGCTATTTTATAACACCTCTTCTACTGCTTTTTGGGAATTGCCCTTTTTCCTTTTTGTGCAAGCTGGACTGTGGTGTGATGCTGGGTGAAAAAATGTGATCTCAAGGCTAGAGTGCAACGGAAAGTAACATATTACTTGTATCCATTGTTGATTTGGTTTGACACACGAGCAAGGGCACATCTGCATTGCTGGAATGGCTGCTCCAGACCAGTGGCACAGGGTCTGTTGAGTGAGACCATTAAGGCAGGTCTCTTCAACCTGTGGCTCTCCAGGTGTTTTGGCCTTCAGGTCTCAGAATTTCTGACCATTGAACAAGCTGGCCAGAGCTTCTGGGACTTTGAATCTCAAACACTTGGAGGGCTGCTGGTTGAAGGGGCCTGGTAGATGAACACTTCCCTAAGTCCCTGACTAGTACTCTGGGATTTGGCAACCCACATTATTGTACTTTTTAATGCATTGTTTACCTAAAGATATGCATAAAGCTTCCTGCCCAAAAGGATACTTCTACTCTTGGTCTCTTCCTAAGCAGATGAGTCAATGCACATTTGGGTGCAGATGTGCTTTCAACTCCCCTCTTGGTTTCTGAAGACCTTATGAATTTCATAAGGTTTTCTCAGGCAAGGCATACTCAGAGTTGGTTTTGCCAGCTCACTCCCCAGAAATTGAGCCTACCACTGATCTCAGCCATGGTATGGATATTAAAACTCACTTTTGGGGAGTGAGTTATTTTTACATTAGTCTCTCCAGTATGGAACAGGTCCCATGCCCGTGGAATAGGGAAAGGTGGCATTTCTCAAGTGCTTCCTTTCTTCCATCTTTTAGACTCTCTTTTGGAGCTCACCGGGCTGCTGACACTTTCGGGACCAATCCATCTTTGCTATGATCTAATTGTTGGCAAAGATGAATTAGCCCCCAAACCTTCCTAGCTGTGCCTCCAGAGAGAGGTGAACTGCAGAATGGCACAACTGTCGCCCGGATGCATGCCGTCAGCACTCCACCGGCCTGTGATTCATCGCTCTGCCAGTCGTTTGAGATACAGTGTATGAAAATGCCATATAAATGCAAATCCAAACACAAACACTGAATTCCCCTGTTGGGTAGTGATAAGGTGCTCATCCAGATGACATATTATGATTTAAAAGTGGAAAGTAATATCAGGAAAAAAAATGGGGTGGTGTTGGAAGGAAACCAGTGACAATGGCTTTTAAAGTGGATTTTTATTTTTAATACATGTATGTGGCTACATGTTTGGCTTAAGAAAAACAAACCCTCTCTCCACTTTGCCTGTCTTTCTCTATAGTATTGAAGGATGATGCTTTGTGATTAATTAAATCAAACAGAAATGATCACCCCTTTTGGGATGCAGTGCTTTTTGGCTTTTGGAAAAACAGTGTTTCTCAACCTACCTAATGCCATAACCCCTTAATACAGTTCCTCAACCATAAAATTATTTACGTTGCTACTTCATAACTGTAATTTTGCTACTGTTATAAATCATAATCTAAATATCTGATATGCAAGATGTGTTTTCATTCACTAGACCAAATTTGGCACAAATACCCGATACACCCATATTTGAATACTGGTCAGGTTAGGGAAGATTGATTTTGTCATTTGGGAGTTGTAGTTGCTGGGATGTATAGTCCACCTACAATCAAAGAGCATTCCGAACTCCACCAATGATGGAATTGAACCAAACTTGGCACACAGAATTCTCATGACCAACAGAAAATACTGGAAGGGTTTGGTGGGCACTGACCTTGAGTTTGGAATTGCAATTCACCTACATGCAGAGAGCACTTGGACTCAAACAATGATGAATCAGGACCAAACTTGGCATGCATTTTCAATATGCCCAAATGTTAACACTGGTGGAGTTTGGGGAAAATAGACCTTGACATTTGGGAGTTTCTGGGATTTATAGTCCACCTACAATCAAAGAGCATTCTGAACTCCACCAATGATGGAATTGAACCAAACTTGGCACACAGAATTCCCATGACCAACAGAAAATACTGGAAGGGTTTGGTGGGCACTGACCTTGAGTTTGGAACTGCAGTTCACCTACATCCAGAGAGCACTTGGACTCAAACAATGATGGATCAGGACCAAACTTGGCATGCATATTCAATATGCCCAAATGTTAACACTGGTGGAGTTTGGGGAAAATAGACCTTGACATTTGAGAGTTGTAGTTGCTGGGATTTATAGTTCACCTACAATCAAAGAGCATTCTGAACTCCACCAGTAATATAATTGGGCCAAACTTCCCACACAGAACTCCCAATATCAACAGAAAATACTGTGTTTTCTGATGGTTTTTGGCAATCCTCTGGCACCCCTTCGCGACCCCTCCAGGGGTCCCGACCCCAAGGTTGAGAAATGCTGCAGAAGAAGGAAGCATTGCAGAGAAATGCTGGGAATGTTCACATCTAGTTTTTTTCTGGTTGGAAAAACAGTCTCCTTGAATTTGAAGGTAAGCATCTTGAATCTTAAGCATTTTCAAGGGGATCCATAAGAAGCAGTTATTCATACTTACTTTTTTTTGCACAGCACAGAGAAGAAAGTGCAACCAAATGTTCTGTTCTTTGGAATGAAGAGAGGACTGCAATAGTTCCCTCTGGCTAGCCTGCTATTGAGCAGCTATGAATAAGCAAGCCGTACTTACATATTTGTAACTGCTCAGTATTTCTCTTTACAATAGGGATTCTTGCCACAATCGCAAATGTCCCCTCCAAAAACACCTTAAAAGCCATCATTTCCCCTGATTGCAAAAGCCAAAATTTACTGCTACCCTTTTGTTTCCGCCAGGCTCTCAAAACTGTGCAATCTATAGTGGAATTTGCTCCTTCTAAGTATATATTATGAAATAAGCCCTTATTGGAAATCTGGGAGCAGGCTGCAGTTAAGCCGTTAAGGTCCTTTCCTGATAGACATGGAAGAAAGAATAGGACGTAAACACCCTTTTACTGAAAGAGCTTAACAAAGGACTGGGTCAGTTACAATGCCAAGGAAATGGATACTCATGTCATGTGTACAAAATGGAAGCGATGGAAGGAAAACTTCTCCTGGGGCTGAGCATGGCAGATAAGAAGGAACAACAGCTCCCTGGATAATGAGGAGTGGGCTGGCTGCAGTCAGTGACTCAGAAATAACATTAAAATGAAACCCAAGGAAGAAATTATCAAACTATTCACTCTCTTTGGTTATGCCTTTGAAGCTCCTAGTAAACACCACAACTTTTTAGCAAGGCATGTGGGAGTACAATATTAGACATGGTTCTAAATGGTTCTAAAGTGCTTACAGAACTAGGGGGCATTGGTGCTTTGCTTCTATAGTGTTGCTAAAATTTTGGTGGTGAAAATTTCAGAACTCCAACAAAACATTCAAAATTCCATTATAAATGGCAGTTCCTAATTAGTTCTGTCATAAAAATCACCAATAATGAAATTTTGAAAGATTTTGAAACCAGGCACATCTTAACACCTCTCAACAAAAGATTCCCCCAGGCTCAGCCAGGCCTTCAAATGCTAATGAAGGTGGTCAGTTGAAACATTCACACCTAGCTCCAGCAGAGAAGAGCTCTTTGCCCCACCCCAGTCATTCCACAGATATATAAACCCATTTTCCAAACTCCAACAGACCTCACTACCTCTGAGGATGCTTGCCATAGATGCAGGCGAAACGTCAGGAGAAAATGCCTCTAGAACATGGCCATATAGCCCAAAAAAACCCACAAGAACCTTTTGAAAGATTTGTTAGAATTCTGAATTTTTCACCACCAGAACTTTAGCAACACTTTAGAAGCAAAGCACCAGTGCCCTCTAGTTTGGTAAGTACTTTAGAACCATCAACCTTGCTAATGCCGTGACTAGGCCTGTTTGATCAAGAAAAAATTTGTTTCTAAATTCGATTCTTAATTGGGGTGTTTTTTTGTTTCGATATTAAAAATATTTACAAAACTTACCAAAAAAATGTTTTGTTATTTACGAATTTTCGTTATTATTTACAAAACATTTTAGAAAAAAAATTTTTCTTGATCAAACAGGCTAAGTGTGAATGTTGCAGTAATGGTCACCAATGGCTTTCTCCCACCCTGGACATTCCATAGTATTAGAGAGATGATATATAACTCACCATTAGTTTCCAACAGACCTCTGAGGATGCCTGCCATAGATGTGGGCAAAATGTCAGGAGAGAATGCTTCTGGAACATGGTATACAGCCCTGAAAAGTCACACAAGCCGGATGGCGCGCGCGCGCTCACAAGCGGCCTCCGCGCGCCATCCGGCTCCGGTTCCTGCGCCCCCCCTCCTCCTCCTCCTCCTCCTCCTCCTCCCAGGAGGAGGAGGAGGGGGGCGCAGGAACCGGAGCCGGATGGCGCGCGGAGGCCGCTTGGATGGCGCGTGCGCTCACAAGCGGCCTCCGCGCGCCATCCGGCTCCGGTTCCTGCGCCCTCCCTCCTCCTCCTCCTGGGAGGAGGAGGAGGAGGAGGAGGAGGAGGGGGGGCGCAGGAACCGGAGCCGGATGGCGCGCGGAGGCCGCTTGTGAGCGCACGCGCCATCCAATGGGCTCTGGCTCCTGCGCCCCCCTCCTCCTCCTCCTCCTCCTCCTCCCATCTGGGAGGAGGAGGAGGAGGAGGAGGAGGAGGGGGGCGCAGAAGCCAGAGCCCATTGGATGGCGCGTGCGCTCACAAGCGGCCTCCGCGCGCCATCCGGCTTCTGCCATGGTGCACTGCTGGGGTGCTTGGGAGCGCCGGATTGGCTCCCAGGCACCACTGCAGCACCACTCAGCAGCAGCCTCCATGCCATTAACGAGCGGAGCTTCAGCTCGTAAAATACATGGGGCTGCTGCTTCGATATTTTTAAACCCTTCCGGGTTTAAAAATATTGTTTTGATATCGCTTCGGATATGAAAAAAAAACGATTTTAATACGAAATAACGAATTAACGAAACGAAACCTACAGGCCTAGCCGTGACCCCTTAATGCAGTTCCATATGTTGTGGTGACCCCCAACCATAATATTGTTTTTGTTGCTACTTGCTATCTGTCATTTTACTACTGTTATAAATCGTAATGTAAATATCTGATATGCAGGATGGATTTTCATTCACTGGACTAAATTGAGCACAAATACCCAATATGCCCAAATGTGAATGCTAGTGGGGTTGGGGGGAAGACTGATTTTGTAATTTGGGAGTTGTAGTTGCTGGGATTTATAGTTCACGTACAATCAAAGAGCATTCTGAACTCTACCAGCGATGGATTTAAACCGAACTTGGCACACAGAACTCCCGTGACCAACAGAAAACACTGGAAGGATTTGGTGGGTATTGACCTTGAGTTTGGGAGTTATAGTTCACCTATATCCAGATCAGTGCTGTGGATTCATGCAGTGCTGGATCTGGACCAAACTTGGCACAAATACTCAATATGCCCAAACGTGAACACTGGTGGAGTCTGGGGAAAATAGAGTTGTAGTTGTTGGGCTTTATAGTTCACCTGCAATCAAAGAGCATTCTGAACTTGACAATAGAATTGGGTCAAACTTCTCACACAGAATCCCAATGACCAACAGAAAATACAATGTTTTCTGATGGTCTTTGGTGACCCCTTTGACACCCCTTCATGACCCCCTCAGGGGTCCCGACCCCCAGGTTGAGAAACATTGATTTAGAACTATGGATTGCCCATGCCTAGTATGCAAGCCACCCACATCTTAGTCCATGTGATTACACAACATTGAGCCACGACAGCTAAAGTGGTCCAAAACTGCATTCATTCTGTGATGGAGATTGTAGCACTCCAGGACAGCAAAAGCCCTCTGATTTTAAAACACCACACTCCAATCCTTTTATTGGAGATAATTAGAAAGCAGCAAGGAAAAAGCACTTAAAAGAAATAGGTAAATCCAATTAGGTAAACAGATAAGCAGGAGCAAAAATAGTCCAGGGTAAAGTTCAGCAAAGTCTATAAAACAAAGTCCACACTTCTCTAATATAATTCAGAAAAGCAGGAAACATTAATTCAAGGCATGAGTAGGCATTCATACGCTCCAAGAGTCCAAACTATGAACAAAAAATACTTAAACAAGAATCTTCCAAGCAAAGCTTTGATGAAACAAAGGACGAGAACTACACTTGATTCCAACGATGCTTCATCTGACTATATTTTCCATACATGAAACTTTTATTCCCTCGTTAAACTATTCTACGCACTCAAGAATTGGTTTCATTTTACTTGAGATCCCCTTATCTTTTTCTGTCGAAACCTGGCGGACCGCCAAAGGTACTGTTCGGTCTGTCTGTTTTGACTAATTTCCTTTCGCCTATCTATTTGCTCATTAAGTCTCACAGCTGGGCCAGGCGCCCAGTTGTTTTCAAGCTCCAAATCCTGGGAACTTTCTGGTAACAATTCAGGGAGTATACTATCATCCCCCACAGAGATGCATCCCCCTCCACTTCCTCCTCCTTTGGGAAATGGAGTTGAATTTTAATGAACATGACTGAATCCATCTTTAAGAAGCAATACTAATACATTATAATACTAATGCAAACACATTGAAAAACATACATACATATGAAATAACTATAACTATTCTGACAATTTGTGGGGTAGAATTCTAATTTTGCCCTTATTATGCTTCTCCTTCACATCTTTTTGCCCCACCTCTCTCCCATGCTGTCATGTAACCAAGATAAGGACCACTATGCTTGTTTTAATATATCTTCAGCGGGGTCCTATTAAACAATTAATATTATTTCATCAGTCAAGACAATGTATAATCTACATTTGAGTGGCTTGCATAACACTCGCTCCCATGGGACCTTTTGCTATTCTCGGTCTATAGTTCGTGTTTTACTTAAATGACCCATTTAATAAACAATGATTATAGCAACAAAGGTTCTCTTGATTTCCAATCTCATCAAAAGTCTTTTTTAGGTTGAATTTCAACTCTCCAGGTGAGACCCCAAAGTGGATCCCTCCCTCCTTTTGACCATTTGTTCACATTTGCTATTGATTTGTTTTTAAAACCAAAGGATGCCAAGGCCATTACCAGAGAGCACTTTGCTGTATCCACTCCAAGCGAACCTTGAACTGTTCGGAGGCTTGGAAATCAAGGAATGTTTACTCTAATCAGAGAAAGCCGGCGTTTTTCTGCTCTACCTCTTCTGGGGAACGTCAGTTGTACAACCTTGATTAGGGTAGCTTTTAAAATTTCGCTTCATGAAGCCTTCCATATCTATACGCCGGCTACTTCCAGTGGTTCACTTTGACTCTCCAGAAACCATTTATTTTCAGTTTTGTAGTCACAGAGAAAAAAGTATATCTCTCTCGTATTGCTTTTCAAGGGTGAATCCCTTGTTCGTCTTTGTCTCTTCTATGCTGAAGTACCAATTTCTTATGAAGGCAGACTGGCAATCAAAACTTCAGCACTTTGATTTCCTTAACTTTTCTAATCACTCATCTGGTCCAGAACAAGAAGTAGGTCTGTTGCAACAAAAACTGTGGATTTTGACATGGGATATAACACTTTACTACAGTTGGGCCTAGGCACTACAGGGAATGGTTTCCAGGATGCTTTCCATGATCCACTGTAAATAGTGTAGGGCCAGGCTTTAGCACAGCAAGTTAACCGCTAGCTGAAGTAAATCTTGAAAGGTTGACAGTTTGAATCTGGGTCAGGGTGAGCTCCTGGCCTTTAGCCCAGCTTCTGCCTACCTAGCAGTTTCGAAAATAGCAATGTGAGCAGAAATAGGCACAGCTAAGCGGGGAGGTATTTAAGGCACCCATAAGAAAATGCCATTAAAATGCTGGCAATTGGATCAAGAAGGAAGTTTACAAAAAAAAAAAAAAAAAAAAGCTCTTTGGTAGTAAAGGTAGAGTGACAGCACCCCCCAGTGGCCGGAACCAAGCACAGCCTCCAAGATGCCGAAGATCGGAAAGCCTATATATCTCTCTATCTATGTACAATTGTTGTTTTGTCAGTGTATAATGGCATTGAATGTTTGCCGTATATGTGTTCTGTGATCTTCTCTGAGTCCCCTTCAGGGTGAGAAGGCTGGAATATGAATATTGCAGTTAAATAAATAGATAGATAGATAGATAAACAAATACCTACTAAAATGAACTTGGATGCTGAAGGTCCTATAGGAGCTTTGAAAGAAAATGGGAAATCAAGTGCCATCTGACACTATCCACTGAAAAGTGCATCTACATTATAGAATTAATGCAGTTTGACACCACTTTAACTGCTATGACTCAAAGCTGTGGAGTCCTGTGAGTTGTAGTCTATTTTTATTTTATTTTTTTGGTGTCAGGAGCAACTTGAGAAATTGCAGTCTGGTGAGGCACAAGCATTTTTTGGTAGAGATGGCTATTTGGATATTTGTATATAATGGTACAACAACAACAACAACAACAACAACAACAACAACAAAGCAACAGCAACATGAGTATCCTTTATTTCAAATGCTTGGGACAAATATTTTGGAGTTTTTCAGATTCTGGAAGGCCTACGGTATATATGTGAATATTATGAGATTCTTTGAGACAAGACCAAATTTTAAACATGAAATCCATTCATGTTTCATATACTCAAAAGTAATTTAATTTGCCCCAATTTGTCCCAAAAGTAATTTAATTTGCAATATAGATAGTAGTAGTAGATAGTAGTAGTAGTAGTAGTATATGCCTTTGGTGCATCTACATGTGGAATGAATGCAGTTTGACCCCACTTGCACTGCCATGGCTCAAAGTTATGGAATCCTGGAAGTTGTAGTTAGACAGAGAAGGCTAAAGACCTTGTAAAACAGGGTTTCTAAACCTGGGGGTCGGGACCCCTGGGGGGGTCGTGAGGGGGTGTAAGAGGGGTCACCAAAGACCATCAGAAAACACAGTATTTTTGTTGGTCATGGGGGTTCTGTGGGGGAACCTTGGCACAATTCTATCATTGGTGGGGTTCAGAATGCACTTTGATTGCAGGTGTACTATAAATCCCAGCAATTACAACTCCCAAATGTCACAGTCTATTTCCCCCAAGTCTACCTGTGTTCACATTTGGGCATATTGAGTATTTGTGCCACGTTTGGTCCAGATCCATCATTGTTTGAGTCCACAGTGCTCTCTGGATGGAAGTGAACTACAACTCCAAAACTCAAGGTCAATGCTGACCAAACCCTTCCAGTATTTCTGTTGGTCGTGGGAGTTCCGTGTGCCAAGTTTGGTTCGATTCCATCATTGGTGGAGTTCAGAATGCTCTTTGATTGTAGGTGAACTATAAATCCAAGCAACTACAAATGCAAAATCAATCTCCCCTAACCTGAGCAGTATTCAAATATGGGTGTATCGGGAATTGTGCCAAATTTGGTCTAGTGAATAAAACACATCTTGCATATCAGATATTTACATTACAATTTATAACTGTAGCAAAATTACAGTTATGAAGTAGCAACATAAATAATTTTATGGTTGAGGAACTGTATTAAGGGGTCATGGCATTAGGTAGGTTGAGAAACACTGTTTTTCCAAAAGCGAAAAAGCACTGCATCTCAAAAGGGGTGATCATTTCTGTTTGATTTAATTAACCACAAAGCATCATCCTTCAATACTATAGAGAAAGACAGGCAAAGTGGAGAGAGAGTTTGCTTTTCTTAAGCCAAACATGTAGTCACATACGTGTATTAAAATAAAAATCCACTTTTTTGTCCAGATGGTTCAGATCCATCATTGTTTGAGTCCACAGTGCTCTCTGGATGGAAGTGAACTACAACTCCAAAACTCAAGGTCAATGCTGACCAAACCCTTCCAGTATTTCTGTTGGTCGTGGGAGTTCCGTGTGCCAAGTTTGGTTCGATTCCATCATTGGTGGAGTTCAGAATGCTCTTTGATTGTAGGTGAACTATAAATCCCAGCAACTAAAACTCCCAAATGACAAAATCAATCCCTGCCCAATCCCACCAATATTCGAATTTGGGCATAATGGGTGTTTGTGCCAAATTTGGTCTAGTGAATGAAAATACATCCTGCATATCAGATATTTACATTATAATTCATAACAGTAGGAAAATGACAGTTATGAAGTAGCAACCAAAATAATGTTATGGTTGGGGGTCACTACAACATGGAGAACTGTATTAAGGGGTCGCGGCATTAGGAAGGTTGAGAAACACTGTTGTAAAACATTACAAGTCCTACAATTCCATAGCATTAACACACTCAAAGTGGTATTAAACTGCATTCCTTCTGTGGTGTAGATACACTGAAGTAGCCTGATGTATAGGGAAGGATATGGAAGAAACTGCCTAAATCTTTAAGCCAGACATGTGGCGGATACAGGAAAAGTCTAGAGCTTAACGAGGCAGGCATCATTAAACACTCCTATCCTAGAGTCTGAGCGAGCTCAAATGGAGTCAGGCCATAGGCGGTCAATCAGGGGCGCTTGGGTAAAAATGGTTTGGAAACTGATTTAAAACAATCATTTATTGCAGGTGGGAACAAGGTGTTCAAGGCGATGTTTCTCAGTAGCTGACAGACTACTTTTTAAAAGAAAAGGATGACGGCAAGGAAAAAAAGATTCTTTATAGCTAAAGGATCATTTCCAAATGTCAAAGAGAAAGCAATAAAATCAGTAAAGGAACCAGGCGCGAGAGGAGAGGTTTACCTTTATCTGGCCAGCTAGAAAATAGGAAGTAAATTTTCTATTTTTCTTCCCTTCAAATCCTTTTAAATCTTGTTTTAAGAAACATTATCTTTGCAGAGGAAAGAGAGAGGGGGGGAAAATGTCAGGGTCTCTAAGAAAGGCTGTGTATTGATTGTTTTAAATGTCTTCCCAAGGATCCAAATACACAGAAGGTCGTCTCAGAGCAAAACTAAACTAGTGTCTCTTGGCTCTCGTTTCAGTGGGTTGGAGAGTTTGCTCTGGGCTTTAGTCTGAACTTTAAAGGGGGGATCTAACCTATATTTTGGGTACTGCACCCTGGAAGGTTCCTTTCAAGCCAGGGTGCATCTACATTGTATAATTAGTGCAGTTTAATACCACCTTAATGGTCATGGCTTTTTTTTATCGTGCCAGGAGCGACTTGAGAAACTGCAAGTCGCTTCTGGTGTGAGAGAATTGGCTGTCTGCAAGGACATTGCCCAGGGGACGCCTGGATGGTTTGATGTTTTTATCATCCTTGTGGGAGGCTTCTCTCATGTCCCTGCATGAGGAGCTGGAGCTGATAGAGGGAGCTCATCCACCTCTCCCCGAATTCGAACCTGCGACCTGTCGGTCTTCAGTTCTGCCGGCACAGGGGTTTAATTCATTGCGCCACCAGGGGCTCAGGCTAGTCATGGCTGAATGCGATGAAATCATGGGAGTTGTTATTTTACAAGGTCTAGAGTGGTGGTTCTCAACCTTCCTAATGTTGTGACCCTTTAATACAGTTCCTCATGTTGTGGTGACCCCCAACCATAACATTATTTTTGTTGCTACTTCATAACTGTCATTTTGCTCCTGTTATGAGTCATAATGTAAATATCTGATATGTAGGATGTATTTTCATTCACTGGACCAAATTTGGCACCGATACACCTAGTATTTGTTTCATCCTAGATTTTATGTGTTTCCTCCACCACAGACCTCATTGGGCCCTTCCACACAGCCATATAACCCTGAATATCAAAGCAGAAAATTCCACAATACCTACTTTGAACTTGGTTATCTGAGTCTACACTGATATATATCCCAGTTCAAAGCAGAAAATGTAGAATTTCGGCTGTGTGGAAGGGGCCTCTGTGTTTCTTACTCTCTCAATTGGTGTGGAATTTACATGATCCCATCCACAGCCTCTCCCATAACTCTTTCCTTCTTCTTTCTATGGCGCACAGCAAACATAGTGGAATTGATCAGCAACTGGACATCCTGGAGGGGTTTGGGGAACTGACTCAGCATGACGGAAGTTGTAGTTCACCGTGCATCAAGACTGTAAACTCCACTGGCAATGAACCTGGACCACATTTGGCACACAGAATCATAGAATCAAAGAGTTGGAAGAGACCTCATCGGCCATCCAGTCCAACCCCATTCTGCCAAGAAGCAGGAAAATTGCATTCAAATCACCTCTGACAGATGGTCATCCAGCCTCTGTTTAAAAGCTTCCAAAGAAGGAGCCTCCACCACATTCTGGGGCAGAGAGTTCCACTGCTGAATGGCTCTCACAGTCAGGAAGTTTCATGTTCAGGTGGAATCTCCTTTCTTGTAGTTTGAAGCCATTGTTCCACATCCTAGTCTTCTAGAATCCTCATTACCAGCGAAAAATATTGGAGAAGTTTAGGGGGAATTGACCTTGACATGTGGGTGTTGTAGGTACTGGGATTTATAGTTCACCTGCAATCAAAGAGCACTCTGAACCTCACCAATAATGGAAATAATGAAGAATTTGCAAATAATTGGAGGCTGGCACTTGGGTATATGGAAAAGAAGACAAAGGTAAAAGACAAAGATTGCCATAAAGGGGATTCAGTGAAAGAAGATATTTGGGTAGTTGTTGTTTAGGAATGCGATCCTGTTTTGAGGGGTTTCGGAGGTCAGGGGGTGGGGTTCACAGGTGGGGGATAGAGGGTTATGTAATGTTAAGGTATAAATAATTGTACAACCAAATCTGATTGTACATGTGTTTGATGAGCGCTGAATGTTGACTCTTTTGTAATTTTTTTTGCATATGTTTTCTTTGTTTATTTTTTCTTTTGTTCGTTTGTTTAGTTTTCTGCATATACTATGAAACAATAAAAAATTATTTAAAAAAATGAACCTCACCAATAATGGAGCTGGATCTAATTTGGCACACAGAATCCCCATGACCAACAATATATATATATATACTAGAGCAGTTTGAAGGGAAATTCACCTTAATTTCAGGGAGTTGTAGTTCACCTATATCCAGAGAAACTGTCTGGACCACACTTAACACAAAGAACCCCCATGGCCAACTGAATACACTGGAACAGTTTCAGGGAAATTGACCTTGATTTCTGAGAGCTGTAGTTCACCTACATTCAGAGATCCCCATCAACAATAGACCGGGATGAAAGTTAGTACACAGGAGCCGTATGACCAATTGAACCTACTGGAGAGGTTTGAGGGGACTGGCCCATCATGGTGGGAGTTGTAGTTCAACCTGCAGCCAGAGAGCATACTGAACCCCACCAATGACACATCTGTAGCAAACTTGCCACACATGCCCAACATGACCAACTGTAATGAACACTACTTCCAACTTGTGCAAAACTTGCATCACATTGCGTATGACTTTCATATTCTCCTTTCTCCCTTTGCCGTTTTCTTTCATTTTTTTGGCTGCTGTCAGAATATCAGGGAGGAAAGGAGGGTCATTTGACTCTGCTTTTCAGGACTTCCAGATGCTTGTTCAGAATTGATGACTCCCGATGAACAGCCATTTGTTTTCCTCCAAAGGTACATAGAGCAGTCCTTTGCAGATGTATTGCCACAACTTTCCCTGCGGGTGGGGCAAAAAACCCCCTATCTTTTTTGAGGATGGAACAAATGAACCGAGAAATTCAAAGTGAGAACAGCTCCTCTATTCTCTCCTTCAGCTGCAGCTCGGATGAAAACTGGATTCGACAACATACATAAGTGCATTCTTGAAACAGCTTCGGTTGCTATGAGCTTATTTCTGAACACAATTTGAAGGGGTGGTTAAGATGTATAAAACACTCTATGATTTAGATTCAGACTATCCAAAACTGTGAAGCCCTCTAGGGTTTGCAATGTTTAGGAGAAGGCTTTCTTTCTTTCCTACCACCCTCATGGGTTCATCTGGTCAAAACACGAGGGTTGAATGAAAAGTAATGCCTCCATCTTCGTAACTCCTCAACAGATGACAGTACTGGTATGTGGCAGGTACTGGCTTGTTCAGTAGACTCTTCTCTACAGTTCCATTTTGACAGGAAGCCTTAGCATTGAATGGTTATGTCATTAAAATGCAAAGTATGGAACCCTGAACAGATGGTCGGTCAATGCGATTTATGCAACGTGCCATCATTGAATTCTTGACCGCAGAAGGTTTCATCCCAAAGGAGATTAATCGGAGAATGCAAGCTGTTTATGGTGATTGTGTTGATGTGAGTACTGTGCATCTTTGGGCGAGTAAGTTGAAAGATATTGAGGTGGGAACATCTGACTTGCGTGGCAAACAAAGAGTTGGATGTCCTGTGACAGCAACCACCGAGTTTCAAAAGCAAAAGGTTGACAGATTGATTCAGGATGATCATCGTATCACTCAGAGAAAAATTTAAAGCATAATCGGCATTTCACAAGAACGTGTGGGTCACATTATTGCTTTGCTTGGCTATCGGAAGATCTGTGCACGATGGGTACCCAAAACAGAGTGTCAACTTCTTCTGTGACAGCTTCAGAAAATCTGTTCATAGTTGGCAGAAATGTATCCAATTGTCTGGATACATTTCTGCCAACTAGTGAATAGTGGTAGTTAAAGAGCACATTCTAAGGATTATTTCTGTGTTTGATTTATTAAAATATTCCCATCCAAACCCCAGTAATGAAGGTGGAGGCATTACTTTTCATTCAATCCTCGTACAGGCAGAATTTACTTGGTGGCTCCTACCCAACCTTTTTAACTTGTATGCAGAACACATCATGCGATGTGCGGGGCTGGATGAATGCAAGGCTGGGGTGAAAATTGCTGGAAGAAACATTAACAACCTCAGATATGCAGATGACACCACTCTGATGGCCGAAAGCGAGGAGGAGCTGAGGAGCCTTCTAATCAAGGTGAAAGAAGAAAGCGCAAAAGCCGGGTTGCAGCTAAACGTCAAAAAAACCAAAATTATGGCAACAACAATGATTGACAACTGGAAAATAGAGGGAGAAACCGTGGAGGCCGTGACAGACTTTGTATTTCTAGGTGCAAAGATTACTGCAGATGCAGACTGTAGCCAGGAAATCAGAAGACGCTTACTTCTTGGGAGGAGAGCAATGTCCAGTCTTGATAAAATAGTAAAGAGTAGAGACATCAGACTGGCAACAAAGATCCGCCTAGTCAAAGCCATGGTATTCCCTGTAGTAACCTATGGATGTGAGAGCTGGACCTTAGGGAAGGCTGAGCGAAGGAAGATCGATGCTTTTGAACTGTGGTGTTGGAGGAAAGTTCTGAGAGTGCCTTGGACTGCGAGAAGATCCAACCAGTCCATCCTCCAGGAAATAAAGCCCGACTGCTCACTGGAGGGAAAGATACTGGAGACAAAGTTGAAGTACTTTGGCCACATCATGAGGAGACAGGAAAGCCTAGAGAAGACAATGATGCTGGGGAAAGTGGAAGGTAAAAGGAAGAGGGGCCGACCAAGGGCAAGATGGATGGATGGCATCCTTGAAGTGACTGGACTGACCTTGAGGGAGCTGGGGGTGGTGACGGCCGACAGGGAGCTCTGGCGTGGGCTGGTCCATGAGGTCACGAAGAGTCGGAGACGACTGAACGAATGAACAACAACAACAACAATGCTATTGGCACCCTTAATGATAAGGCTAAACTTGCAGAATATGTTCTCTTACAGGTTAAGATATTTGGATCAGGGAAGCAATGTAGAATGGATGCTCCCTCTTAATATTTCCAAACAGTTGTGTTCGATGTATTTTTGTTTTGATAGGGTGAATAGAACAGTTTGGAGGAAGAGCTGCTGTGGTTTAAGTTTTGAACTATGATGACTCTCATACAGAAAAGGCACAATCAAATCACCTTGGACAGATGGCTATCCAGTCTCTGCTTAAAAGCCTTTTCTGTGTGTCCTGTTATCACTATGTCAGTAATTTTAAAGAGCACATAGTAGATCCTCTCCATAATATTTCTCCAGAGATAGAAAATTAGATGAAGTTGCCCAAGACTTCAGTCCCTCTTTGTTGTTGTTGTTCATTTGTTCAGTCGTTTCCAACTCTTCGTGACCTCATGGACCAGCCCACACCAGAGCTCCCTGTCAGTCATCACCACCCCCAGCTCCTTCGGGGTCAATCCAGTCACTTCAAGGATACCATCCATCCACCTTGCCCTTGGTCGGCCCCTCTTCCTTTTTCCTTCCATTTTCCCCAGCATCATTGTCTTCTCTAAGCTTTCCTGTCCTCTCATGATGTAGCCAAAGTCTTGGCCTCTACTATTCTTCCCTCCAATGAGCAGTCAGGCTTTATTTCTTGAAGTATGGACTGGTTGGATCTTCTCGCTGTCCAAGGCATTCTCAGAACTAGTCCCTCTAATCCAGACTTATTTGGAAGCATTTGCTGGGAGTGACAGGGGTCTGTGCTTCTGTCAGTCAAACTTCAGGAGACTGACATTCCCACCAATTCGCTTAAGTGATCTTTGGAGTAGAAATACTGCCATACTTTCCCCTCTTATTTGAGATCACTGGAGACACGGGGGTGGAAACATCAGTCTCACTCAGTGGAACTCTCTGCCCTGGAGTGTGGTGGAGGCTCCTTCTTTGGAGGCTTTTAAGCAGAGGCTGGATGGCCATCTGTTGGGGGTGCTTTGAATGTGATTTTCCTGCTTTTTGGTGGGGTGGTGGTGGTGGTGGAGTGGATGGCTCATGAGGTGTTTTCCAACTCTGATTCTGTGATTCTATGATTCTTTGTTGCATCCCGAAAAATGATGGAACAGATCCTTGTTGTTCCCCACAGATCCTTGTTGTTCCCCCTGTGGTTCATGGTGACTTTTATTATTCCAATGTATTTACAAATAGACAAAAATATTACACATTCGTAACTGCAATCATGATTTCCAGTTGTTTTTGTTTCCAGTTTCCATAAAGCTGTGCACTGCAGTCAACATAATAAACCTTCTGGTGGTTGAAGAAGGTGACAATTCCAATTCTGGGTTGCAAACATGCTTCTGCCTCGGGGCCAAGAGACTTTCAACATGCCGTTCCTGCAAAATGCTTCTGACTGCCATGAGCCTGCAACATGTCATGGAAACTGTTTCCCAAGCATTTCATGAAAAGGGGGAATCTTTAGAGCAGGAATCCCACAAGCCCTTGGGCGCCTGAGAGTCAAAGACACTTCTGTGCCCTAAGGCTGTATCTTGTCTCAGCTGATATTTTTCTCCTTTAAATTTTTCATTGTTGCTACTGCATTTTACCTATATATATATATATACACATACATAAAGTTCCATGAGGAAAGGCTGCATATACTACTGAGAGATCAGTCATGGAACAACTACAGTCATGCAGGTCTTGGAAAAGAAATAGAGCTCTTTTGATTTATGAGCATCCTGAAAATATTGGACCCAAGTGATAATCCATGAATACTAATTCAGATGCCTCTGTTCAGAACAAGACCACTAAGCCTAGCCTAGTATGTGTACCAAAGGCTTCTTTTATCAATACATTTCCTTCTAGAACAGTGTTTCTCAACTTGGGGGTCGGGACCCCAGGGGGTTGCAAGGGGGTGTCATAGGGGTCACCAAAGACCATCAGAAAACACAGTATTTTCTGTTGGTCATGGGCATTCTGTATGGGAAGTTTGGCTCTATTCTATAATTGGTGTGATTCAGAATGCTCTTTGATTCTAAGCAAACTATAAATCCCAGCAACTACAAGTCCCAAATGTCAAGATATATTTTCTCCAAGCTCCACCAGTGTTCACATTCAGGCATATTGAGTATTCATACCAGGATTGGTCAGGACCTATCATTGTTTGAGTCCACAGTGCTCTCTGGATGTAGCTGGACTACAACTCCAAAACTCAAGGTCAGTGCCCACCAAACCCTTCTAGTATTTTCTGTTGGTCATGGGAGTTCTGTGTGCCAAGCTTGGTTAATTTCCATCATTGGTGGAGTTCAGAATGCTCTTTGATTGTAGTTGAACTAAAAATCCCTGCAATTACAACTTGCCATGAACCATCATGAAATTTAAGATCTTCAGGAGAGGCTCTGCTCTCGATCCCACCACTATCGAGATCGAGAGACAGGGCCCTCTCAGCAGTGGCCCCCGGCCTATGGAACGCCCTCCCTAGAGATATCACATTGGCCACCTCCCTCTTGTCTTTTAGAAGGAAAATCAAGACCTGGTTATGGGACCAAGCATTTGATCAGTGAGCAGCAAGTGGAAGAAGATCACACAACTTATGGCAATGAATTGTCCCAGACTGGTTTTTGGATTTTGATTTTAATGGATATGTCTTAATTAATTGTTTTAATTGTTGTTTTAATTTTAAATATTTTGATTGTGCTGTGGTTGTTTTTATGGTGCTAGCATCGTATGATGCTTTTGTTAGCCTGCCCTAAGTCCCCCTTCAGGGGGACAAGGGCAGGGTATAAATATAGGAAATAATTAAAATAAATAAGATAACTTCCAAATGACAAAATCAATCCTTCTTGCAACCCCACCAGTATTCAAATTTGCTTGTATCGGATATTTGTAGCCAAATTTGTTCCAGTGAAATGAAAATACATCCTGCATATCAGATATTTACATTACGATTTATAACAGTAGCAAAATGACAATTATAAAGTAGCAATGAAAATAATTTTATGGTTGAGGGTCACCACAACATGAGAAATTGTATTATGGCGTCGCGCTCTTAGTAAGGTTGAGAAACACTGTTCTAGAATGTTATTGTGTTGACTGAAACGTCCCCCTTCCATTGCAGGTGTCTTGCATTTGAACTTTTATTCCAAATCTGTCTCAAGACAGTATTTTCCAGCATATCTGAAGCTAGCAAATGGTGCAGGTGGCACCTTCAAGCATCTGCCAGCTTCACTATTGGCAACGTCTAGAGGATGTAATTCTTAAAATTTCTATTCTCAAAGGAAGCAATGCGTATGTACCATGAGCCATTTGCTTTCCTTCTGTGGAAAAGTTTTCAAAAGCTGCCCTGTTTTCAAAGGCTATTTGCAGTTCAGGACTTAGACTCTACTAAAGTCATGCATGGCTTTTCACCCTCCGTTCCACAAATCAGCATTTCCAGGACATGAAAGAGCACTTTCTTCTCCAGGCTTTAGCCTTAATTTAAAGGAACTATCCAGGGTTCTGAACCTATTTGGGGGATGGCGTTCAGCACGTTAAAGTGTAGATTCAAATCTGGAGTGACTTTGCTGCCCCATGTAGGCCACCAGCTGCTACTGATAATAGATGTCCCATTCATAGTGTTAAGGCTGAAAATCAGCCATACTATATTTCCCAACATAGAACTGGGATGAGCCCCAAAGCTGAGCAGGAAGGCAAACAGACATTAAACAGTAGTTTTCCCTAAAGAATTGACCCAGCACTACTTTCAGTCCAACCTACTTACAGCACTGGTTGAGAAAGATGAATCACTTCATCACACTACAATAATAATAATAATAATAAACCTTTATTTGTACCCCGCTACCATCTCCCGAAGGACTCGGTGTGGCTTACAAGAGGCCGAGCCCAAATACAAAATAAAAACAGCAGCAACAACAACAACACAATAACTCAAAAGAACAAAAAAACAAAGCAATAACATTAACAACATCTAATGACGCAATTAAAAACAATGGCCGGGCCAAATTTAATAATAAAAATTAAAAGTGCTGGGCGTGACCAGGTGAGGTGTTTGGAGGAGGGTGGGCATATAGGTATCCTAGATCTCTGATAAAGTGCGTTGGGACATAATGCTAGGAGTTTCCTTATTCTGGAAAGGCACACTGGAACAACCACGTTTTCAAGCTCCTCCTAAAGATTGCTAGTGATGGGGCCTGCCTGATGTCCTTAGGGAGAGAGTTCCAGAGTCGAGGGGCCACCACCGAGAAAGCCCTATCCTTAGGTCCCCACCAGTCGCGCTTGCGATGCAGGTGGGATCGTGAGCAGGGCCTCTCCAGATGAACAAAGAGATCATGTGGGTTCATACACTGAGATGCGGTCACACAGGTAGGTGGGTCCCAAACCGTTTAGGGCTTTGTAGGTAAGCACCTGCACCTTGAATTGGGACTGGAAAATGAATGGAAGCCAGTGGAGCTCCTTAAACAGGAGGGTTGACCTCTAGAGAAAAAATCCACTTAAAATACACTTTCTGCCTCCTGCAAATTTCTTTATGCTTGTGGGCAAACAGTATTTATTGCTGTTTCTTTGTTAGTGTTGATGTAGAGATTATCTGCTTTGCCTATTCTGGTACATGCAACATATAATTGCCCTTCTTTAGAAAGGAACATTAGGAAGAGCTTCCTGACCATGAGAGCTGTTCAGCATTGGAACTCTCTGTCTCGGAGTGTGGTGGAGGCTCCTTCTTTGGAGGCTTTTAAACAGAGGCTGGATGGCCATCTGTCGGGGGTGCTTTGAATGTAATTTTCCTGCTTCTTGGCAGCGGGTTGGACTGAACTTCCTGACTGTGAGAGCTGTTCAGCACTGGAACTCTCTGTCTTGGAGTGTGGTGGAGGCTCCTTGTTTGGAGGCTTTTAAACAGAGGCTGGATGACCATCTGCCGGTGTGCTTTGAATGCAATTTTCCTGCTTCTTGGCAGGGGGTTGGACTGGATGGCCAATGATGTCTCACAGCGGGTTAAACCACTAGCTGCAGGAAATCTGCTGACCGGAGGGTTAGCATTTTGAAGCCGTGAGTCAGTGTGAGCTCCTGGCTGTCAGCTCTAGCTTCTTCCAACCTAGCAGTTCGAAAGCATGTAGTGAGAGTAGAACAGTAGGTTAAAGGGTGCCCCATACAAACAAGCCAGCAACACAATTGAAGAAGTCTATGGACAACAGGCTCTTCAGGATGGAAAAATGGAACAAGAGCACCTCCTCATGGTCAGAGTGAGCATTGGCTCCAGATGCCGGAGATAGAAGGAAAGGCCCTTACCTTTGTCTGTGTATTGTATGTTGTTGTATACTGTGTAAAAATGTCTGCCTTCTATATGTAAAATTGTAATCTGCTCTGAGTCCCTTAAAGGAGATAAAGTGGAATATAAATAAAGTGTATTATTATTATTATTATTATTATTATTATTATTATTATTATACTGTCACAAAAATACAGTATGTTACAGCAAACAAGATATATTTCATATCACAAAATCACAAGTCGAACACCTCCCAAGCATCTAGGACTCTGGTATTATTATTATCATCATCATCATCATCATCATCATCCTCATTATCATTATCATCTTGTTCATAACATGGGGACTGCCTGTATATGGCATTATATGGCTTAGATTTCCTAATTCATTGATCTGGTTTCTTTTTGGGCCTCTTCTTATAAAATATATCATATACAACAGAAAGCTTCTGTAACAATTGCCTTTCTGATATTGCACTTTGATTTGCATCTTCTCCACAGTTTTCTAGTTGAAGACAAAAGGAAAGGCACTTGATTAGCATCCCGGAGAACTTTGTCAACGCTTGTTTTTGGATGTGTGGGAGGGAGCCTTTGATGTGCAAACATCTTCCGGAGATCTACTGTAATAGCAAGTGTTGCATTTCGATAATCAGCAAATTGCAAAGGTTTGTGAATTTTAGTCCCTGTTTGGGTTGACAATTGCTGTGCTTCATGTCACTCAAAAGTTTGGCTCTACTTTCATCTTTGGAACATGGGAAGACATGTGTGGTGTTTTGGAAATGTACATTTTTCATTGTGAACGAAAGGTCCAATAAAGGAGTGCTAAACACAGATGTTGTAATTAAGACTTTCTACCATTTTAGCCCCTGGAGGCATAGTGGGTTAAACTGCTGAACTGCTGAACTTGCTGACCAAAAGCAAAATCTGGGGAGTGGGGTGAGCTCCCACTGTTAGCTCCAGCTTCTGCCAACCTAACAGTTCAAAAACATGAAAATGTGAGTAGATCAATAGGTTATTTATTTATTTATTTAGTATCATAAGCATTGCATAAATTAGTATAAAACTGATAAAAATAGAACGAGTGCAGGCAGCTAAATATCTTTTGACCAAAAACGGGCCACAGCAATGACATTGTCTGTAGCCTCCAACAATTTTTCCTCTGTACATGAGGCATGGCATAGTGGACAAGCATACAGATGCCGAGTTGTCTGTTCTGCTCCACAGTCACACAAGGTGTGGGATTCTTTTATGTTGTGCCATTTTGCCAGGTTGTCTTTTGATGTGCCCACTCCACTTCTGAGTCTGTTCAGGGACTTCCAAGTTGCCCATTCTTGGTTTGCCCTGGAGGAAGACCCTCTCTGTGGGGGGCCATCCAGTTGGGATTTCCCAATTTAGATGCCCAGAGGGATGGATACCCTTGCTGTTGCTGGAGGGACGCCAAGAGGAGTGGTAGTTCTCTTAATTCGAGTCTACTGGATGCTGGTAGCCATGTAGTGGGTGGCTTTCACAGTGTTCAACCTTATTTCTCTCACATTTAGCAGCAACTTCCCATTACACATCAGGAGGGCCAGTGCCAGCTAGCTTGTAGAGTTTATCAACAGGTGTAGGTTCAAGACATCCTGTGATTATTCTGCATGTTTCATTCAATGCTATGTTCGCCTGCTTTGCATGGGCAGATTTATGTGAAAAAGGGCAGGCATACTTAACAGTTGAGTAAGACAAGGCTAGGGCTGATGTTCTTACTAATCTATAATATTATTATAATCAATAGGTAATAATAATAATAATAATAATAATAATAATAATAATACTTTATTTATATACCACTCTATCTCCCCGAGAGGACTCAGGGTGGTTTCCAAGTAACAACACCAAAACATACAGACAACATAAGCATAAAATTAATAAAACAACATAAGCATAAAAATGTCACAACACACATATATATTAAAAAATAATGCTGCCTGTTCTTCATGCCTATTTGGTAGGCCGAGGAAAAAGGTTCCACTTCAGTGGGAAGGTAGCAGCACTCCATGCAGTCATGCTAGCCACATGACCTTGGAGGTGTCTATGGACAACACCGGCTCTTCGGTTTAGTAATGGAGATGACCACCAATCCCCAGAGTCGGACATGACTAGACTTAATTTCAAGGGAAAAACTTTTACCTTTAACCATTTTAGCTTTAAATTTAAGATAACTTATGACTGTGATTTGAAATAATGGCCAGCTTTTTGGATTGGGATATCGTATCTCCAGCATGTAAGTAACTTAGAACACTCTTCAGAAGCTGATATTAGATCTTGGTCAGAGAGAATGTGGCATCAGACAGCAGACTATATATCCCATAAACTGAAGTCATAGCAATTAAACTACTATCAAATTTGTGCAAGTGTGCAGTGTGGATACCTCCTAAGTCAGGTTCTTTATCCATCTATTTTCACTGTGGCCTCTTTGCTTGGATGTAATTATTTGGGATCTCATCGAGGAGGGAAGGCTCTCATTCCTTGCTATCTAATCTGTTTTCATAGAATCATAAAGTTGGAAGAGACCTCATGGGCCATCCAGTCCAACCCCTTGCCAAGAAGCAGGACAATCATGTTCAAAGCACCCCCAACAGATGGCCATCCAGCCTCTGTTCGAAAGCTTCCACAGAAGAAGCCTCAAACTGGAAATCATTTTGCATGCAAAACATGTGTTCCACCACTGAGCTACAACCTTTACCAATCTTCATCCTCTTGCTTCCCTTAGTATTGCTTCATATCTACTTCCAGCAGGAACTTCCTATAGAAATGTAAATGTTTATTTTTCCCCTCTGTGAGCGATGGGACTTCAAATATGCATGGAATCTTGCATATAATCTTGTTTATAAGGCACCTCCGGCTCTGAAGTGGTAGAAGGATAAGGTTCCTTCCCTGGAGATAATACTTGCGTCTCTGCTAAATATGTTAAAATTTACATAATGAGTGAATTTTAATCAGTCCCTGCACCAGATAGAGCTCATGAGAGGAACAGCAGCAGGGAAACTCACTCCAAATAGGTGTCATGTATATTTGTGCTGCTTATTTTGACCCAAATGTCCCCGAAGGTGGAAGTGCAGTGAAGCACTGACACAGATTTATACACACCTAGAACAAATGGCACAGCTTATACAGAGGAGTCATTATCAGTCTTTTTGAGTCAAAGTATAACAGACTTCAATTCAATTCCCCACTTTTGGCATTTTCTGGATTGAAAATACTTCTTCCTGGGAAGGAAATGCTGTTCTCTGAACAAACAACCATTCACAAATGTTGTGCATAATAAGTTTCAAACTGTAAAATTTCACAGAGATTTGAAATAATTGAAAAACATGTTTTTTCCATCCATTTTGAAAATATGTTTCCATCCCTATATAACAACAACATCACCCTTGCTAGATGGATTAGGAATCAGCTGGTTTTCCAGCTTTTTCCAGTGTACTTTGCATCTTAAGAACAGACAAGCATCTCAAGCTCTGATGATTACCTGGGAAGGAATCCCACTGGACCAGGTTGTGGCGCAGCTAGTTAGTAGCCAGCTGTATTAAATCACTACTGACCAAAAGGTCATGAGTTCAAAATCAGCCTGGGTCGGAGTGAGCTCCTGACCATTAATAGGCTAGCTTGCTGTCGACCTATGCAGCCCGAAAGACAGTTGCATCTGTCAAGTAGGAAATTTAGGTACCGTTTTATGCGGGGAGGCTAATTTAACTAATGTTGGAGTTCAGCCTGTGATTTTGTCAAATGATCAAGGCACTCTGGATGTTGGGAATGACAATACTGTTTCTAATGATGTTGGGAATGACAATGACAATGCTGTTTCTAATGATGAGGGTGCTTTAGATCATCATAATCATCATCATATTTAATTACTTATTAATCGCCCTCCATTCGAGAATGCTCTAGGTGATTTACAAGCTAAATTGTAAAAGATAAAATACATACATACAGACAATGAATTCTATGCACAGAAAGATGGGCTTGCGATGGGGAGCCCTCTCAGCCCAGTCATAGCAAATTTCTACATGGAATACTTTGAAAAACAAGCCCTGGAAACAGTAACAAAAAAGCCCATTATATGGTTCAGATATGTGGATGACACCCTCACCATTTGGAGCCATAGAGAAAAAGAACTAAACAAGTTCCTGGACCACCTGAACAGCATCCACCCAAACATCCAATTCACCATGAAAAAAGAAAATGAAGGAAAACTGCCTTTTCTAGAAGTCCTAGTCATCCGCAAACCCAATCAACAATTGGGTCACACAGTTTACAGAAAACCTACACACAGAGATAAATAACTATATAAAAACTCCAATCATCACCCAAGTCAAAAAAGAAGTCCAATTAAAGCCCTGGCAGAACATGCAAAAAGAATCTGCAGACCCCCACCTTCTCCAAGACGAACTGGACAACCTAAACTGGGCTTTACTGGCCAATGGATACTCCACCTCAGACATTAGAAGAGCTGCAAGACCGAGAACAAGCCATGAGAGTAAAGACAAAGATCTACACAAAGGAAAAGGAAACCACTGATCGCATACGGAAGCTGATGAGGAAACGCAACATACAAACTATGTACAGACCCACTAAGAAAATCCAACAAATGCTACGTTCAGCAAAGGACAAGAGGGATCCTCTCACCTCTGCAGGAGTCTACCATATACCATGCACTGTGGACAAGTCTACATAGGGACCACCAAATGCAGCTTTGCCCAAACATGAATCAAGGAGCACGAAAGGCACTGCAGACTACTTCAACCAGAGAAGTCAGCCATAGCAGAACACCTGATGAACCAACCTGGACACAGCATATTATTTGAGAACACAGAAATGCTGGACCACTCGAACCACCACCATGTTGGACTACACAGAGAAGCCATTGAAATCCACAAGCATGTGGACAATTTCAACAGAAAGGAAGAAATCATGAAAATGAACAAAATCTGGCTACCATTACTAAAAAACTCTAAAATTATAACAGTAAATAAAAAAACTCAAACACAGGGGAACTCCAGCCAGGAAACAATCAGGAACACCTGGTCACCTCTCAACAAGGAAGTTTCTCAGGCAGAAACAAGCCACACCTAAAAACTGTCAGGCCATTCAATGCTAATCAAGGTGGCCAATTGAAACATTCACACCTAGCTCCAACAGACAAGGGTTCTTTCTCCCACCCTGGACTTTTCACAGATGTATAAACCTAATTTTCAAGTTTTCAACAAACCTCACAACCTCTGAGGATGCTTGCCATAGATGCAGGAGAAACGTCAGAAGAAAATGCTTTTAGAACATGGCCATACAACCTGAAAAACCTACAACAACCCAGTGATTCCAGCCATGAAAGCCTTCGACAATATGTTGTAAGATCTATTTCAGAATAAAAACTAGCAAAACCAGCTCTGTGCATTCCTTGCCTTAGAAAACCCTACGAAATTGATGGGGTCACCATAGGTTGACAGGCAACTTGAAGGCACATACACACACGCATTAGACTCAGACATCTGTTTCTGCCTGCCTGCTTCACTGAGCATGATTTCCTTGAAGGGATGTCCTCACCGAACCTTTGACTCGCAGGGATGGCCACAATCTTGCAAAAGACGTGGGCGTGTGGATTTGACGGCAGCTTGTCCCTTCAGGTTCTTCCTCTGCATCAATCCATCTCTGCTCTGTCATATCAAAATACCAAGTTCATAACTAGATAGAATCATTTCAACAGAGATCTGAACTTCCAGGCTTTCTTAGATAACCGCACGGTGCATGTTGGAGCCGTGTGCCGTGCCAATGCTCGGCACAGATAAAGCTGAGTTAAGAAAGCAAGAGGAGGAAAAAAATCTCATAGCTTGGAAATCAACTTTGTCTAGTGCTGATAGCAAGGATTTTGGAGAGAGAAAAAGAAAAGGAGGAGAGCTGAAGCTTCTGCAGAGTGAAATTAGAGCCGGTTCTTGGGACTTGTTTATTGGAGGAGCCAGCTGTTTGGGGAAGATTGCGGTGAAAGAGGCCTCTCTGGTAGAATGAAAATGGGATTCCTGCAAGGAACTTTAACTTGTGGTGTTCACGGTTTATGCGCATTTTGTTTTCTTCAGTGAAAAATCACTGGGATAGAATGCCTTGGCTGTGCAACATTTCAGGAGCAATGAGGCAGGGGAAGGGATACTGCCTGGCAGACAGTTGTGGATGGCAGCTGACAAGAATGGATGGCAGGTCGGGTTGCAAGGAGAAATGGAAGGTGGGACTCCTGCCCCTTTAATGCTTGGATGGAAGAGAGAATTTCCACAGCAACAACTGCTGAAATTTCTTTTTCTTCACAGCCACAAAAACAATGATTCCCAAGTTCTGGTTCTCCAAATATTTTAGACTTTGGTTCCCATTAGTCTCAGCCATTTTGACCAATTGTCAGGGATACACGAGGCTGCCGTAGCACATTAGGTTAAACTGTTAGATGCAGAAAAACTTGCAGATCGTAAGATTGGCAGTTTGAAGCCACAGGTCAGGGTGAGCTCCCACTGTTAGCCCTAGCTTCTGCCAACCTAGGAGTTCAAAAATATGTAATATGAGTAGATCAATAGGTACCACCTTGGCAGGAAGGTAAAAGGTGCCCATGCAGCCATGCCGGCAACACAACCATCAGAGTCTATGGATAACAGGCATGGAAAAATGGAACAAGAGCACCTCTCTATGGCCAGAGTTGAGTATCGCCTCCAGACGCCAGAGATGGAAAGGGAAACCTTTGCATTGTCGAAGGCTTTCATGGCTGGAATCACTGGGTTGTTGTAGGTTTTTTCGGGCTATATGGCCATGGTCTAGAGGCATTCTCTCCTGATGTTTCACCTGCATCTATGGCAAGCATCCTCAGAGGTATTGAGGAAACCTTTGCCTTTGTTTGTGTATTATATGTCACTGTATCAAACGCATTAAATGTTTGCCCATATATGTGTATACTGTCATCCGCTCTGAGTCCCCTCAGGGAGATAGAATGGAATATAAATAAAGTGTATTATTATTAATATTATTGAGGGAGCTGAAGACCAAAATACCTGAAAGACAAAAGTTGAGAATCACTTAAGTTTAATACAATGCAATATAATGCAAGAGCGAGCATCCTCGGATGATGTACTGTTCTCTGTAAAGAGTATGTCAAATGCGAGGAGAATGCAAAGGTTATATTTATCCTTCTTCTGAAAAGTACCAAGTGATATATTTATTTATTAAGCCACAAATAAATAAATAAAATTGCCATCTTTCCCACCCACACGACCACCTAAAAGACTCATTTCTCCCCCTCTTGTTCTGCCAAATGTAATAAACATGGAGACAGCCGACGGATATTTATCATGACTTGTCATACTTAGAACCAAACGGGGACAGAAAAACGCTGTCTACAACTGACAGATTTGAAGTCTAAAATCTCCGAAACTCCCATTTTTACAGGGCAGGTCCAATAAACTCCCGTCATCCTTTGCTATTCTGAATTGTAGGGATCATCAGAGTCAATGTAGGCTCCGTGTTGTTGTTTTTCTCAAGGCAGTATGTTACAAAGATGTCAGCTTTCATTTGCTTAAAAAAGTCATTTCACTGGGCACATTTTCCTATAAGGAAGGCTTTCCCATTTCCTTTCGAATGATCTTTGAGACTTAAACTTCCACGATTGACATGAGGTCTTCGAAATATAGAATCCTAGAGTTGGAAGAGACCTCGTGGGCCATCCAGTCCAACCGCTTGCCAAGAATCGGGAAAATTGTATTCAAAGCACCCTCGACAGATGGCCATCCAGCCTCTGTTTAAAAGCCTCCAAAGAAATTGCCTCCACCACACTCCAGGACAGAGAGTTCCATTGCTGAACAGCTCTAACAGTCAGGAAGTTCTTCCTAATGTTCAGCAGGAATCTCCTTTCCTGTAGCTTGAAGCCATTGTTCTGCGTCCTAGTCTCCAGAAAACAAGCTTGCTCCCTCCTCCCTGTGACTTCTCTTCACATATTTATATATGACCCTCATCATGTCTCAGTCTCCTCTTAGCCTTCTTTTTTGCAGGCTAAACATGCCCAGCTTTTTAAGCCACTCCTCATAGGACTTGTTTTTCAGATCCTTGATCATTTGAGTCACTCTCCTCTGGACACATTCCAGCTTAGAGTCAACATCTCCCTTCAATATTGTTCTTTTGCCACTTCCTTCTTTATTTTCCCTTTTTGCTGCAGTACCAAACCCATGGGATAAGTAAGAAGTTTTGACCATTCAGGTGTTTTGGATTTCAACTCACTAACATGTCATCAAACATGGTTGATTTAATGGGAGTTATAGCATAGGTTCTGGGTGGCCAAATATATCCTCCTGACTCTACCATATTATGTATTCTATGCAAGATGGAATGGTGTTTGATGGTTATAGTGCTATTGAATAAGTTGGATTTCGCTGCTTTAGAAGTTAGTTCATGTTTACTAAATGAAACCCACCACTTCTTGTAGATCAAATTAAGATGGCTGGATGGCCATCTGTCAGGGATGCTTTGAATGCAATTTTCCTGCTTCTTGGCAGGAGGTTGGACTGAATGGCCCATGAGGTCTCTTCCAACTCTTTGATTCTATGATTCTAATATTTTATAGATGACTTTTTGGGGAACTTTGACTAGAGATGGGAAAGAATTTTGTAGGAGCTAAAATAATAACAACAAAGGGCTTTTTCCCAGCCCCGGGATGCAAGATGGCTTATAAAAATTAAACAGATGGAGAAAAAAGCACACATCAATGAAAATATGTACACATTTTAACATATAATTAAACTATCAGTAAGCAATTAAGGATAATTCCAAAGCATAACTCTTAAAAAGCAACAAATGCCACCAAGACTGGAAATGATTAAAAGCCCATAAATAGTTCCCAATGGTCTCCATGTGGCCCCCCTGGTGGCATAGTGGGTTAAACCACTGACCTGCCAAACTTGCTGACTGAAAGTTCGGCGGTTTGAATACAGGGAGTGGGGTGAGCTCCCATCTGTCAGCTCTAGCTTCTCATGCAGGGACATGAGAGAAGCTTCCCACAGGATGGTAAAACATCTGGGCGTCCCCTGGGCAGCTAATTCTCTCACACCAGAAATGACTTGCAGTTTCTCAAGTCACTCCTGACACAAAAAAAAAACCACCAAAACCATTTTTGTGGCTTGGTACTAAAGTAGATGAGAAACATGAAGAAGAAAGCTGGAGAGGAGTGATAATGTTGGTCATGACATGGGCACAATCCCTCCCCTTTCCCTGTGCTGGTCTATAAAGGACAGTTCGAAGGTGGTAGTGACTAAATTGGGCCAAAGTTGACCTGATCCAGCTGTTTAGACTGCTCCAAAGCTTTAGGATACTCCAAAGTTTGAAACAAACTCCAAAGTATCCCAAATTTGCTTAAAACTGGGACAACCTAGAATTGAAGAACTTAGAATAGTGGAAGTCACAATGCATCCTGAAGACTACAACATTCTTCAGGAATGAGGGAATTCTGGACGAGAGGCAACTGGGGCCATCTGATTGCCTTCCAGCGAAGGATTCCCCCAGGCAGTAAGAAGCCAGACCTTGAAACTGCTAGGCCATTAAATGCTAATCAAGATGGCCAATTGAAACATTCACACCTACCTCAAACAGGCAAGAGTTCTTTTTCCCACCCTAGACATTCCCTAGATATATAAACATCATTACCTTAGTTTCTGGAGACCCCGGTGGTGCAGTGGGTTAAACCCCTGTGCCGGCAGGACTGAAGACCGACAGGTCGCAGGTTCAAATCCGGGGAGAGGCGGATGAGCTCCCTCTATCAGCTCCAGCTCCTCATGCGGGGACATGAGAGAAGCCTCCCACAAGGATGATAAAAACATCAAATCATCCAGGTGTCCCCTGGGCAACGTCCTTGCAGATGGCCAATTCTCTCACACCAGGAGTCACTCCTGACACGACAAATAAATAAATAAATCTTAGTTTCTAACAGACCCCACAACCTTTGTCTGCCATAGATGCAGGAGAAACGTCAGGAGAGAATGCTTCTGGAACATGGCCATAAAGCCCAGAAAATTCACAACTCAGCGATGCCATCCATGAAAGCCTTCGACAAGACACTGCAAACATTCTATTTGTGTTGAGCACAATTTTTTTTTGGTTAGCATTGACATGCGTTCCGTGACAGAACTGCTCTTATCACCAAACATTTCCAACATTCAAGGAACATGACTAACGGGCGGAACTATGTACACACTTGTAATGTACTTGCGCTGCCATCTTTGAGGGACTGACATGTCTCATTGTGTATGTGACATTGGGGGAATGAAGTTTGGAGAAGTTATTTTCCCTCCAGTTTATCAATCCATCAGAGAAATGGTACCTTTCCATTGACAGAAATGATACATTGCCATCGCTGTTCTGCGATATATTAAAAGTGTAAATTACCTTCCTCTCTCCTGTCAGGTTTGTATTAACTAAACTTTAAATACACAAAAAGACAGTGCAATGAAGTATAAAATGAGATAAATTGCAAGAAGTTTTCAATATTTCATAAGCCGGGGATGGAATAAAAAGGTTCTGATGCTTCCCACAACGTTCCTGGATGTTCAAACAAGTTTCAAATGTAAAGATGATATTCCCAATTAAATAAACTATTTTTCTATGACATTTAAGTTGGCAGATCTAACACAAGCTTTAATGGAAATCAATCGACAGTGGCCAGAATTGCTCGTAATGTTGGGGGAAGGAACAGTTTAATGATTGAAGTTTGATAAAAGGTGGGAAAGTACAGTCGCGCCTAGGATTTCCTCTGGAGAAATCTCTGATCGTTTAAGAATTATAGGAGATCATAACTTTTAAAAATGCGAGGGTTATCCAGAAAGTAAGGTTATGAGATTTTGTAAAAATACAAAGAATGAATATCTATATAAATAAAAATGTAACGTTGTGGGATTAACGTAACTCAAAAAGCACTGGACGTACTGACACCAAATTTGGACACAATACACCTATCAGGCCAACAAGTGACTCATAAAAACACTGAAAAACACAGCAGAAGGGACCTAAAAAGCCCAAAAAGCAAAAAGACGCTACAGCGCATGCGCAAAAATGACTCCCCCTTGCAAATAACATACACAATAGCATATCCACACTCTCTTCTGGCCTACAGCTCCCATCATCCTCTAGACCAGGCCCTTGAGGAGAGGAGGATGATCCAAATGCACTGCTTCCAAGCTGCAAGCTTTCTTCTCCTTGGAGTTCTTTGAGAGCATCCCACTCCATGCATATTTCCAATTTCCTATTCCTGGAAACTCCCAGCAATCCTCCAGGCAGATAGATCTGATAGATATAGATAAGTAGGTAGATAGATCAATCAATCAATCAGGAGGACTGCTGGGAGTTGCAGTCCAAGAATAGGTAGAGAAGGAAGAAAGGGGAGGAAGAGGAAGGGAAAGAAAAGGTAGGGAAAAGGAAGGAAGGAAGGAAGGAAGGAAGGAAGGAAGGGAGAGAAAGAGGGAGGGAAGGTTGGCCACAGCAACGTGTGGCGGGTACAGCTAGTATTTTAATAAAACTTACATGGATTGTAGTTTAGGCATTGCATTATTTTTCCACATTTTCACCATTCAGATCAATACATTTTGTCATCCGTGGGATGAGTTTTTGATGCCTGCATCATAGAAGTTTCCCTCTGCCTTTTTCAGCCAGTTCATCACTTCTATTTTCACCTTGTCGTCATCGGAAAAGTGTTTTTCACAGGTGTTCCTTCAATTTAGTGAACAGATGATAGTCGCTGGGTGCGAGATCGAGATTGGGGCTGTGAGAGAGACTCCATCAAGCATGTCCATTATCCATTTCCATAGGGATTGTCATCATTGTCAATGTCATTGTCAGCAAGATTACCCGAAGGCCTGGTCCCACATCCACATTTTTAACTTATTTCTAAAGGTAAGGAGGGGCATCAATAATCTAATTTAATCAGGGAGTGAATTCTACAGGCGGGGGGTCACCACCGAGAAGGCCCTATCCCTCGTCCCCAGCAAGCGTGTTTGCAACACAGGTTGGGCCGACTGCAGGGCCTCCCCAGAAGCTCTTAAACTCCAAGGTGGGATGTAGAAGGAGATACATTCGGACAGGTGCGCTGGACCAGAACCATATAAGGTTTTATAGGTCAAGATCAGCACTTTGAATTGTGCTCAGAACTGGACCATAAATAGATAGTTCCCAATGTTCTCCATCATTTGGAAACATCCCAACCAAGTGGTGTGCGGATGCGCATTGTCATGAAGGAGACAGACTACCACTGTCAGCATCCCACGAAGTTAGATGGCTCTGTGAAGTTTCTTCGTGATCTCACAATATATTCCATACCCATTTTGCCACATGCCTTCTTGACATTATGTCCTCTCCATAAACTGAAATGATTTTGTGACGAATTGCAGCGGTATTCATGCCCTTAGCATTTATATTCGCAGGAACACCTCAGCAAGCAAGAGTCCAAAGGTGGCAGGTTAAAACCCAGAACCTCAAATCATGGCTGATACCAAATGAGAAACTCTTTATTGGGCACACAGAAGACTGGGCAGCTTGGAAGGCACTGAACAGACTGCGTTCTGGCACCATGAGATTCAGAGCCAACCTTAGAGCCACAACGTAGAGTCCACGACATGCGAGTGTGGAGAAGAACAAACCACAGACCATGTATTACAATGCAGTCTGAGCCCTGACACATGCACAATGGTACACCTCCTTATAGTAACATCAGAGGCAGTCCAAATGGCCAGCTTCTGGTCAAAAGACATTTAATAAAATGCCAAGTTTTTAAACTTTGTTTTTAAAATACTTTTTTTAACTGTATCCTTTAGGTAGTGTATTACAGCACGAACTTCGCACTTGAAGGGAAATGGAATGAGGATGCTCATCTCTAACCTTCACCACAATGCCAGTTGATGAACTACAGACGACTGGCACTGCTCATTCACTTCCGCTGTCTTCCCGCTACACAGCCGTGATACCAACTTCCCCCACGAAAATTCCCTACGAGAGCTACATGCCTTATAACCTTGGGCAAACTTGGGCCCTCTCGGTGTTTTGGACTTCAATTCCCACAATTCCCAACAGCCTTAGGCCTTTTCACCTTCAGTCGAAAAGAAAGGGACCTGAGTCTCTTAGGAATTGTGGGAGTTGAAGTCCAAAACACCGGAGGTTCAAAATTTGCCTATACTATATATAGGCCCTGATGTTTGATATCTTTCCCTCCTAGCTTTCTGTCCCTAGTGTTTCAATCCTGGCTGAGGATACATCTACACTGTAGAATTAATGCAATTTGATGCCACTTTAACTGCCATGACTCCATGATATAGATTCATAGAAGTTGTGGTTTTTTTGCCAAAGAGTGCTGGTACTTCACCAAACTACATATCCCAGCATTCCATAGCATCATGCCATGTCAGTTAAACTGCATTATTTTTTTTCAGTGTAGATGTACTCAAGATTTCAGTCCTGGCTCAGTCATTTGGCATATTGAGCGAACGCACTCCATCAAAATGTTTAGGTCCATGAAAGGCTGCCATTTACCAACTCTTGTGTCTGAGCTGATTGAAAAATAAAGTTAACATCAGAAACAGGGCTGTCGTTCTAACTTGGGTCTCTGTTTGATGCCAGTATTTATTTTCTTTTGTGAAAAGGGGTTTTAAAAAAGCATTTAGAAGGACAATCAGTCTGCCTTCTCATGAGCAGAGTGCGAGATTTCTGTATGCTGTTGTGTACTTGCTTGGGCTTCAGGGGTTTTGCGTTGGTTGACCTTTGCCGTGGGCTGGGAAGTGTGCAGGAGTCTGGACTACCAATACAAATCAGCATCAACCACACAACTGGCCTGCAATATTAATGGCATCCTTCGTCTCCGCTGCTACTACCGGCTACTCTCTGTCCGTACTGCTTGTCCTCTCTTTTAGGAGTTCTAAAGTAGAACTAAATTGCAATATTGTCATGTAAAGGCATGCTTTTGTTTTACAAGCTATGTCCAATGGTTTTTTTTTTGTGCGTGCTCAGCTCCTTACATTTCCCCTTCAACAGGCATTTAATAGCATCAGAATGTGAAGGATAGCTGGAATAACAGAGATTTTTGATATTAGGATGAGCTGCGGCACTGAATGACCATCTGATATTTCACTTTCAAACTTTTCACCAGTTAGCTAAGGCCAGAATGTTGCTAAGACTAGATTTTGACTGGAAACTTCCAGACACATTTAATAATAATAATAATAATAATAATAATAATAATAATAAGAAGAAGAAGAAGAAGAAGAAGAAGAAGAAGAAGAAGTGTCTGATCCAATACAACAGCCAGCAGAGTGATCTTGTCTGCTGTGGACTCATCTTGTTGTGTTTCAACTAATAATAATAATAATAATAATAATAATAATAATAATAATAATGTGGTCATTGGTACATTAGATGCAGTGCCTAAAGACCTTGGCCTGCACTTAAACACAATCAGCGCTGACAAGATTTCCATCTCCCAGCTGCAAAAGGCCACCTTACTGGGATCTGCACACATTATTCACCCATACATCACACAGTCCTAGACATTTGGGAAGTTACTGGATGGTTGCGTGCCAGCAGGTTGAGGGTGAATCTAGTGAAGACGGATATTCTTTTGCTGGGCTGTCCGGGTGGGAGGGAGATTCAGCTGCCTACTCTGGATGGCGAGACACTATGTCCATCATCTTCTGTAAAGAGTCTTGGTGTCTTATTGGAGGCCCAGGTCTCTGCTGTGAGCAGATCTGCATTTTTCCATCTATGTCAGGCTAGGCAACCGGCTCCCTACCTATCAAGGAACGACCTGGCTACGGTGATCCAGGCGATGGTCATCTCGAGGCTTGACTACTGTAACGCCCTCTCCATTGGCCTTCCTTTGTCATTGATCCGGAAACTGAAGCTGGTGCAAAATGCAGTGGCTCGCCTTCTTGCCAGGGTGCCGGCAAGGTGTCATATCACCCCAATTCCCCAGCAGCTGCACTGGCTACCAATTGAGTACCATATCACTTTGAAGGTGCTGGTACTAACCTTTAAGGCCTTATATGGTCTGGGGCTGGCGTACCTGAGGGCCCGCTTATCCCTCTACCAACCCCAGAGACTACTCCAGTCTGAAGACCAAAATTTGCTTGCAGTCCCTAACATCCGGACCTATCATTTGTCATCAACTAGGCATAGAGCCTTCTCAGTCATGGCCCCTAATTTATGGAATGCCTTGCCAGTTGAAACTCGAACCATCCGAGACCTCTTTGCTTTTTGGAAAGCCTGTAAAACTTTTCTTTTCCGGCAAGCTTTTGATGGGTGAACAACCCGGGCTATGTCTGTCCTTGCTACCTATTGTTATTGTTATGGTTGTTTTAAAGCTAATTGTATTGTTTTTAATCTATTTCTGTAAACTGCTCCGAGCCAAATTGGGAGTAGCAGTATACAAGTTAAATAAATAAATAAATAAATAAATAAAGTGTCCGACGTGTGATCCAATACAACAGCCAGCAGAGTGATTTTTGTCTGCTGTGGATTCATCTTGTTGTGTTTCAAATAATAATAATAATAATAATAATAATAATAATATCATATGTCAGCTGCAAAAGACCACCCTACTGGTATCTGCACGCATTATTCGCTGATACATCACATAGCCCTAGACACTTGGGAAGTGTCCGATGTGTGATCCAATACAACAACCAGCATAGTTATCTTGTTTGCTGTGTACTAATCTTGTTGTGTTTCTAATAATAATAACTTTATTTTTATACCCCACCTCCATCTCCCCAATGGGACTCAGGGCGGCTTACAAAGGGACAAGCCCAGAGAGCACAGAGTTAAAATATAAAGCAATAAAATTAAAACAAAACAAAACCAAATATCACAATAAAACATAACATCATGAAAACAGTACAATGGGAGAAATAAAAGTGCTCAGTTAGAGGGCTCTGAGTTTGTGCAAAATTCTTAGATAAAGCTAAGGGAAAGTGCAAAATTCAGTGGCAGGGATTGGAGAGTAATGTCCTTGGGCTTTATAATGTCAGGATTGTAGAGCGGAGGGTCATGCTAAAGTACCTGAACTTAGGTATTAAAGGACCAATTCTTTGGATCTGCCTAATCAAAGGCACAATGGAACATCCATGTTTTTAGATTCTTGTGAAAGGATGACAGGGTAGGTGACAGTCTGATCTCCCTAAGAGAGTTCCAGAGCTGGGGGGCCACCACTGAGAAGGCCCTTTCCCTCGTCCCCACCAACCATGCCCAAGACGGAGGCGGAAGAGAGAGGAGGGCCTCCCTGGATGATCTTAGGGCTCGTGTTGGTTCATAGGGGAAGAGGCGATCGCGAAGATAGGCAGGTCCCGAACCATTTAGGACTTTGTAGGTAATCACCTGTGCCTTGAATTGGGAATTCAAACTAGACTTGTCCTTCCATTCTGCACTCATGGATTCAACCACCCACAGCTTGACAATATTTTGAGCATTCTAAAGAGCAAATGTTGATCTTGCCATTTGATATAAGAGATATAATTTTACTATACCATGGTATGTTGTTGTTCATTCGTTCAGTCGTCTCCGACTCTTCATGACCTCATGGACCAGCCCACGCCAGAGCTCCCTGTCGGCCGTCACCACCCCCAGCTCCTTCAAGGTCAGTCCAGTCACTTCAAGGATGCCATCCATCCATCTTGCCCTTGGTTGGCCCCTCTTTCTTTTACCTTCCACTTTCCCCAGCATAATTGTCTTCTCCAGGCTTTGCTGTCTCCGCATGATGTGGCCAAAGTATTTCAACTTTGTCTCTAGTATCCTTCCCTCCAATGAGCAGCCGGGCATTATTTCCTGGAGGATGGACTGGTTGGATCTTCTCGCAGTCCAAGGCACTCTCATCACTTTCCTCCAACACCACAGTTCAAAAGCTTCTATCTTCCTTCGCTCAGCCTTCCCTAAGGTCCAGCTCTCACATCTGTAGGTTACTACAGGGAATACCATGGCTTTGACTAGGCGGATCTTTGTTGCCATCATATATACCATGGTATAAATGATGAATTAAGCATCTATGGATTTGGGTTTCCACAGGTTTTTTTGGAACCAAACCCCAGCAGATATCCGGGTTTGTAGCAAATTAATTAGTTCCTCATTTATTGTGGTAGATACCTGCCATAAAGTTACTGTCTGGATGGGTAGCAACAGTAAGAACTGACCATGGAACAACAGACTGGTTCAAGGTTGGGAAAGGCATATGGCAGGGTTGTATCCTCTCACCCAACCTATTCAACTTGTATGCAGAACACATCATACGATATGAAGGTCTTGACAAATGCAAGGCTGGGGTGAAAATTGCTGGATGAAAAATTAACAAACTTAGATATGCAGATGACACCACTCTGATGGCCAAAAGCGAGGAGGAGCTGAGGAGCCTTCTAATCAAGGTTAAAGAAGAAAGCGCAAAAGCCGGGTTGCCATTAAACATAAAAAACCCCAAGATTATGGCAACAAGAATGATTGAAAACGGGGAAATAGAGGGAGAAAACATGGAGGCAGTGGCAGACTTTGTATTTCTAGGTGCAAAGATTACTGCAGACTCCAGGAAATCAGGAGACACTTACTTCTTGGGAGGAGAGCAGTGTACAATCTCGATAAAATAGTGAAGAGTAGAGACATCACACTATCAACGAAGATTCGCATAGTCGAAACCATTGGTATTCCCCATAGTCACCTATGGATGTGAGAGCTGGACCATAGGGAAGGCTGAGTGAAGGACGAGAGATGCTTTTGAACTGTGGTGTTGGAGGAAAGTTCTGAGAGTGCCTTGGACTGCGAGAAGATCCAACCTGTCCACTTCAGGAAATAAACCCTGACTGTTCATTGGAGGGAAGGATAGTAGAAGCAAAGATGAAGTACTTTGGCCACATCATGAGAAGAAAGGAAAGCTTAGAGAAGACAATTATGCTGGGAAAAATTGAAGGTAAAAGGAAGAGGGGCCGACCAAGGGCAAGATGGATGGATGGCATCCTTGAAGTGACTGGATTGACCTTGAAGGAGCTGGGGGTGGTGACGGCCAATAGGGAGCTCTGGTGTGGGCTGGTCCATGAGGTCACGAAGAGTCGGAAACGACTGAACGAATGAACAACAACTGGATGGGCTCTATAACACCTGGTATTCATTGAAAGTCTTCCATCCAAGTACTAACCAATTCTAACCTTGTTTAGCGCCCAAGATCAAAAAAGTCTGCTGCCTGTAGGGTATTTTGATTAATCTAACTGAACCAAATTGTAGTTGGATCTTTGCTCTGCTACCTTCTTGAAAATAACCCACAGCAATGATAACATTTCACCAGTTTATGAGAGCAGATGGCCTATTAATGACTGCTTGTTAAAATTAGATATAGATAGCAAACGGTGGTATGGATTTTGCTACACACTTCATTAAGACCTGTTCTGCCACATGGAAATGTCCAGGGGTCAGAACAAATCGAGTACAGGTTTAAAAGGAGTTATGACAAAGTTATTGCTCAAAGGGAATCCTGAGGTTATAAAATAAAACATTTGGCGAGTATATATAAACATGTTAATAGTAGGCCATTAGGCTGTCTTATTAGAGGCATAAAAGTACAATACATTCAGTATAAAATAACACAGTGTGCCCTGAACTGACTTTGGCCTGAAATTACATACAGTAGTTGCAATGACATCCGAGCGTTGCTTGAACTATGCAGGAGTTCAGAGCAGCTTTTGGAGGAAGGAAGGTGGTAGAATTATGGCGACTTTCCCAGAACAAACTATTGTTTTGAGTGTGGAGGTTTATAAGAAAAGAAGAATGGTGTTACAGTATTACATGTCATTATACTCAATATACAAAAGTATTGCTTTCAGAAGTGGGTGGTGACCCCTCAGTCACTGGAATAGTAAAACCCAACTAGGGTTTGTTTGGACTTGAAAAGACTTATTGATGATGCTGATCACCAAATTTTGGACGTTTTTTGAGTTGTATACATTTTCCAATAATTTCCCCACTATAGAAGTGCATCTCAAAAAAGGCCAATCTATCTATCTATACACATAATAAAAGTGAAAATATGTATGTAAATATGTATATGTGTATGTGGCAGGGATGTCCACTTACACAGACAAGCTCCCACTTCCACAAACAGCTATAACTTCCAACACTCAGGAGACACCAATTACCCTCCCTCCAATGACATTGCAGGTTATAGCGAGCACCATGAACATGTACAAGAGCCCTGCCAATGTTCTCCACAAACACCATGCTGCCCAATACCAAGTGAATCCTTTCATTTGGGGACAATTTCTTCCTAGATTTTATGTTTTTCCTCCACCATAGATATCTCAGTGTTTCTGACTCTCTCCATTTGTGTGGAATTTGCATGACCACCACCACTGCCTCTCCCATAACTCTTTCCTACTTTTTTCTATGGCACATAGCAGGCATGTAGCGGGGGGGGGGGGGGGCTTTGGGGGCTTCAGTCCCCCCCCCCACCGAAATTCTCATGATGGTCCGTAAGAAGGCCTTACTGGTACATTATTTAAACTGTTATGTTTATTCATATCATGATCTGATCAGCATGCTCAATATATCTCATATGCATGGGGGTATTGGGGTAACGATACAAAAGGTTTGCTAGGGTAGACCCTCTTTCACTCAGACTCAGCCCCCCCCCCCCCCCCGAATCAAAATCCTGGCTATGGGCCTGGCACATAGAAAACAGAGAGAAATTGACCAGCAACAGAACATACTGAAGGGGTTTGGGGAACTGACTCAATGTGATGGAAATTATACTTCACCCTGCACAGACAGTGGATGTGTACCACATTTGATACACAGATCTTCCATGACCAACAAAAATACTGTAGAGGCTTGGGAAAGCAGGGAGTTAACCTTGATGTATAGAAGCTTTAAGTACTGGGCTGTATAGTTCTGCAATCAAAGAGCACTATGACCCCCCGCCCCAGTGATGGACCTGCAACTAACTAGGCGCACAGATCCCCATGACCAAAAAATAATAATGCAGGCCTTTGAGGGAAGATATATAGGAGTTGTAGTTCACCTACATCCAGAGAGTACTGTGAACCAAATTTGGACCAAACGTGACACAGACCCAACATGGAGAAGATTGAAATTTTGGGAATTGCAGTTCACCCACATCCTTGTGCATTTTCTAATTGGTGCATTCATAAGACTTTGTGAAATAGATAATATTTGGAACAATATGTGACCATTGGAACAGCCTGGATTACACTCATGGATTACATGTTTAACTCTGAATGTATTGTTTTTAATGTTTTAATTGTTTTAATGTACTTTTCAATTCTATTTTAATATTTATTTAAGTGTACATTGTATTTTAGGGCATCGAATTGTTGTCTATATGTAAAACTGCCTTGAGTCCCCTCCGGGGTGAGAAAGGTGTAGACATGTCGTAAAGAAATCACACACACACACACACACACACACACACATCTTACTTAGGCGATCCCTCATTGTCCGAGTAGGATAGTCTTCCAAGATCGGTGTACTGGCGGTGGGTTCGTAGGTGACTATGGAACCCTATTCTTGATCTTCATCTTCTCCTGCAGTGAGGGCATAGGTTTCCAGGTGGAAGGTGGTCCCAGTCAGGGTTGGTTTGATGTGCCTTCCTCTTGGCCAGTTTCTCTCTTTCACCCTCAATTTGTGCCTCTTTAAATTCTACAACACTGCTGGTCACACCTGACCTCCAGCTGAAGCGCTCAAGGGCCAGGCCTTCCCAGTTCTCAGTATCTATGCCAGAGTTTTTAAGGTTGGCTTTGAGCCCATCTTTAAATCTCTTTTCCTGCCCACCAACATTCCATTTCCCGTTCTTGAGTTCGAGTAGAGCAACTGCTTTGGGAGATGGTAGTCAGGCATCCGGACAACGTGGCTGATCCAGTCGAGATGATGGCAGAGGACCATCGCTTCAATGCTGGTGGTCTTTGCTTCTTCCAGCATGCTGACATTTATCTGCTTGTCTTCCCAAGAGATTTGCATATATATATATATATATATATATATATATATATATATATATATGGTGTGGTCCATATATGAGCTAGATAATTGCATTTTTATCTATACATTTGCTGACTTACTTTAAGATAGCCTGCTTTGTTCCTCATTCATAGCCACATACCTACTAAAACAGAATTAAGAAAGTTAGTCTTTTGAACTACAACTCCCCCAAAATTCCCCCAGAAAATATGGCTATTGGGCTATAGCCCAAAAAGTAACTTTTCGATAATCTAAAACAGCCTCTCCAAAGTCCCAGAGAGTCAAGAGCTTCCTTCCAGATGTAACTCGAAAAACAATGTGTTCTTTTCAAATGATTTCCATCAGGGCTTCCTGCATTTTGCTTATCAGATCTAACTGTCTTCAGACCTCAGTTTCCTCCCTTGAAAGCGACCTGTAGCTCCACCAAGCAGATGTTTTGTTATCAAGAATTCAGTCCAGACCTATTTATTCAAAATTAGCATATCTCATTAACTGTCTCAAGGATACTGGCTTAATTCATCTTTTAATGAGCATCTCCCCCTTACACTCCCTATCTTTTCAAACACGAAACCTCTACAGCCTGCTACTCCCAACAAAGGATATGCATAATGATATGTGATTCAAATAGAAGAATGGCAAAATGGAAAAAAAAATAGATGAGAATCTTGAAAACCATTAATATAAATTGTGCAGTGCAAAAAGAAAGTGGCCTTTGACTAGGGGTACTTCTCCAGACATGGGCAAACTTGGGCCTTCCAGGTGTTTTGGACTTCAGTTCCCACGATTCTTAGGTCCACAACTTATTAAATGCCATGGGAGTGATTGGCAGGAGGAATTTATGTGTAGTGGCCACTTTACGCTAAGCTAAAGGCAAAAGCCTGTCAGATCAGGATGAAAACTCTTACCCTTTGTAATAGAGTGAAGTGACACTTTCATTCCTTTCTGTAAGGCATGCCATAAAGTATGGAGAAGGTAGTCAGGATGTGGTAGTAAGGATTCAAAGGTAGAGGAGCAGACGGAGATCCACTGAGATTTAAGTCCAATCAGTATATTTTGGAAGGTGGGAACTGTACACCAGCTGTATCTTGGGAGGTTGGACTTGGCCATGGTGGTCCACGCTCTGGTTACTAGGAATGGTTAGGTACCCTCAGAATCTTCGTAATTCGGAATAAATTCGGAAAAATTACCTTTTCGAAACAATTTTGAAGTTTTTAAGAAAACCGGAAGTCCCTTTGCCCTTCCGAAGCTTTTTCCTCCATTTTTGTTATGACTCATGAAGTGAGTTGGAAATTATTCAGCTTTTCCCTACTTCTGGTCCTTGGCCTTGCTCAAGCCAGAGAAGCTAGTTTTAAACCAGAGAAGAAAAGATTCTACTCCACTTGCTTTTCCCTGCTTCTGGTCCCTGGCCTCACTCAAGCCAGAGAAGCCAATTTTAAACCAGAGAAGAAAATAATTTACTCCACTTGCTTTTCCCTGCTTCTGGTCCCTGGCCTCACTCAAGCCAGAGAAGCCAATTTTAAACCAGAGAAGAAAATAATTTACTCCACTTGCTTTTCCCCGCTTCTGGTCCTTGGCCTCACTCAAGCCAGAGAAGTCAGTTTTAAACCAGAGAAGAAAAGAATTTACTCCACTTGCTTTTCCCCGCTTCTGGTCCCTGGCCTCGCTCAAGCCAGAGAAGCCAGTTTTAAACCAGAGAAGAAAAGAATTTACTCCACTTGCTTTTCCCCGCTTCTGGTCCCTGGCCTCACTCAAGCCAGAGAAGCCAGTTTTAAACTGGAGAAGAAAATAATTTACTCCACTTGCTTTCCCCCGCTTCTGGTCCCTGGCCTCACTCAAGCCAGAGAAGCCAGTTTTAAACCGGAGAAGAAAAGAATTTACTCCACTTGCTTTTCCCGCTTCTGGAGTAAAACAGCCACTTTCAAAGTAAAGACCACCCAATGAAGCAGTAAATAACATTTTCAAACCATTAATGAAAGGATTCAGAAGTCTCAGAAGTTTTGAAAAGTTTTGAAAAAAAATTCTGTGAAAATTGGAATTGACTTTAGAATCGACCCACCAGTGCCCCCTATATCCAAAACAAGTTTTGAACCATTTTATTTTGGATCCCACATGTGATAAGGCTGACAGAGTGAACATTCTTATTATCACCATTACCTTTGCATTCCTGGGTTACAGGCATGGAGAATAAGAATAGTGGACAGATTTTTTTTTCAAATCAGGAATCACTTAAGAAACTGCAAGTTGCTTCTGGTGTGAGAGAATTGGCTGTCTGCAAAGACATTGCCCAGGGGATACCCAGATGTTTTGATGTTTTTATTTATTTATTTATTTAAAACATATAAGCACAGCACATATACGGCAAACATTTAATGCCAGGACAAGAATTCATATACACATACATAAACTTTAAAAACATATATCTCAATATTAAAATACACCATTTAAAACTGTCTTGGTAATCTGTGTTAAATCTAATTGGCCTGGCAATCTTTCCTATTGCTGCTTATTGCCCTGTCCCGAAAGCTTGGTCCCACAGCCAAGTTTTTACCATCCTTCTGAAAGACAGGAGGGAGGAGGCCAATCTGATCTCACCAGGAAGGGAGTTCCATAGCAGGGGGGCAACCATCAAGAAGGCCCTGTCTCTTGTCCCCAGGCCCATAGCCAAGATTTTGATTCGGGGGGGGGGGGGGGCTGAGTTTGATTTGGGGGGGGGGGGCTGAGTCTGAGTGAAAGAGGGTCTACCCGAGCAAACCTTTTATATCTTTACCCCAATACCCCCATGCATATGGGATATATTGAGCATGGTGATTAGATCATGATATGAATAAACATAACAGTTTAAATAATGTACCAGTAAGGCCTTCTTGTGGACCACCATGAGAATTTGGGGGGGGGGGGGGGGGGGCTGAAGCCCCTCAAGCCCCTCTCCCCCCCCCCCCCCGGCTACATGCCTGCTTGTCCCCACCAATCATGCCTGTGACAATGGCAGGACAGAGAGCAGGGCCTCCCTGGAGGATCGTAATCTCCGTGATGGTTCATAAGGGGGAGATGCATTTGAACAGGTAAATTGGGCTGGGGCTGTTTACGGCTTTTCTAGGCCAAAGCCAGCATTTTGAATTGTGCCTGGTAGCAAACTGGCAGCCAATGGAGCTGGAGTAACATGGGAGTTGTATGCTCCCTGTATGCTGCCTCAGTTATTAACCTGGCTACCTCTCGTTGGACTATTTGAAGCTTCCGAGCAGTCTTCAAAGGCAACCCCATGTAGAGTGCATTGCAGTAGTCTATCCTGAATGTAATGAGAGTGTGGACCATCATGGCCAAGTCTGACTTCCCAGGGTACAAGTGCAGCTGGAGCACAAATTTTAATTACCATCCTTGTGGGAGGCTTCTCTCATGTCCCCGCATGGGAAGGTGGAACTGACAGAGGGACCTCATCCATGCTCTCCCCAGATTCGAAACTCCAATCTGTCAGTCTTCGGTCCTGCCAGGACAGGGTTTTAGCCCATTGTGTCACTGGGGGCTCCAGTGTACAGACCAGAGAATATTCACACCGGTGTCAAACAGGGATGTGTTATTGCCCCAACTCTATTCTCCATCTTCATCGCTATGATACTTCACCTTGTTGATGGGAAGCTTCCCACCGGAGTGGAAATCATCTATCGGACAGATGGCAAGCTATTCAACCTCAGCAGACTGAAAGCCAAAACCAGGGTTACAACAACATCTGTTATAGAACTCCAGTATGCTGATGACAATGTCGTCTGTGCGCATTCAGAAGAAGATCTACAAGCCACTCTAAACACCTTCGCAGAAGCATACGAGAAGCTCGGCCTGTCATTGAACATTGAAAAAACCAAGGTGCTTTTCCAGCAGTCACCAGCCAATCCCTCTCCAATGCCAGTGATACAGCTTAATGGTGTAACATTAGAAAATGTTGATCATTTCCGCTACCTTGGCAGCCACCTCTCCACCAAAGTCAACATCGACGCCGAAATACAACACCGCCTGAGCTCTGCAAGTGCAGCATTTTCCAGAATGAAGCAGAGAGTGTTTGAGGACCGGGACATCCGTAGGGAGACCAAGGTGCTCGTCTATAAAGCTATTGTCCTCCCAACCCTATGCATGTGAGACGTGGACTGTCTACAGACGTCACATGCAACTCCTGGAACGATTCCATCAGCGCTGCCTCCGGAAAATCCTGCAAATCTCCTGGGAAGACAAGCGGACAAACGTCAGTGTGCTGGAAGAAGCAAAGACCACCAGCATTGAAGCGATGGTCCTCCAACATCAACTCCGCTGGGCCGGCCACGTTGTCCGGATGCCTGACCACCGTCTCCCAAAGCAGTTGCTCTACTCCGAACTTAAGAACGGAAAACGGAACGTTGGTGGACAGGAAAAGAGATTTAAAGATGGGTTCAAAGCCAACCTTAAAAACTCTGGCATAGACACTGAGAACTGGGAAGCCCTGGCCCTTGAGCGCTCCAGCTGGAGGACAGCTGTGACCAGCAGTGCTGCAGAATTTGAGGAGGCACGAGTGGAGGGTGAAAGAGTGAAACGTGCCAGGAGGAAGGCGCGCCAAGCCAACCCCGACCGGGACCACCTTCCACCTGGAAACCAATGCCCTCACTGCGGAAGAAGATGCAGAGCAAGAATAGGGCTCTACAGCCACATACGGACCCACAAGGAAATCCATAATGGAAGACCATCTTACTCGTCCAACGAGGGATCGCCTAAGAAGAAGAAGAAGAAGAAGAAGAAGCATCACACCAGAGAATATGGAGGAGTTGACAAATGTCTCAGCTGAAGTCGCAATTCATCCTCCAACACAAGTTGCCATCCCGAAAAGGATGCATCTTTGAAATCATGGAGGAAATCCTTCTGGACACCTAAATCAATCCAAAAGTGAGTAAAGGGGATTTGAACCTATCACTGTCAGAACTAATGAATTCTGTCCGAGGCTTTAGCATTTAACTCACTACACCGCCAGAGGGCTCAGAAATAAAGAGCTCTGTTTGCCAGGTGTTAACTGAATCAGGAATACAATCCCAGGCAGACGCAAATGCAAAACCTAAAGTAAATAAACACAGACACATGCAGCAAGGGAGGGGAACACTGCCGGGTTTCAAGCTGGGAAGGTGAAACGGACAAATAAATGGAAGGCACCAGAGGCAAAGCAGATCCAATCCCAGGGAGGTTATCGTGGACGCTTGTTTGCCATTATTAAACCTGAATGTTATACTTTAAAGAGAGAAGGAAGATGATACTTGTGTTACATCTAGCTGTCTGACTAAAAAGAAAGGGAAAAGGTATAGAAGAAGTGAAATGAAGCGAAAAAAGATATCAGTCTACAAGTCAAAGAAGTAACAGACCAGACAATTTAAAAAGAGGGAATTGCCCATGGAAATTGATGTACTTACTACTGTTAAAGGTGAAGAAGACATTAAGTCTAGTTGTGCCCGACTCTGGGGGGTGGTGCTCATCTCTATTTCTAAGCCGAAAAGCTGGCATTATCCGTAGACACCTCTAAGGTCATGTGGCCAGCATGACCGCATGGAGCGCTGTTACCTTCCTGCCGAAGTGGTACCTATTGATCTACTCACATTTGCATTTTTTCAAATTGGAAGCTTGGCTATGTAGTAATTTTATTGGTTAGCTCTTAGGCCATATCATAATAAGAAACAGAACAACAAGGCCTGACAAGACCCGATCACCCTCCACGTAGTAAGTTAAAATAAGACATTTATAACAATACAGTAAATAAATATGATAAGACATGATAAAACTGATAAACTGATCAAGCTGAGTATATACATCATATTTCATTATTACCCCTACAATTTACCCCAATCAGCCCTACATATGTGGTTCTCAGACATGTTGCTTTGCTTAAGATCCATCATTATTGCTAGCTTGGCAGAAGCTAGGGCTCGCAGCAGGAGCTCACCCTGTCCCGCAGATTCGAACCGCCGACCTTCTAGTCAGCAAGTTCTGCAGCTTAGCAGTTTAACCTGCTGTGCTCACATACAAATTGCAACTCCTAAGGCTGGGCCAAAGAGTGGTTTATTTATTTATTTATTTACAGCTTTTATATTCCGTCCTTCTCACCCCGCAGGTGACTCAGGGCGGATTACAGTGTACACATATATGGCAAACATTCAATGCCAATTTTGACGTACAACATATACAAGACATACACAGAGGCTATTTAACTTTTTTTAGCCGCCAGGGGAGCTGTCGCTTTCATCATTCCGCATTCCTTGCATGCTTCCCCGCTGGAGTTCTTCTTTATAGCTCCATAAATTAGTTAATTTTAGCCTCCCCACACTTTTTTTTTTTTTGTTAAATGAATTTGAATTTTATTAGGGTTTTCAGATATTATAGGGTTACAGGGAAAGAGTGAGAACAATATCAAGACAGTAAAAGGTGGGAAAAATTTGGGAGATAGAAGTAGAAGAGAGAGAGAAGAAAAGAAAGAAAGAAAAAAAAGAGAAAAAGCTGTAAAAATAGAAAAATAAAAATAAAAATAAAAATAAAAATTGTTGACTTCCATTCTGGGGGTATGTTGCTTTCCAACCTTCATTCCATTTTCTTCTCAATTATCTTCTTTCTTCTTCTCTTCGATATAATTTTCCAAGAGAGACCAATCTGTCTCTCGAATCGGGTTTCCTGAATTCTTCCTTAACAAAAAAGTTAGTCTGTCCATGTCCTTTATTTCTAATATTTTAGTTAACCAACTCTCCGTGTCTGGGATTTCTCCCAATTTCCAATATTTTGCATAAGTAATTCTAGCCGCAGTCGATAAATATGTCAATAATATGTCCTTGTTTTGGTCTAAATTAATAGCCGAGTCCGTAATATTTAATAAGTAATATTCGGGCTTTTTTAAATATGTGATTCCTAAAATTTTCTGAGATTCCGTATGTATTTTTTTCCAAAACTCTTGTGCTTTTTTACAGGACCACCACATGTGGTAGTAACTACCTTCCTCTTCTTTGCATTTCCAGCATTTATTTTCTGTACTCTTATACATTATACTTATTTTTTTTGGTGTAATATACCACCTATGTACCATCTTCCATAGGTTTTCTTTCAAATTTGTGGCGTATGTATATTTAATTTTTTTATTAAACTTTTAAGGTGGTACGTTATTTTCCTACTTGACAGATGCAACTGTCTTTCGGGTTGCAAAGGTCGACAACGGGCTACACAATGGTTGGAAACCCACTCCAACCCGGGCTGGCTTCAAACTTATGATCTTTTGGTCAGAGTGATCTTAATGCAGCTGGCTCTCAGCCAGCTGAGTCACAATCCTGGTGCTTACCCCACTCCCTGGATTTGAACCTCCAACCTTTTGGTCAGCAAGTTCAGCAGCTGATTGGTTTAACCCACTGCAACTCCAGGGAGCTCTACTGTTGCCCCCCTTGTAATCACTTGGGCAAATTCCCAAGACCAAAAAGGAAACTAAGTTCTATTGAATAGAGTACACTCACTGGAGTATTTGGATTTGCTTACCAGTTGGAGTGTGTCTACATTGTAGAATTAATCCGTGTTGACACCACTTTAATTGCTATGGCTCAATGCTGTGGGACCATGAGCCTTCTGTGCCAAAGAATATTGGTGCCTCACCAAATTACAACTCCCAGGATTGTATAACATGCCATAACATTGGGCAATGACAGTTAAAGTGGTGTGCAACTGCAGTGTTGGAGAGAGGGACCACTCTCCAATATCAGTACCAAAAGGGTTACAAATCAGTTTTTTGTCAACTTTAGATTCAGTTTGGGTGCTGATTCAGAAAACCGCATTGGCTAGACCACATCAGCTCTAACTTCTGATACAGAACATATGCCATCCAGTAGTCGCCATCTGCTCACCCACATAAAACCATATTTAATAATCTAGAGCTGTGGTTCTTATTTTAGGTCTAGTGACCCACCAGTGGGCCGTGGCCCACAGATTGGAAACCACTGGTGTAGATGCACTCTAGTTACTACTCATCAACAGGAATCCAGCCCATATTGCTTACTTTGTTTTCTAACAAGTAGTTGAATTAGCATGATTGTCTGAAAGAGTGATCTGGCTTAGAGTCCTACTTAATCATGGAAGGTAAACAGTTTCTGTGATGTATTTTTATGACATATAATTCAGCAACCCACATTTATTTATTTGAATTTAGTGCTGTTTAGGTGAAGCCGAAACCGCCTCAGGGGGCTTTGGAATGGCATTTGTCATACTCAAGGGAGGAGATAATAAATGGGGAAGATATAAATGGATGCTTTTATATCCTAGTTAAGCCCACAACCACTTTTGTTGTTGTCTCTCCCTGTAACACAATACATCACCATGCTAGCAGAAATCAGGATTTAGTACCTGGAGCACAGTGCTGCGGACTGGGAATGCATTCTGAGAATAAGCTTCTTCCTTTAAGCAGCTTGATAACAGGGAAGAAAATGCAAGCTGTGTGGATGGTTAGAACCAGGGATGTGAGAAAAAAAATCATTCCACTGACTTACAGTAATATATAGTTTTTTTCCTCACTCCTGCTCCTAACAGAATGAATCAGGAAATTTATACATGTTTAAGGGTTGGGATGCATTCATTGACATAAATGCATTCAACAGCTTCCATACAGCATTTTTTATAGGAACACAAATATATTAGTCAGTAGATGTGTGTATCTACGTGAAACACTTTTTAAAAAGGAAATATGGACTGGATTGTTACAAAACAGACCTGACGGTGAAAAATGAAGAGCTCTGCAGACTTACTAGACATTGGCTGGACATTTGTTGATGTATTACATATATCTAAGTTCCCTTAAGAATGCAGTTGTCCATTCTGTGTTCAGGGTGTAGGTAAAAATAAGAATTAAAGATTCAGCTGCATTCTGATCTGTATTAGTCATCCCTATTTCGAGAAAACCAAAGTGCTCTTCCAGCAGTCACCAGCCAATCGCTCTCCAGTGCCAGAAATACAGCTTTATGGTGTAACATTAGAAAATGTTGATCATTTCCGCTACCTTGGCAGCCTCCTCTCTACAAAAGTCAACATTGACACAGAAATACAACACTGCCTGAGCTCTGTGAGTGCAGCTTTTCCCCCGAATGAAGCAGAGAGTGTTTGAGGACTGGAACATTCATAGGGATACCAAGTTGCTTGTTTATAAAGCTATTGTCCTTCCAGCCCTGCGATATGCCTGCGATACATGAACTGCCTACAGACATCACATGCAACTCCTGGAAAGATTCCGTCAGCGCTGCCTCCGGAAAATCCTGCAAATCTCTTGGGAAGACAAGCAAACAAATGTCAGCATGCTGAAAGAGGCAAAGACCACCAGCAGTGAAGCGATGGTCCTCCGCAATCAACTCCGCTGGACCGACCACATTGTCTGAATGCCTGACCACTGTCTCCCAAAGCAATTGCTCTACTCCAAACTCAAGAATGGAAAATGGAATATTGGTGGGCAGGAAAAGAGATTTAAACATGGGCTTTTTTTGTTGTGTCAGGAGCGACTTGAGAAACTGCAAGTCGCTGCTGGTGTGAGAGAATTGGCTGTCTGCAAGGACGTTGCCCAGGGGATGCCTGGATGATTTGATGTTTTTATCATCCTTGTGGAAGGCTTCTCTCATGTCCCCACATGAGGAGCTGCAGCTGATAGAGGGAGCTCATCCGCCTCTCCCCAAATTTGAATCTGCGACCTGTCGGTCTTCAGTCCTGCTGGCACAGGGGTTTAACCCACTGCGCCACCGGGGGCTCCATAACATGGGCTCAAAGCCAACCTTAAAAACTCTGGCATAGACACTGAGAACTGGGAAGCTCTGGTCCTTGAGCGCTCCAGCTGGAGGTCAGCTGTGACCAGCAGTGCTGTAGAATTTGAAGAGGCACGAATGGAGGGTGAAAAAGAGAAATGTGCCAAGAGGATGGTGCATCAAGCCAACCCTGACTGGGACCGCCTTCCACCTGGAAACCAATACCCTCACTGTGGGAGAAGATGCAGATCAAGAAAAGGGCTCTACAGTCATCTATGGACCCACCGGTACACTGATCGTGGAAGACTATCCTACTCAGACATTTTGACAATAACTAACATTTTGACAATAACTAACAAAACCCCATGATTGTTTGTTGAGCTCTGTCATTTGTGCTATGCCAGAAATGCTGTAACTGTAATATTATTTGCCCAGGGTTACATACAGTGTCAGATCCTGAGTACATCCTCTTAAACAATAAACAAGCTTTGAATACATTATCTGCTGGTCACATAGACCTCAGATAAGATGGCTATTCCTCCTGCCCACTTTGTCATTGTCTGTATAACTCTGAAGTTCTATACAAAGTTCTATTAATAGACCAACCCTACCCCACCCTATCCAACCAATTTTACAGTTTTATGTATGTAAAAGTAGATAAGCATTTATATATATAAATCAGAACTTGCCTCCTTGCCTTGGAAAGAGAGATTGTGTGGGTGGTGTCCAGGCCTAGTGCACATGTCTACCTGCCCCTCCTCTAGAATAAGAAAGTCAGAACTTTCTTCCTTGCCTTGGAAAGAGAGAAGGAGTGTGTGGCGTTCAGACACAGAAAGTGCGTGCACCTGCCTGCAGCCAAGCACCTTTCCTAAAATAATGAGAAGGGGAGCCTGGGAAGCCCCTTCCCCCAAAATGGGCCGAGTGAAAATTAATCTTTCAGCACCCCAGAGTGAAAGCCCTCTTGATTTCAGGAGGCTCCCAAAAAATGAATCAAGGCCCCACTGAAAGCTGGGAAACAAAACGGGTCAAAGTTTACCCTGAATGCACAATCCTAGTAGATTCTTTGGACAAACTTATTGTTTGTTGCCTGTCTGTCTTCCTGCTCAGTTTTCGAGGCCCATTACAGCTCTATGTCCCACTTGAAGGATACAGAAGAGGTGATATCTCAATCCTATCCAAAAGTGGCACAATGTCTGTATGCACTCCACAGTTGTGGAAGTGCAATTTCACAAATATTACCATTTCACATGGAGTTGTGTTACTCAACTTACCTATCCAAACGTATCTCTCCTTAGGAACCATCTAGGATGTTAAGATCTTCTGAGGAGGCCCTGCTCTCGGTCCCACCTTCCTCGCAGATGCGTTTGGCGGGGACGAGAGACAGGGCCTTCTCAGTCATGGCCCCTCGACTGTGGAACGCCCTGCCTAGGGATATAAGATTGACCTCCTCTCTCCTGACTTTTTGAACAAAGGTGAAAACCTGGCTTTTTTGAGCAGGCCTTCCCAAATATGGCATAGTTATACGAAATCATGGAACCACTTGACGACACAATTGAATAATAACTTGACATGGAGACGCTCACGATAATGTTTTTAAGGCTTTGTATGGTTTCTTATATTTTTGTATTGTATGCTAATGTTTTTAACAGTTTTTTTAATGATTGTTTTATTTGTTATAATTGTTGAGGCATCAAATTAGATAACTGATATAGGAAATCTGACGATTTGCGATGGAACTGGACAATGCTTGACAATAAGGAGACACTGATTATGTTGTTTTTATTTCTTGTTGTGTTTTATGTTGCTTAATGTCTATTTTGTACTGTGATATTATGTATACCGTTTTGTTGGAAACCGCCTTGAGTCGCCGACAGGCTGAGAAAGGCGGTATACAAATACAGTAAATAAAAAAAAATTGTTGGCAATTGCGAACCGCTCCGAGTCGCCTCTGGGCTGAGAGGGGTGGTATATAAATGTGGTAAATAAATAAATAAATAAATAAATAAATCTGTACCCTTATATCACTTGATTCAATGAGGTTGTTGAAATGGCAAACACATTAATAGATAATAGGGCTGGGCGGTTTCGTTTCGTTAATTCGTAATTCGTTAATAATTCGTTAATTTTTTCAATTACAAAACGATAACGAACCATTCTGGAGCAATTATTAAAAAAACGAATTTTCAAAAATGTTTTGTAAATGCTTCGTATTTCGATATTGTATTCGTTTCATTATTGTTTTGAGGTCGTTTCGTTATTATTTCCGCATGTCTGGGCCAGTTTTATGGTTTAATTAGTGAAAAAAAATTATAATATCACACCAACAGTCAACAACAGAGGGAGAGGGAAGCTTCAGAAGGTTTTGGAGGTTTTTTAGCGTATTTTGCGGTCGCGTCCACCATTAACGAATCGATTCGTTATTGTTTCGGAAATCGATTCGTTAATTTTTTACCATTTACGAAATTTCGTAAATATCGAACTTTTTAAAAGGAAAATTTTGTAATTATTTTAAATATCGAAACAAAAAAAAACCCCAAATACAAATCGATTTTAGAAACAAATTTTTCCGTTGTTACCCAGGCCTAATAGATAAACACCTTGCTGTCATTTAGAAAAGGTAGTACAATGTAATGGCGTAACCACTTAACTACAGGAGCATAGCCTTTATAGTTTACACCATCTCAAGAACTTATTGGCTGAAAAGCAATGCATTTCAATGGTGATGACATCAACAATATCTACAGGTAGCATTTAGGACGTGTAGTTTAGAAAGGTTCAAAAGTAAAAAAAAATGAGGGGAAATGGTCAAAAACCAAGGCTCACACCCGAAATAATTGATTTAAGATGTAATCCTATACATGACTCCTCCTCAGAGGGAGCCAGGTGCTATTGAATTGCATACTTACTCAACATTTTAATAATCCCTTCTATGGGTTCTCATTTAAATTTCAAAAGCATTTTCCCTACTAAAGTGCCAGATGAAAGGGCACTGGCTGAATTCAGTTTCAAACCATTTTGTCGGTGGCTGCTGTCAGGGTCATTTTAGCACAATCCATCTGCTACAGCATCTCTTTGCATGACAAAGTTAAATTGCTGGCTATACCATGTTTCCATTATGCTTCCCTTCCCCAACAAGCTCAGCCGAGGAAGGCATTTAATAATTCACTACATCAAAGGACCTATATACCTGAAAAGGGGGGAAGTAATCCAATAATAAATTCAGAAATTCATGGGAGAGCAACGGGCGCTTAAAAAGAGCTGTGCTAATGGAATAATGTGAGGGGGAAATCCCCTCACCTACATACTGATTAAGCAGTGTGTGTGAGTGTGTATACCAGATAGACACACACACAAATACTGACACACAAACACACATGCGTAATTGTTAAACAACATAAAACAGGCCATCTGTAAGTCACACATATCAAAAATTCTTGAGAGTAAAATCACCTTATTTAGATCTTAAGATGCAATCATAGCATTTTAGAGATGGACAAGGCCACAATGGCTATCCAATCCCATTCTGCCATGCAGAAATATACAACTAAACGATTCCTGAAAGATGTCCACCCAACCTCTATTTTAATACCTGCAAAGATGGAGAGTCCACCTCCAAGGCAATCTATTCCATTTTAAAATATATCTTACCCTAAATAAATTCTTCCAAATATTTAGGTGGAATCTATTGGTTCATATCCTCATTTCCAGAGCAGCAGAAAGTAAGCTGGCTTCATCTTCTATATGATATCCTTTCCGATTAGGCCTGGGTAACAACGGAAAAATTTGTTTCTAAAATCGATTTGTATTTGGGGTTTTTTTTGTTTCGATATTTAAAATAATTACAAAATTTTCCTTTTAAAAAGTTCGATATTTACGAAATTTCGTAAATGGTAAAAAATTAATGAATCGATTTCCGAAACAATAACGAATCGATTCGTTAATGGCGGATGCGACCGCGAAATACGCTAAAAAACCTCCAAAACCTTCTGAAGCTTCCCTCTCCCTCTGTTGTTGACTGTTGGTGTGATATTATAATTTTTTTTCACTAATTAAACCATAAAACTGGCCCAGACATGCGGAAATAATAACGAAACGACCTCAAAACAATAACAAAACGAATACAATATCGAAATATGAAGCATTTACAAAACGTTTTTGAAAATTCGTTTTTTTTAATAATTGCTCCAGAATGGTTCGTTATCGTTTTGTAATTGAAAAAATTAACGAATTATTAACGAATTACGAATTAACGAAACGAAACCTCCCAGCCCTATTTCCGATATTTAAAGTTAACTATCGTGTCACCTCTCAATTTTCTATTCACCAAGGTTAGCATGCCAAGTTCCCTTGGCCACTCCTCATAGGTCTTGGTCTTCAGACTTTGAATGGTTGTTGTTAGTTATCAATAAGTCCTATAAATTTAAGTCTGTGATTTCCTTGACTGTGTCTATTAGGCTTGGTTGATCAGATTCGTTAGATTCTAAAATCAGAATGAATTAGTATTTAAATGACTTATAAAACAATTTCGAGCCATGATGGAATAGTGTGAGGAGTAATAACTAATTGAAACAATTTACCCATTTTTCGGAATTATTTTCGTATGTCTGGTCAAGGTTTACATTATCTCACAGTTCCCCTGGCGACAAGCAGTTTCCCTTCCCTGGGTGGGTGACTGCGAATGGCGATGGTTGGCAGGCAGGGGAATGAGGTGGGCGTAGTCACGCCCAGCTCTTCCTGAAGGCCATGCCCCCAATGGCCATCAAGAAGAGCTGAGCGTAGCCATGCCCACCTCATTCCCTTGCCCTTTGCAGTCACACAGAGAAGGGAAACTGCAAGATTTTAAAAGTAATCTTGCAGTTCTCCTTTGTGTGACTGCAAAGAGCAATGGATGGCAGACAGGGGAATGAGGTGGGCGTGGCTATGCCCAGGTGACTGCAAAGGGCCAATGGATGGCAGAGGGAGGAGGTGGGCGTGGCCACACCCAGCTCTTCTTGATGGCCACTGGGGGAGACCGCATTGCCGCTTGTTGTCAGGGAGGCCAGGGAAACTGCGAGATTTTAAACTAACGGGGGAGGGCACCTTCCATTAACGAAGTAAAAGAAGCTATTCAGATTTTTGCTATTTCCGATCTTTTTTTCAAGAAAATTTGAGAAATAATTTTAAAATCTAAACGCCAGCGCCCCCTATATACGAAACGAGTTTAGAACCATTTTTTTTCTTGATCAACCAAGCCTAGTGTCTATCTGTAACATGGCTTTCCCAGTTTTGAATTGCCCAAGCATTATCATCTTTCCAAAAGAGTCATGTCATCTCATCTCAGGTTAAACCCCTGTGTTGGCAGGACTGAAGATGAGCTCCCTCTATCAGCTCCAGCTCCTCACGCAGAGACATAACACATCAAAAAAAATCTGGGCTTCCCTGGGCAACGTCCTTGCAGATGGACAATTCTCGCACACCAGAAGCGACTTGCAATTTCTCAAGTCATTCCTGACACACACACACACACACACACACACAAATTGTCATGCCCAAAGTGCAATAGCCTGAGCTTGGCTATCTTGGCATGTTATGCTTGGGTGACCTTCCCAACATCAAGTTATCCTTAATTCAAGTCTGAACAAGTATATGAAAAAAAATCCAGCATTTTGGTAATTCTGTGCTTTTTTTCTTCTTGTGAAAATACTGTCAAATTGAATGTTGGAAGCTACCGTATATACCCGAGTATAAGCCAACCCGAATATAGGCTGATGCACCTAATTTTACCACAAAAAACTGGGAACATGCATTGACTCGAGTATAAGCTGAGGGTGGGAAAATACATCAGCTACTGGTAAATTTAAAAATAAATTTTAAATCCCAATAAGATTACATTAATTGAGGCATTAGTAGGTTAAATGTTTTTGAATATTTACATAAAACTGAAATTTAAGATAAGACTGCCCAACTCTGATTAAACCATTATTCTAACCTACTTCAATGAAAATGTATGTACCTTTCCAAGAACAATAGAGTAAAATAATAAAATAATAAATGTAATAATAATAACAACAACAATAATAGAGTAAAATAATGGAAATGTAATAATAAGAGTAGTAATACAAGAAAATAAAAATAATAATAATAATAGAGTAAAATAATAAATGTAATCATAACAATAATAAATAGAGCAAAATAATAAATGTAATATACTACTACTACTACTACTACTACTACTACTAATAATAATAATAACAACAGAGTAAAATAATAAATAACCTTGACTCAAGTATAAGGCGAGGGGGGGGGGCTTTTTCAGCCTAAAAAAGGTCAGAACTACTCGGCTTATACTCAAGTATATACGGTAACTTGTATTTGGTTCTGGTTTGCAGCTTGCCACATTATCACGGGGTGTCTGAGCCCTACTACCACTCTCATATTTCTCATGATTACTGCAACAGACATTACTTGCACATTCAAATAATAAATGAGGAAAATGGAAAGGATTGAAATTTTCCACTTAATCAGGTTCAATAAATTATGAAGTTGAAGAGCTTGAGGACTGGATAGTTCAGGAAAATGGTAATGATGAAATAATAACAGGCAGCATAGATGAACTGGAGTGCTTTTGAAAAATAAAGTGCAGCCTGAACTCAGCCATGCCTGTTTACTCAAATAAGTCCAACTGAGTTTCTTCAATGTGGTGTTTGGTTCGAAAGGTTATTCAATCCTTTCAAGGCTCAGGCATGTTGTAGCTGAAAACAGTTCTCATGACATTATTGAGTACCATTATCTGCTTTATGGGGAGAGGCATGGAACAGTCTCTTGACTCTACAAAGCTTCTGGAAGATCTGGACACTGAAATATTTGAACATATCTTTTTAATTAGAGCAATGGGTCCTAAACTTTGGTCCTCCAGATGTTTTAGATGTCAACTTCCAGACTGTTGGCTAAGTCAACCAGGGCTTCTGGGAGTTGATGTTCAAAATACCTGAAGGATCAATGTTTGGGATCATTGCATCAGAGCAGTGTTTCTTAACCTGGGGGTCGCGACCCCTGAGGGGGTTGCAAGGGGGGTTGAGAGGGGTCACCAAGGACCATCAAAAAACACATCTTTCTGATGGCCTTAGGAACCCCTTTGGCAGAGAAGGCTGAAGATCTCTCCGTCTGTCCTTCTCTTCCTTTTTGGAAACAGACGACGAATCCTCCCACCAAAAGCCCCCCACCTGCTCTCTGGATGTAGATGAACTACAGCTCCAAAACTCAAGGTCAATGCCCCCCAAACCCTTCCGGTCTTTTCTGTTGGTCATGGGAGTTCTGTGTGCCAAGTTTGGTTCAATTCCATTGTTGGTGGAGTTCAGAATCCTCTTTGATTGTAGGTGAACTATAAATCCCAGCAACTTCAACTCCCAAATGACAAAATCAATCCCCCCAGCCTCGCCAGAATTCAAATTTGGGCATATGGGGTATTTGTGCCAAATTTGGTCCAGTGAATGAAAATACATCCTGCAGATCAGATATTTACATTGCAATTCAAAACAGTAGCAAAATAACAGTTATGAAGTAGCAACAAACATAATGTTATGGTTGGGAGTCACCACAACAGGAGGAACTGCATTAAGGGGTAGAGGCATTAGGAAGGTTAAGAACCACTGTTCCAAGTCAACAACATCTGGGTACTTGTGCCAAATTTGGTCCAGTGAATGAAAATACATCCTGCGTATCAGATATTGACATTACAATTCATAACAGTAGTAAAATTACTGTTATGAAGTAGAAACGAAAATAACTTTATGGTTGGGGGTTACCACAACATGAGGAACTGTATTAAGGGGTTGTGGCATTAGGAAGGTTGAGAACCACTGCATTAAAGAGTGGGAACATTTACAAGGTGGGGTTACCTTCCATTGGAGGTCTTATTTATTTATTTACTGTGTTTATATCCTGCCCTTCTTACCCTGAAGAAGACACAGACCTGCCTTACAATCGGCAGAAATTCGATGCCATGTCAACAAAATATAAAAATAAACATATATATTAAAACAAAAATAAATAAAATGCAATATAAACATTACAATACATTATTAAAATCACAGAATCCAAGGACATGGTCAAAAGCCGTTCCAGTTATTATTGCACATAATTCCACTTCACTTATTGCACTGCAGTATTGGCCAAAGGCTTGGTTTCAGAGCCAAGTTTTTATCTTCTTTCTGAGGCTCAGTAGGGAGGGAGCTGACCTGATTTCACTAGGGAGGGAGTTCCATAGCAGAGGGGCCCTGTCTCTCGTTCCCACCAGATGCACTTGCGAAGGATCGTCTGGGATTGAGAGCAGGGCCTCCCCAGATGATCTTAACCTCTGAGATGGTTCACAGGAGGAGATACGTTCTGACAGATAAGCTGGGCCAGGACCATTTAGGACTTTATAGGCTAAAGCCAGCACTTTGATTTGTGCTTGGCAACAGACAGTGGAGCTGATGTAACAGGGGGGGTTGTGTGCTCCCTGTACGCCACTCATGTGAAAAATCTGGCTGCCACTCATTGGACCACTTGAAGATTCCGAACAATCTTCAAAGGCAACCCCATGTACAACGCGTTGCAGGAGTCTATTCGGGATGTAACAAGAGCTTGGATCACTGTGGTCAAGTCTGGCTTCTTCCCATTCATAGCATGACATGTTGGTAGGCACCTACTGGGCCTGACTTCACTGGCAGTATGCATTAGCCGATTAATGGTGCCTTGGCCCCAGTGATAAGAGGATCTTCCTCCATTTTCCAACTGCCACTGCTTTGGAAGAAGACCATGCACACCATTTTAATTCTCCTTCTCCTCTGGAAAAAAATGTATTTCTGTGCAAAGTCATCCTTCAAAACCTTTTATAACACATAGCTTAGGGGACCAAGTGAAATAAGGAACAGGGCTCCTGTTTCCTTTGTGGATGTGTACCTGAGGCAATTTCAGTAAGAGATGCTTATTACTTGGTTGCATGACAAGCAAACCCTGCTGAAATTCCCTCTTCGATACAACTAGCAAAGTTATCAGAGCCCTTATTTCACCTGGCAAACATATGTGCGAGGCACTAGGAGATAGATAGATAGATAGATAGATAGATAGATAGATAGATAGATAGATAGATAGATAGATAGATAGATATCAGTATTACTTGTCCTGGTGGAGGTTCTCAAATGCTCAGAGCCCTTTGTTCTTGACCAGGAAATGTACAGCATGAATATTTTTTCAATATCTAGAAATGATGCATGAGATTGAAAGCTTATTCTCAGCACAAAACAAAAGCAGGAGGAGGGGAGGAAAAGCAGGCTATGTCAGAATAGAGAATAGATTAATGGTTTTTGGAGGAGCTAGCATTGTAAATGTGATCATGACAAGTTGCCTAGTATATAAAACTAGTCATTATTTCCAATTCCCAGTCTACTCTAACCAGCTATAGCTGAGGTTTCAGAAAGCAGTCTTTCCCATCTCGTGTTTCCTGTTTGGCCTGGGTGACGGGATAGAAGTGCCATGTCCTTTCCCCCTTCCCCTCTCTTCTGAGCCATTAAGCATGTGTTCAAGTAGAAAAAAAGGACTCATTTATTTTTTCCTGGATGATCCATACTCATTAAACCTCCACGTGACAGGAGCTATACATCTGGGACCCGGCACAACACATTCGTTACTCTGTGCCAGCATCGGATTGCTGAACAGATGGCACTGCCAAAAGACTTGCCTCGGCAATAGTAACTTCCCATGGAGCCCTGCCACCAAACCAAAGTAGGTTGTGACGTTCCCCGACTGCAGCCTGCAGCATCTGGAGTGAAAATTTGCAGAGAATGGACGAATAATACAGAAGATGGATGCTGATGTGTTGGTGCCATTTGAATTGTGCTTCTCTGGAGGGAAGGACCAGGAAAACAAACATGTTGTGATTCTGAAGAGTACCTTTCCAATCAAATGGAGTGCCTTAGTTAGCTCAATCAGTGGACAATAAGAATCTGTTCCTCAAAAAAAGAAAACATGATGATATATCGCAGGCAGAGAGAGCATGCTTGAAATACTAAATCCTATTGGGGCATTCTTATATGCATGCTAGAAAAATCTCAATTTCCTTGTATCAATGACCTGTTATAAAGTGAACAATAGAAAGCAAGGATCCCCCAAAGTACAAACTTTGATTTGTTATTGATAAACTTTTAGGTTTTCAAAATGAACTTCCAATGAACTTTGCTGTAAGAATCAGTTGTTTATCCCACATAAGGATTTTTTTTTGGTTCAGAGAATTGCATTGTGAATCTCTGTTAAGTATACTTTGTACAAGCTGCTAGTACATTTAATGTTATAGTAGTATGAGCATAGATACGATATACATTCTTATTTATTTATTTATTTATTTATTTGTCGTGTCAGAACAACCAGTCTAACAGAGCAAAGCAAACAAACAGAAAAATACATGACTTGTGAGTTTGGTAGCTGGTTAAATGTCCTTTGACCAGTATCTGGCCACTTGGAGTGCTTCCGGTGTTGCTGCAAGAAGGTCCTCCATTGTGCATGTGGCAGGGCTCAGGTTGCATTGCAGCAGGTGGTCAGTGGTTTGTTCTTCTCCACACTCGCATGCCGAGGATTCTACTTTGTAACCCCATTTCTGAAGGTTGGCTCTGCATCTCGTGGTGCCAGAGTGCAGTCTGTTCAATGCCTTCCAAGTCGTTCAGTCTTCTGTGTGCCCAGGAGGGAGTCTCTCATTTGGTATCAGCCATTGGTTGAGGGGCTGGGTTTGAGCCTGCCACTTTTGGACTCTCGCTTGCTGAAGTGTTCCAGCGAGTGTCTCTGTAGATCTTAGAAAACTATGTCTAGATTTATTTAAAAACTATGTCTAGAAGCGACCAGCATACATTCTTATGATTATATAATTGTATTACTTCTTGGTGTATAGTGGCCTTTTGCCCCTGTTATAAAGTGAGTCACAGCCATAGTAAGGCTCCATCTACACAGGGTTTTTCACGATCGCTAATTGCTTTTTGCAAAGGTAGGGCAACTTCCTTATACATTTTCCTCAAGGAGAAGGAAAGGGGGCAAAAGGGTCAGGGCAAGGTCAAATACACGAAGGGAAATACAGAAATACAGGAGAAAATATGAAAATGTAGAAATCATAATACAGAGAGTAAACCCAACTACCCTCCCCCAGTGTCCATAGTTCATATTATTCATAGGAAGGTCCATAAAGGGAAATATATCTATGAGGGGGATATTTATTTATTTATTTATTTCCAGCACTTATACCCCTCCCTTCGCACCCCGAGGGGGGACTCAGGGCGGCTTACACAACGAGGCACCATTCGGCGCCCATACAATTACAGTTATACAAATGACAATCATAATAAACAATTAAAACAGTTATCATGGTTAAAACAATGATGCAAATTAATAAGCAGTAACTCAGCATATAGAACAATTCACGTGTTCAGCATTCGTCTTTCCGGGTTCCAGATTCCAATCCATTATACCTTTCCTAGATGGTATCCATTCTTCACCTGCTCATTGACCAAACGCTTGGTCCCACAACCAAGTTTTGAGTTTTCTCCTAAAGGAGAGAAGTGAGGTCGCTGTTCTGATTTCCCCAGGGAGCGAGCTCCACAGGCAGGGGGCCGCCACCGAGAAGGCCCTGCTCCTCGTCCCCGCCAGCCTCACTTGTGACACTGGCGGGGTTGAGAGCAGGGCCCCCTCGGCCAATCTTAAACTCCGGGGTGGGACGTAAAGGGAGATCCGTTCGGACAGATACACTGGGCCAGAGCCGTGTAGGGTTTTGTAGGTCAAAACCAGCACTTTGAATTGTGCTCGGAATTGGATCGGCAGCCAGTGGAGCTGACACAACAGGGGGGTGGTATGCTCCCTGTATGCAGCTCCGGTGAGCAATCTGGCTGCCTCTCGCTGAACTAGTTGAAGTTTCCGAGCAGTCTTCAAAGGCAACCCCACGTAGAGTGCGTTGCAGTAATCTAGTCGGGATGTAACAAGAGCGTGGACCACCGTGGCCAGATCCGACTTCCTAAGGTACGGGGGAAAGAGATCCCTTGTTTGTGAGATGGGGGACCATCAGGAGCCCAGGTGTGTCTCAGATGGAAAAAGTCAAATACTTTTGTGGCATGATTTTCAGTAATAAATTGGTTACCTTCTGCTATAAGCATATGAAAATAGGGCATAAAGCCTTGATTAAATGATACACACCAATTTGACCAAGGCTTAACCCTTATTATCCAGTCTGGTGTCCTTGCCCTTAGCAAAACTATAAATTACTATCTCTTATGGGGAGGGGGGTCATGTTTGACTTCACTGCCACATGCACAATGGAGGACCTTCTTAAAGCAACACCAGAGGCACTCCAAGCTACTGGACAAAGGGCATTTAATATAATGCCAAATTTTTAAACTTTATGTTTTTTAAATGCATTACAACTGTACCCTTGGTTTGCTTCTAATATGATAAATAAATAGTGCCTTCCTATTTCAGCTTTCTGTGTATGATTTTGAAAGCTGGACAATAATGGAAGTAGATAGGATAGGAAGAAAATCAACTAATTTGAGATGCGGTGTTGGAGAAGAGTTCTAGCGATCTCTTCACATGGGGCTAAAATCGGCAGCATGCACCAGTTTAGTCCAGATCACCCACGAAGCTCGCTGGCTCCCATCAAATGATATTGGCATGGCTCCATCGGTGAAGGTGGGTGGAGCCAGTGCATGCTGCCACCACATGGGAGGCTTCCCATGTTGCTGTTAGACTCATAGTGAAGGAGGGGGGGGGGGGAGTTGAAGATGCATGCTCTACACTTTCTCCCCGTGTGAATGCACTCAGCTGGAGCCAGGTGATGCAGGGCGTAGGGCATCAGGTTCCCCATGCCCCCTAACAAAGCAGAGCAACTCTGGTGACCATGTGACAAGATCATAAGAATTCTTTGGATTGTTAAAAGGACAACTAAATAAGTCCAAAAGCAAATCAACCCTCAATTGGTATTGGTGTTGTTATTGATCTATAAATACTGATGTACTGTATTTTATGTGTTCTGTGTGGCTACACAGTAAACCACCCTGAGCTGTTTTGGGAGATGGTGGTGGGATATAAATAAAGGTATTGTTGTTGTTGTTGTTGTTGTTAGACACACAACAAGATCAGTACACAGCAAACAAGATCACTATGCTGGGTTTTGTATTTGATCACATGTCGGACACTTCCCAAGTGTCTGGGACTGTGTGATGTATCAGCGAATAATGCATGCAGATCCGAGTAGGGTGGCCTTTTGCAGCTGACAAATGGTTATTTTGTCAATGCTAATAGTTTACTACTACTACTACTACTACTACATTATTTTTACTGACACAAATTATTATTATTATTATTATTATTATTATTGGGTTGCTGTAAGTTTTTCAGGCTGTATGGCCAGAGGTCCTCACAACCTCTGAGGATGCCTGCCATAGATGCAGGTGAAATGTCAGGAGAGAATGCTTCCGGAACATGGCCATACAGCCTGAAAAACCTCACAACCTCTGAGGATGCCTGCCATAGATGCAGGTGAAATGTCAGGAGAGAATGCTTCCGGAACATGACCATACAGCCTGAAAAACTTACAGCAAACCAGTGATTCTGGCTATGAAAGCCTTCGACAACACATTATTATTATTATTATTATTATTATTATTATTATTATTAACCCCAAACTTTCTGCAAAAGCCAAATTGTCTAAACTATGACTATCATACTTTGAGCATATTATGAGATAATTAATTAGAAAAGACAATAATGTTTGGTGAGGTAAAAGGCAGTAGGACAAGAGGAAGACTGTATTATGGGTGGATGGACTCCATCAAGGAAGCCACATCCCTGGGATTGCAAGACAAGAGCTGTTGATGGCATGGGGACTTGGAAGTCACTCATTCATAAGGCTACCGTAAGCTAAAGTTGGCTCACTGACAGTAAAAAATGATGCATGTGCTGTCATGCGCTGGACCTATAATAATTCTTTTGAACAGGACATGCTCTTTGTACCCAGCAGGAAGCCAGGTTGCCTTGGCTGAGAGGCCCTAAGGATTTTCCTATACAAAAGTCTTTAGATGCTTCAAAAGTTTAACAAAGTCCTTTATTAAACAAACACTTCTCAGATCTTCAACATGTCAAACAAATGCTTCTTAACTTGCCCAAATGGACAGGTAACTGGCTTCATGAACTGTTTCTTTTCTTTAAAAGGAAAACCCTTTTTAACCCCTCCCAGGCAATCTACTTTGTATTCTTGCTGGTGTGGGCTCTACTCCTGGCTCCACTTGCTTCTGGTTACCCGAGTAGACCTACCAGCCAAGGCTTGTAGATTCTCCAGCTGGAGTTCTTTTGGATCTTTTCCACGAAATATGTGGAGCTGTTTCCCCCGGATGCTTCTGTTTCCCCCAGATGCTGTGAGAAACGAAGCTTGTCTACAGATGGAGCTGATCCACGTCCTGTAGCTAAGCTTTCCACTATAAGACTGAACTAAAAATGGTTCCCTTTCCCTCCCAGAGCCCTGAAAAAGGGGGCAGAACCAAAACTTAACAATGATAGACAGGTCATTGGTCCTATAATTGCAAACCAAGGGAAGCGACCTTACTGCAAAATGCATGGCACCTTGGAATATATGCAAACACTCAATAGAAAGAAAATGAAGCTGATGCTCCTGGTACAGCTGTACCAGCACAATGCATTTTGAAAAGTGTGAATTTGGACAAAATATTAATTCCCCAGTGCAGCATTTTCTGCATCAGACAAAGCATTGTCTGCATATAAAATAACATGAACAATGCTGTGTCCATGCACACAGAGGATTGTGTATAGAACAGGTCCCAAACTGAGCATTCCAAATCTGCCCAGTTTTTGACCACACCTGGAAGAAAATTGCTGAAATTACCAATGAAAATGCTGAAGAATTGGATCCTTAATTGGAGCACCACTAGTTCTGAAAAGTTGTTGCAAGAAGAGAAGGGAATAAATTTGCCTCCCCTTTAAGTAATGACTGTCTATTCCGCATGTAGGGAAGGGAAGCCACATTCTCTCTGCATGTTTCATTAATTCATTTGCAGTCATCCTGTGTCTTTCTGGGCTGCCTGCGCCTGGATATTAGCCAAGCTCAAATAGAAGTCTCTTGGCTACGGGAAAGCATAAAGCAAGTTTCTGCATTCATTAAGACTGCACCGCTTTTTCCTAAGGGAGCAATGAAACTGGAGCCTGCAGAGTTAAAGCTGCCTGACCTGAATAGATATGAATGTCAAGATTGCCTTGTGTTCCGAGGGAGTCAAAAGTATAATGAAAGGTGAGGCCATTTATGGATTTTGCTTAATTGAATCACGACTGTATATATAGCTGTCATTATACACACCAGTGGTGTATCCTTGACTTGACACCACATATAGAATATCCATTAAAGGTGTCTCGGGAGCAAGGTTTTTTACACTTTGAAGGGTGGGAAGGAAGTCTTGGAGAAGGAGGGAATCGTAAGGAACACTTTCAAGGGTTGCCAAGTATGTTGGCAGACATTCCTGGTCTCTGTGACAGAAATTTGCTTGGCAGCAGTGCAGGATTTTTCTGTAACTCGGGCTCTAATCAGTTGGCAGAAACACATGGAAAAAGCACCTGTTCGGCCATATTTTATTCAAGGCACGTCGAGGCAATTTTAAAAATAGAATGGCTATTTAGAGTGAAACTTTGTGAGCTCATAGTAACAGTCGAAAGCCCCCAAAACACCTGAACGACTCTTAAGGTGCCGAGCAATTCCCCTGCAGCCATTTGCCCTCTAGGCACCATACATACCAAATTCAATGGGCTACTCTTGCAAACCTATTTCATTATTCCATTTATATTCTTCCAACAAGGGGTCCAAAGTGGCTCAGCATAAGGTTAAAATAGAATATAAATAAAACCTGATAACTCACAATTATATAAATTAGATATGATTTGAAAGGTGGCTCAATCTATATAAATAAAAATGTAATGTTCGTTTGTGGGATTGACACAACTCAAAAATCACTAGACAAATTGACACCAAATTTGGACACAATACACCTATCAGGCCAATAAGTGACCATCACTCATAAAAAACTGAAAAACACAGCAGAAGAGACTTAAAAAGCTGAAAGTCCAAAAAAAAATACATTACAACACATGCACAAAACCACATATATACACAAACACACATATACACAAATATATACACACTCATACAGGCCCGTAGCCAGGATTTCGTTTCGGGGGGGAGGGGGGGGGCTAAAAAAATTTCAGGGGGGGTTTCGGGGGGGGCTGAGTTTCGGGGGGGGGGGGCTGAGTCTGAGTGAAAGAGGGTTTACCCTAGCAAACCTTTTGTATCATTACCTCAATACCCCCATGCATATGGGATATATTGAGTATGGTGATCAGATCATGATATGAATAAACATAACAGTTTAAATAATGCACCAGTAAGGCCTTTTCGCGAACCACCATGAGAATTTCGGGGGGAGGGGCTGAAGCCCCCCAAGCCCCCCCCCCCGGCTACATGCCTGCACTCATATATATATACACACATGTGCCATCGCGCCTGGGGACTATAGCTCTTAGTGAAAGAGGCATTGACATGACATATTTCCCCAGGGGATTGCTTCTTGCCCTTTTTTAGGGAAACTGGAACTCTCAAAGACCCAAACACTATAGATAACTCAAAATAGGTTTTATTGTTCACAAAGAGTTATCTCTTTAAGGCAATAAACTGGAAGTTTCAAAGGGGTGAAGGAAAACATACATTACAGTCTCTGGTTGTCTTGACTTGGCTCTAAAAGCCCCTGATTAAGGTACCTCTCAGCACCAATTCTGAGGTTCTTACCCTTGAGACTTATGCTTCATGTTCAGATCAACCTGAACGATGTTGGGAAGTCTCAAGCGCCTTCAAACCAGTTTTTTTTTTTTTTTTGGCACCAGAGGAAGGCTTCGTGTCTTCAAATATAGGCCATTTGGATTGGGGCTGTGAATGTTCAGGCATTTGCAGCCATTGAGAAAGAGGGAACCTTGAAAAGCTTCTCAGCTATGAAATCTCCTTGGACCCAAGACAACCAGAGACTGTAATGTATATTTCCTTTACCCCTTTGAAACTTCCAGCTTATTGCCTTAAAGGGATAACTCTTTGTGGACAATAAAACTTACTTTGAGTTATCTACACTGTTTTGGTCCTTGAGAGTTCCAGTTCTTTAAAGGAAGGCAAGAAGCAATCCCTTGGTGGAAAGATGTCACATCTATGTCTCTTTCACTAAGAGTTATAGCCCCCAGGCGCGACGGCATTGTTACTACTACTAAAGCATGTAAAAAACTCCCTAAAATGTATCTCAAACCCTATATGATTTTTAAGAAACATTTTTTTTAAATTTTGTTACTTTATGTATTCTGTTGCGGTGTAATTTTTCTGGAGTTTTGTGTCTAATTTTGCTGTATTGTTTTTGGGCTCGGCCTCATGTTAGCCGCCCCAAGTCCCCTTTGGGGAGATGGAGGCGGGTTATAAATAAAGATTATTATTATTATTATTATTATTATTATTATTATTACCACCTCTACAGTCCCTTTTAAAATGGGGACAGGAAGTGATGTATTGTCTGTTACCATTTTGAAATGGATTTCAGAGGGAAATGGAGATAACTAAGCTTGCTGTGACAGATGCAACTTCCAATGTAGTCTGTGTGAAACCAGTTCCTGGCTCTAATGTGGATTCCCATTCTAGAGCATCCAGCTCTAAGTCTTCTTTTGCTCTACATGGTCAACATCTCTCCATACAACTCTTGGTTGAGGTTCTATCATGAGTTGTAAGGACAGACGTTGACACATCGAGCAAAAGAAGAACCTCACAGAAGGAGAAGTTGACCTTCCTTATTTTCTCTCCTACAGGGAGAACTTGCCTGCAGCTGCATAGGAAGCAAGTTCTTCCACCACCTCTTTAAAAAGCAACAAGAAAAATAGACAGCAATTCCAGACAGAACCAAGAAGATAAGCAACCAACAGTTTCGAACTTTCTTGCTTCTCTTTGCCAGGAAAAGCAAGATGCTTCCAGAGGGTGCGTGGGCAAATGGTGGCAGAAGCTTTTTTGATGGAAATGTAGGGCAAGCAGATGGAGAGAAGAGGCTCTGTAGCCAAGAATGCCGGGGGTAGCTCTCGTAAATGATTACAGGTGGCTTCTGTACATATTGACAGATTCAGAGGCTATTTGGGAAATATTTTAGCCATCACTTGATGGCTGTTCCCATAAGTCCCTCCTTATGATTTTTCTGGAGTAAGACTCATGCTGAACCTCCCCAATCTGCAAATCAGAGCTCTGTTCCCAGGCAAAACTCGCTCTGGCTGCATTTCTTAAAAATGATTTCTCAATACTTTCTTAGCCTTTAAAAAAAGATTAAGTGGAAGTTTCAGTGCAAGCTAGTTGTTGCAGAATGGTATTTTAGTCTAATGATTTTTATTCAAGAAAATTAAAAAATAAAACACCAAACACATGTAAAAAAAAATACAAAGACACTGTACAGCTGCATCCTATGGAACTACAAACACACACACACACACACACACACATGATTTGTGTGCAGAATTTGTTTCTTCCGTTCTGTCAATTTCTTTCGGTGCCTTTGTTACATTGGGAGCCTATAACGGTAAGGGCACTCCTGGTACAAAAACTCGCCCAACACGAAAGCAAGCAGGAGCTGATCTTGGCTCCTCCTCTGCTTTTCAACATCACAGTTTAATATTTTTTTTTAATTAATCGCCCAGCAAACAAAAAGAAAACTCTCATTCCCTGAAATCTACTCTCCTCTTCCAGAAGGTCGCACAGTGGCACTTATTTCACATGCCAGTAAGATAATGCTCAAGATCCTGCAAGGTAGACTCCAGCAAGACATGGAGTGAGAGTTGCCAGATGTACAAGATGGGTTCGGAAAAGGCAGAAGAACCCAGAGACCAAATTGCCAATATCCGCTGGATAATGAAGAAAGGCAGGGAGTTTCAGAAAAAACATCTATTGCTGTTTTATTGACTATTCTAAAGCCTTTGACCGTGTGGATATAATAAATTGTGGCATAGTTAAAGCAATGGTATTCCCCGTCAGGCCTGTAACCAGGATTTTGTTTGGGGGGGGGGGGGGGCTGAGTTTAGTTGGGGGGGGGGGGCTGAGTCTGAGTGAAAGAGGGTCTACCCTAGCAAATCTTTTGTATCGTTACCCCAATACCCCCATGCATATGGGATATATTGAGCATGGTGATCAGATCATGATATGAAAAAACGTAACAGTTTAAATAATGTACCAGTAAGGCCTTCTCGCGAACCACCATCAGAATTCCCGGGGGGGGGGGGGGCTGAAGCCCCCAATCCCCCCCCCCCCCCCCGGCTACATGCCTGTTCCCCGTAGTAACCTATGTATGTGAGAGCTAAACCATAAGGAAGGCTGAGCGAAGGAAGAAAGATGCTTTTGAACTCTGGTATTGGAGGAAAATTCTGAGAGTACCTTGGACCATGGGAAGATTCAACCAGTCCATACTTCAGGAAATGAAGACCGGCTGCTCACTGAAGGATATGAGAGGCAAAGATGAAGTACTTTGGCCACATCATGAGAAGACAGGAAAGCTTAGAGAAGACAATGATGCTGGGGAAAATGGAAGGAAAAAGGAAGAGGGGCCGTCCAAGGGCAAGATGGATGGATGGTATCCTTGAAGTGACCGGCTTGATTCTGAAGGAGCTGGGGGTGGTGACGGCCAGCAGGGACCTTTGGCATGGGATGGTCCAGGAGGTCACAAAGCGTCGGAAGCGACTGAACAAATAAACAACAACTTCCAGAAGGTCATGCTCTTCCTTATCTGGAAGTGGGAAGCTTTCTTAAAATGCCTTGAAAAGAGTGCGTGTGTGGCAGCTGGTGTGATGCAGCCTGGGAGCGAAAACGCACACGCCTGCCTGCACCTCTCTGTCTTCCCTAAGAAACAGAACTTTCCTCCTTGCCTTGGAAAGAATGCATGTGTGGCATGCAGGCAAGGGAAAGAAAGTGCACATGCCTGCCTACAACCAAGCACCTCTTCTCTAGAGTAGAAATAGCTTAAATGCCTAACATGACACGAAGGGGAGCCTGGGAAGTCCATACACCCCATAATGGGCCAATATAAAACAGATCTTTTGGCACCTCAGAGTTTTTTTTTGTCGTGTCAGGAGCAACTTGAGAAACTGCAAGTCGCTTCTGGTGTGAGAGAATTGGCCATCTGCAAGGATGTTGCCCAGGGGACACCTGGATGATTTGATGTTTTTATCATCCTTGTGGGAGGCTTCTCTCATGTCCCCGCATGAGGAGCTGGAGCTGATAGAGGGAGCTCATCCACCTCTCCCCAGATTTGAACCTGCGACCTGTCGGTCTTCAGTCCTGCCGACACAGGGGTTTAACATACTGTGCCACCGGGGGCTCCAGCACCTCAGAGCAAAAACAGATATCTGCCCTCCTGATTTTGGGAGGCTCCCAAAAAATGGATTGGGTGCCCCACCAAAAGCTAGGACATTAAACGAGTCAAGGTTTACCCAGATGGCGCAAGCCTAACACACACAAACTTCTATCTAATAGGGATTATTATAATTTATTAGTCTTTATCTTTTAAACAATAATATGATAAAACTTCTACTTAACATTTATTTATTTAATTCATTTGAACCCTGCCTTTCTCTCCCTTACAGGGGACTCAAGGCAGCTTGCAACTCCGGCAAGATTCAATGCCGCTTAAAATAGTTATAAAACATATCCTGTACTGTCACGCGCTAGGCCTATAATAATTGTCTTTTGAAGAGGACCTGCTCTTTGTGCCCAGTGGGAAGCCGGGATGCCTTGGCTGAGAGGCCCTAAGGATTTTCCTATACGAAAGTCTTTAGCTGCTTGAAAAGTTTAACAAAGTCCTTTATTATTGCTTAGATCTTCAACAAGTTAAACAAATGCTTCTTAACTTGCCCAAATGGACAGGTAACTGGCTTCGTGAACTGTTTCTTTTCTTTAAAAGGAAACCCCTTTTAACCCCTCCCAGGCAATCTACTTTCTATGCTTACTGGTGTGGGCTCTACTCCCGGCTACAATTGCTTCTGGTTACCTGAGTAGACCTACCAGCCAAGGCTTGTAGATTCTCCAGCTGGAGTTCTTTTGGATCTTTTCCACAAAAGATGTGGAGCTGTTTCCCCTGGATGCTTCTGTTTCCCTGGATGCTGTGAGAAACGAAGCTTGTCTACAGATGGAGCTGATCCACATCCTGTAGCTAAGCTTTCCACTATAAGACTGAACTAAAAATGGTTCCCTTTCCCTCCCAGAGCCCTGGAAAAAGGGGCGGAACCAAAACTTAACAATGATAGACAAGTCATTGGCCCTATAATTGCAAATCAAGGGAAGCCACCTTACTGCAAAATGCATGGAACCTTGGAATATATGCAAACATTCAATAGAAAGAAAATGAAGCTGAAGCTCCTGGTACAGCCGTACCAGCACATATTGCATAAACTAAAAAGAGTTAAAACAGTAAGCAAATAAAATACATAGAATAAAAATCACAATCTGCCTGGCTGGTTGCTGCCTGGGGGAATAATTTGTTGGGGAGTGTTAGCTGGCCTTGATTGATTCTTGTCTGGAATTCCCCTGTTTTCTGAGTGTTGCTTTTTATTTACTGTCATGACTTTGGATTTTTTAAAATACTGGTATCCAGATTTTGTTCATTTACATGGTTTCCTCCTTTCTATTGAAATTGTCCGCATGCTTGTGGATTTCAACGAAAAGAAGCCATGGGCAAATATGTATTTTCCAAAATGTAAACAAGATTATTAGGTGATTGTTCATATTTCAACTGTTGCTTCCATTTACAGCTGTTGCTTTCCCATCTTAGGAGTTCAAATAGGATTTTTGCTTTGGCAGATAAGTAAGCGCTTCCGATAATTATTTAACCGTGGGACACGGCCTCCAGCAATTCATCAGGAACTATCCTGGGATACCTCCTCCATCTTTGGGCAAACGGGTAGTTTGCAAAGAGGAAATTGCACGCTGATTTGCGGTTATAATTGAGGAAAATTGCTTAAGAGCATTCTGACAGCCCTGAAAATAGGCCAATTAGTGAACCCGCATCCCTCCTCCTGCGATTTGCGAGCGTCTCCCGTTTAATTTTTCTGTCACTTCCACAGGAAGGTTACAAATGCATTAGCAGTTTTAACCACCTCTTTGCTTCCTCCTTTACATTTTAGCTTAAACACTAGATTTTTTTTACCTTTGCACGATAATTAAAACATACTCAGCCATTTACTCTTAATATAAAGCAATTGTGAACAATTAACAAATTAAGCATGTGTTTTTAAGACCACCTGGCATGCCACTTTCCTGTTTTTAAAAAGGTGCCTGCAATCACTGCTGCCTGCTGTTATTCTGATTCTTGTCAAATGGTTGTGGTTATTGGTGGTAATAATGCATTCGTAATTGCAGTCTTCTTAGAATGACAAATGGTCGAAGTGGGAGCTGAACGTCCCTGGGGAAGAAAGGTCTGTAAGTCGATTTAAGGCAGTGTTTCTCAACCTGGGGGTCGGGACCCCTGGGGGGGGGGGGCATGAGGGGGTTTCAGAGGTGTCACCAAAGACCATCAGAAAACACATCTTTCTGATAGTCTTAGGAACCCCTTTGACAGAGAAGGCTGAATATCTCTCCAACTGTCCTTCTCTTCCTTTTTGGAAACAGACAGCCAATCCTCCCACCAAAACCCTTCCTCAGCTGTGATTGGTGGCCTCTCAGCCAAGGGGAGGGCTGTTTCTGAGTCTCCAAGTGGGGAGGGGAGAGCAGGCGTGCTTGGCACATGGCACGTGCGGGCAAGAGAGAGCGTGTGAGGCTGAAGGGAGGTTCGTGCCACCGAGCCCCTTCAAGTCATGGGGGTTCTGTGTGGGAAGTTTGGCCAATTCTATCATTGGTGGGGTTCAGAATGCTCTTTGATTGTAGGTGAACTATAAATCCCAGCAACTACAACTACCAGATGTCAAGGTCTATTTTCCTCAGACTCCATCATTTTGGAATATTGAGTATTTGTGCCAAGTTTGGTCCAACACTGATGAAGTACTTCCGCATTCCCCGCATGCTTTTTTGCTGGAGTGCTTTGCTGGAGTCTTTTTTATGGCCTCATAAATTAGTTAATTTAGCCTCCCCACATTTTAAGGTGGTACCTAATTTTCCTACTTGACAGATGCAACTGTCTTTCGGGTTGCAAAGGTCGACAACAGGCTACACAATTGGTTGGAAACCCACTCCAGAGTGATCTTAATGCAGCTGACACTCAGCCAGCTGCGCCACAATCCCGGTGGTAACAGTGCTTCATGCAGTCATGCTGACCACATGACCTTGGGGGTGTCTAGAGATAATGCCGGCTCTTCAGCTTAGAAATGGAGATGAGCACCAGACCCCAGAGTCAGGGGAAAACCTTTACCATATATATATATATACACATACACAACTGAACTTAATGTTAGGAGACAGCTTTTACCCATCTATATCTATATCTATATCATATCTATATATATCCACACACATACACACACACAAATATGAACAGGGGTGCTGATTATTTCCTTTGGCCTCACTAAAACACACAGCAGAGAAACACACCATCATGACAGGAGGAAAAAAGCAAGCTAAATATCAGAACGCTGAGCCTCATGTTCACAAAATATTTACTCAGCGAGGATGAGCTTGCATTGGAGATCTCCTTGGGGGGGATCACATTGTGCATCATGCACAGTGTGCGTTGTGCGAAGGCCGACATGAAGGATGGAGGCAGAGAGAATGGAGGGGAGCGAATCGAGGCATGTGGAACCCGCTAATGGTATTTCATTATCAAACTGTAAATAGCAACAGCATAAGCTAGATGTTGGAGCTGCTTTCATGGCCCATAAATGCTAATGTTTATTACCAATAAAAGTCAAAGGAGCATTTAGTAAAACAGTTTACCAAACAAACATTAAATACTTTAATGCATTAGCTTCAATGGGCAGGATCAGGTTATTTAATTAACAGTGAGTAATTTGTAGGATTTTTTTTCAAAAAGAAATGAACTACAAATGATTCTCCAGTTTGCCCAGAACATATATCCCATGAGTACCAGAACCAAAGGAGGTATATTTAGATATTAAGAAGGTGAAAAAAGAAAACTAGAGGAGATAGGGGTTGATTTAGGGCAATTATCCTCATTGCGTGTGCGCGCGTGTGTTCAGACTCTTTATCGTTAATATTAACACATTTACGGAGCTGCAAGAATTGCGGAAGAACTTTTGTGTAACCTGTTGGGAGGAATTCAACCTCAAAATTAAGTACAATTACTTTCTTTTCATTGGGAGCTTTTTCGTACTTTTAAACATGGGGAACAGATTGCTACGGTACTAATGTAATATGTTGCTAAACCTCTAATCTTGTAGTAGAATCACAATTAAGGACTGCTGGAAACAACTGTAAATTTTGTTAGAGTTTCAGCACCAATTTCACCAACATTTTTCTTTTTTTATGTCATTAAAAAACATAAACAAATGAAAAATTCCACTGGAAAAATCAGAAATGTGAAAATACCAAAAGTGAATGGTCTATTTGTTCAAGTATTAATTGAGTAAGCAAGAACCAGATGTTGTTGACTTGGAGCAGTGCTTCTTAACCTTCCTAATGCCTCGACCCCTTAATGCATTTCCGCACGTTGTGGTGACCCCCAACCATAACATTATGTTCATTGCTACTTGTTATTTTGCTACTGGTTTGCATAACTGTTATTTTGCTACTTTTTTGAATTGCAATGTAAATATCTGATCTACAGTATGTATTTTCATTCACTGGACCAAATTTGGCACAAATACCCCATATGCCCAAATTTGAATACTGCTGAGGTTGGGGGGATTGCTTTTGTCATTTGGGTTTTGAAGTTGTTGGAATTTATAGTTCACCTACAATCAAAGAGGATTCTGAACTCCACCAATAATGGAATTGAACCAAACTTGGCACACAGAACTCCCATGACCAACAGAAAAGACTGGAAGGGTTTGGTAGGTATTGACCTTGAGTTTTGGAGTTGTAGTTCAACTACATCCAGAGAACACTATGGACTCAAACAATGATAGATCTGGACCAATCTTGACCTGAACACTCAATATGCCCAAATGTAAACACTGGTGGAGCTTGGAGAAAATAGATCTTGACATTTGGGAGTTGTAGTTGCTGGGATTTATAGTTTGGGAGTTGTAGTTGCTGGGATTTATAGTTCATCTACACCACCAACGATAGAATTGGGCCAAACTTCCCACACAGAACTCCTATGATCAATGGAAAATATTGTGCTTTCTGATGGTCTTTGGCAACCCCCCTGACACCCCCTAGCGACCCCCCAGGGGTCCTGACCCCCAAATTGAGAACGCTTGCTTCGAGTATTAGCCTTCCATAGATGTCTCCCACCTTCAATATAAATGGGGGGGGGGGGGATGTGCACATAAAACTAAAATTAGAAACATATAAATGAGAGCCTAAATTATGCTTTATTTTGTTGTTAGTTTGGCAATTGCAAATGCAGCTGCTTTGCTTAATGCAGACCAAATTACATTCTCCAGCATCTATAATTCACAATAGTAAGATTGGGTTTGCAGAGATCTGATACTGTACATTAATGGATCATGAATGCCAAGTGTCTTGCTCTTGGCTGCCACTACACTTCAGCGAGAACAGAAACAGAATCCACTGTGTGCCATTTCAAACAACAATGATAACTAACCACACCATGTGATGCATAGCTGAGGGTTTGTGTATACAAAGCACTAAGGACTGGACTTCTTCACTGCAGTCTGTTGGTGTTTTTGTGGATCAGTTTGAGACTGCCAACTTAGAATGGTTCAGCTGCAGCTCCTGCATCATCCTTCCTCGTTTAGGAGATCATACATTAATCTGGCAGAGAATAACGCTTCACCAGATGTAGCTCCACCTCCTTCCCTTCTCTCTTTCTATACAACCTGTTTTGATGCTTCCTAGTGTTCCCCTCCCATGGCCCAAAGGACAACTAGGGCGATCCAGCATGTCTTCCTGTACATAAAATTGTGAGATAATTTGGGATCCAAATTAAGAAGTGATGCAAAGACAAAGATGAATAGGGAGCTCAACACCATCAGGCATTCACACATATATATGACACACACACACACACACACACACACACACACATATATATATATATATCATCACACATTCTTTGGATCTTGACTTATCATTGTTATATTATTATAATTGTTCCACTAGATACGTTTCTGAGGTCTGAGGATACTAGAAAAGAAAACTCGTGAAAGTCTCTAGAAATCTTGACGCAGCTTTATATCTTTTGTCCTTGGGATACTGAAGAAGAAAACTCTTAGGTAACCTCAAAATATTGGCCCGGCTTTAGCTCTTTAGCTGTTCTGCTTGCTACATTTTCCATGTCCTGGAGGACTAGAAAATAAGACTCATGAGTAAACTCCTAGGAAGGCCAATACACCTTTAGATCTTCTGACACCTATGTTTCCTTGGGATGCTAGAGAAGAAAACTCTCAGGTAACCTCAAAATATTGGCCCAGCTTTAGCTCTTCTCCTTGCTACATTTTCCACATTCTGGAGGCCAAGTAAATAGCTTGGGGGTTCTCCTGGATTCAATGCTGTTGCTTGATGCTCAGGTGTCGGTGGTGGCCTTTGCACAACTCAAATTTTTGGCCAGCTGCAACCATACCTCATGAAGTTTGATTTGGCCAGGGTGGTCCATGCCTTGGTTACATCCAGATTGGACTATTGCAATGCACTCTACATGGGCTGACCTTGAAGATGGCCTGGAAATTACAACTGATATAACGAGCGACAGCCAGGCTCCTTACTGGAGGAAATTATAGGGAGTATACAATGCCCCTATTAAAACAGCTTCTTTGGTTGCCGGTAAGTTGCCGAGCCAAGTTCAAGGTGCAGGTAATGACTTCTAAAGCCCTAAACGGTTCGGGCCCTGCCTATCTTCATAATCGCATCTCCATCTATGAGCCGGCATGAACTCTAAGATCCTCCGGAAAGGCCCTCCTCTCGCTCCCACCTCCATCACAAGCACGGTTGGTGGGGACAAGAGAGAGGGCCTTCTTGGTGGTGGCCCCCCACCTCTGGAATGCCCTTCCAAGGGAAATAAGACAGGCCCCATTCCTCCCCTCTTTTTGTTTGTCAGGAATACAAACAAAGTCCTGGTTCATAAATGAAACCAGGAAGTCAGTCCAGAATTTGCAGTCAACTGTTCAGGTTACAAACAAAGTCCAGAAAAGGGTTACAGGTACATGGCTGGAGCCCAAAATTCTAACTGAGGATCAGAAGAGCCAAGACATGAGTCAAAAGTATGAAGATATGATGTTGTTTGGTTTCAACAAATCTTCGAGAGTGACCAGTGCTAGCTAAGCCCAGACATTGTCTGGATACGACCTAGCCCTCTATATATTAACCTGGTCATTCTCCTAACAGGCCCCTGGAAATAGCCCATACCCGCTTTTGTTGTTTACCTATTATAGTACTGTACCCAAATGCCGGTCCCATCTTATTTAAATTTGTATCAATCTTAACCCAGCCTTTTTAATTGTCCTGAACCATTCCTTTTCCATGCCCTAACAAATAGACATGAAGAGTAGGCAGGATTTTTTCTTTTAATATTTATGTGTTGTTGGGTAATTCCATGCTTATGTTGATGTTACTGTTATTTTTTTGTTCATGTTGTGACTCTGTATGTTTTGATGTTGTTTGCTTGGAAACCACCCTGAGTCCCCCCGGGGAGATAGAGCAGAATATAAATAAATTATTATTATTATTATTATTATTATTATTATTATTATTATTATTATTAAAAAGGTAAAAGTTGTCCCCTGACATTAAGTCTAGTCATGTCTGACTCTGGGGTGTGGTGCTAATCTCCATTTCTAAGCCGAAGAGCCGGCATTATCCATAGACACCTCCAAGTTCATGTGGCCAGCATGACTGCATGGAGTGCTGTTAGTAATATTATTATTATTACTATTATTATTATTATTATAAATAAGACTCGTGAGTAAACTCCTAGGAAGGCTGACACACCTTTAGATCTTCCGCCAGCTAAGTTTCCTTGGGATGTTAGAGAAGAAAACTCTCAGGTAACCTCAAAATATTGGCCCAGCCTTATCTCTTCTGTTTGCTACATTTTCCACATCCTGTAGGGCTAGAAAATAAGACTTGTGAATAAACTCCTAGGAAGGCTGACACACCTTTAGATCTTCTGCTAGCTATCTTTCCCAAGTCCTGGAGTGCCAGACAGGAAATTTTTCAGGTAACCTTCTAGAAATGTTGACCCAGCTTTAAATCTTTTCCCAGGTGCATTTCCCAGATACTATTTGTGCAGGAACAGCTGCACCAGGAGCTCCAATTTTGTTTGCTTTGCATTGAATGTTTGTTGTAGTCCTAGGTTTCAGGGACTCTGCAGATAGGTGGCTTCTTTTGCTGCAATCACAGGGCAAGCCACCTTTCAATTATAGTTAGGTTCCCTGGTCTCGCCCCCTTTTTGGGTTTTTGGAGGGAATAGGAGCCTTTTTGGGTCAGTCCACACAGAGAAGCCTTTCATGCAGGACATAAAACCAGGATCTCCCGTAGAAAGCTTCGTCTTCTACGGCTTGGCCGGGGAGATATATAGCCCACAGCTTGCCCGGGGTTATACAGCCCTACAGCTCCTTTGCTGAAGGACTTCAGTCAGCCATCACTGAAACCTGAACTCCTTTTTCCCTGGAAGTCTACAAAGCTCTGCTTGGTAAGGGTCACTTATGGAAGCCAGAAGCAGTTGGTACCGGGTGCAGGGTCTCCACGCCAACAGAGCCAAAGACAGACTGCCCAGATTAAAAGTTAAGGATTTCCCCATTAGTTAGTATATAGTTATGAAGATAGTGCCTGTTCCCTGTGGACAAGATTGAGAGAGAGCCAATAGACTGTTAAGAAAGCCTTAAAGTACCTGTTTGTTTTCATTAATAAAGAACTTTGTTGAACCTTTAAGCAATCTAAAGACTCTGTTTTAAGGAAATCCAAAGGTCTTTAATCTGAGGCAGCCCCGGCGTCCCATTGGGCACACAGAATTTATGTCCTGTCTACAGTCTTATGCACAGGCCCAGCGTGCGACAGCATACTATTAGATTAGAGCAATTCTACACATTAGCCAACCAGATCCCTTTGGCACAGTGCGCAAAGGGCATGACTTAGGGCTATAAATCAAGGCTTGTCCTACTGAAAAACCCATGTATAGCTACCATCATGCCCACCAGGAAATGATACATATGACTTTCCAAAGTTCTTCCCCAGTTCATAGACGGGAAAAACCTAGAACAATAGCAACAATAGCAAACAGGATTAAAATTGATATAGGAGAACTCATGTGGATCTAATCTTATGATCAGACTATTCGCTGAAAGAGTTCATGAAACAATGCCGTATGTAAAGGCTATGATGACTTTTAAATACCCACGTTTGGAGTTCCAATGCATTTGATAGCGGTTTATGATCACAGTAATCATGACGCTAATGTTCTGTAATTCAATTATGGCACAGTAGTGAACATTAGCAAATCCGAAACACAGTGGGACAAACTAGTTAAATTCATATTCTGGTAATATCAATATTAAGCCTACTGCATAATTACCTCTGAAAAGTTGCCACTTAAGACACAGTAATTTAAGGAATAAATTATGAAGATAAATGGCATTGCTAATTCGCCTTCATATGGAAGAGAAGTAAGAAAAGTAAATAGAACCAAGTGATTTTTTTTCAAACACTCAAATATCAAAATATTAAAACATTGAAAGCTGTAAATTGATCTTGCAGGGTATATGATTAACATGAGTTAGATTAGTTATGATTTTATGTATACCATTTGTTTTACTTATGAAAAAGAGGAAAATGCTTGCCTGAATTTATTTATTTATTTATTTACAGTATTTATATTCTGTCTTTCTCACACTGCAGGGGACCCAGGGCGGATTACAGTGTACACATATATGGCAAACATTCAATGCCAATTTGACATACAACTTATACAGACATACATAGAGGCTACCTAACTTTTTCTGGCCGCCAGGGGAGCTGTCGCTTTCATCATCCATCTGCGACACTGATGAAGTACTTCCGCATTCCCCGCATGCTTTTGCTGGAGTCTTTTTTATGGCCTCATAAATTAGTTAATTTAGCCTCCCCACACAAGGTGGTACCTAATTTTCCTGCTTGACAGATGCAACTGTCTTTTGGGTTGCAAAGGTCGACAACAGGCTACACAATTGGTTGGAAGCCTACTCCAACTCGGGCTGGCTTCGAACTCATAACCTTTAATGTTAGGATGAAACTGGGGGAGAGATGAGGACACTGTTCCCCAATACAAAATTGTTTTCTACTCATTAAACTTTATTTTTGTCTCTAAATTTCTAACATTTAAATAACTTTAATCTTCAATTAAACACAGTTTCAACAATTGAAGAAAAGGGGACAAGCAAAGTGACCAAAGGAATGCAAACACAGCAAATGTAAGAGATCTAGTTGTCAACAATTCCCATTATCTCCCTCTCTGCAATGCAGCCAGCTCATTGGGTTTTCAACATTTGTTCCATTATTTAAAAGGGAAAAAGAAGGGGAAATATATAGGACATCATTATTATCATATGTTTCACAATGTTAGCAACTACATCTATCCAGAGCAAGTGACCAAAACGGACAAAGGTCTGGAGTGGAAACCATGAATCCTTATGAAGAGCTAAGTATGTTTGCCTTGGAGAAGAGAAAGTCAAGAGACTTGGTATAAGCTGATCGTCTTTCTGAAATTACACTCAACCTTCAGCTTAATTCTACATTGTGTGTGTCTATATATTATTTAAAAATTGTGGTATATTATTTTAATTTAATTTTTATTTTAATTAGAATAATTTTGGTGTATGTATTTCATTTGTTTATTGTATTTGTCATGTTAGCCACCCTGAGTCCCTGAGGGGAGATGGTGGTGGAGTATAAATAAAGTTTAATAATAATAATAATAATAATTCCGAATTCAGACAGATAGAGTTTTGGAGCACAATACTCCTGACCCCACAATCGTGTTAAAAAACAAAGTATGGATTGTCGATGTCACAATCCCAGGTGACAGCAGGATTGAAGAAAAACAACTGGAAAAGCTGACATGATATGAAGATTTAAATATCTAACTGCAAAGACTCTGGCACAAGCCAGTCAAGGTGGTCCCACTGGTGATCGGCACACTGGGTACAATGCCTAAATACCTTGGCCTGCACTTAAACACAATAGGTGCTGATAAAATTACCATCTGCCAGCTGCAGAAGGCCACCTTACTGGGATCTGCACACATTATTCGCCGATACATCACACAGTCCTAGACTCTTGGGAAGTGTCCGACGTGTGATCCAATACAACAGCCAGCAGAGTGATCTTGTTTGCTGTGAACTCATCTTGTTGCATTTCAAATAATGATAATGTTAATAATAATAATAATAATAATAATAATACATACATACATACATACATACATACACACACAGATTGTGTGTGTCTGGCATTGAAGTGATGCTTCTACGTCATCAATTCCGCTGAACCGGTCACATTGTCTGAATGCCCATTCACCATCTCCCAAAACAGTTACTATACTCCCAACTCAAGAATGGAAAACAGAATGTTGGTGGACCAGAAATGAGATTTAAAGATGGGTTTAAACTCGACCTTCTAAACTTTGGCATAGACACTGAGAACTGGGAAGCCCTGGCCCCTGAGTGCTCTAACTGGAGGTCAGCTGTGACCAGCAGTGCTGTGGAATTCGAAGAGGTACAAATGGAGGGTGAAAGGGAGAAATGTGCCAAGAGGAAGGCATGTCAAGCCAACCCTGAGCAGGACCACCTTCCACCTGGAAACCAATGTCCTCAACGTGGAAGAACATGTGGGTCAAGAATAGGGATCCACAGTCACCTATGTATCCACTACCAAGAAACTAGACTTGGAAGGCCATCATACTCAGACAATGAGGGATCGCCTAAGTAAGTAAGTTAAGCTACCTGTCGAATTATGATGACCCTATGAATTTCATCGGCTTTTCTTAGCCAGCTCAGAGGTGGCTTTGCCAGTTCCTTCCTCCGAAATAAAGCCTGTCACACCTGGCATTCATTGGCAGCCTCCCATTCAAGTATTAACTAAAGCTGACCCTACTTAGCTTCCAAAATCAGAGAGGATCTTGTGCCTAAAGGGTATTTAGGCCATCTTATTACAAGAATTACAAACTTAATACATTGCAATGCATCCTCCCAAGAAGGAGTAAGCAATGAGCACAGCCACATCATATGGTACAAGAAACTATTGGTTGCATGACAGGTCCAACATTTAGTAAAAGAAGCCAACCATTTATTCCATGCTTGTTGCCATATTAATATGACATGTGGCCAAGCTCTTAAATCTTGCTTTTGATTATCACAGTGGGGACTTTTTGCATTGTTTCAGAGCTAATGTATTGGAGTGGTTTGATCATTGGAATATGATTCTAGAAATCTGGGATTGAATCCCCTTTCAGCCATTGGGTGACCTTAAGTAAGTCATACTCTCTAAGCCTCTAAAGGAGACAAAGATAAATCCCCTTTGAATAAATCTTGTCTATCAAACCCTGTGATAGGTTCACCTTAGAGCCTCCATAACTTGGAAATGACTTTAAGGCATACAACGAGAACAAGAAGCATTGTTTTATTGATTATATGATTCATTGATCCTATGTTTTCTCAGCTGCATACATAGTGATGTCTCAGCTGCTTTGACATTAGTTGCTAGAAGAGCAACCAAGGAAGTTATATTCATTTATAAGTATATGGCATACATAAATATGCTTTATATGTGCTGATGAACTTGGCCTAACAACACAAGCAAAAGACTTTGAAACAGGTGAAAACCAACTTACTAATGCCTTGAAAGATCTCTCCAGCTACTGCAAAGATTACCACCTGAAGCTTAACTCTGCCAAGACACAAATGTGTGCTTTTCACCTACGGAACCTTGGAGCCCCCGGTGACACAGTGGGTTAAACCCCTGTGCTGGCAGGACTGAAGACCAACAATTGGTCACAGGTTCAAATCCGGGAGAGGCGGATGAGCTCCCTCTATCAGCTCCAGCTCCTCATGCGGGGACATGAGAGAAGTCTCCCACAAGGATGATAAAAACATCAATTCATCCAGGCGTCCCCTGGGCAACGTCCTTGCAGACGGCCAATTCTCTCACACCAGGAGTCACTCCTGACATGACAAAAAAAAAAAAAACCTACAGAACCCTGAAGCCAACAGTAAACTGGACCAGGTTGTAACGCAGCTGGTTGGAGGTCAGCTGTATTAAAATCACTACTGACTGAAAGGTCATGAGTTTGAAGCAGCCCAGGTTGGAGTAAGCTCTAGCTTTCTGTTGACCTTTACACCTTTACAGCCCGAAAGACAGTTGCATCTGTCAGGTAGGAAATTTAGGTAACACTTATGTGGGGAGGCTAATTTAACTAATGTACGACGCCATAAAAATCTCCAGCAGTGTACAAAAGAATGAGGAAGTACTCCATTGGTGCCACAAGTGGACGGTGAAGTGACAGCTTCCCCGGTGGCTGGAATGTGAACATACCCTCATGAAGCTGGAAAGTTAAATAGCTTCTGTGTGTCTGTCTATATATGTTGTATGTCTATGGCATTGAATGTTTTCCATGTATATGTGCATTGCAATCTGCCCTGAGTCCCCTGCAAGGTGAGAAGGCTGGAATATAAATACTGTAAATAAATAATAAATAAATTAAAAGTTACCTGGGAAGGCCAAGAGCTCAAACACTGTTTCCACCTTAGATCGAACACTAACATTTAGGAAACACTGCATGAACACCAAGCTGCATGCAATAACATTGTGTGGAAACTTACTAGCAGTGCATGGGGTGCAGCCCAAAATTAATAAGAACATCAGCCCTGGTCTTGTCTTACTCAACTGCTGAGTATGCCTGCCCTGTTTGGCATAAGTCTGTTCACACCAAACAGGTGAACATAGCACTGAACAAAACATGCAGAACAATCACAGGATGTCTCAAATCTACACCTGTTGATTTGACTCTACAAGCTAGCTGGCATTGCCCCCCCCCCCCCCCCCCCCGATGTGCGATGGGAAATTGCTGCTAAATGTGAGAGAAATAAGGTTGAACACTCTGAAAGCCATCCACTACATGGCTACCAGCCTCCTCCCAGTAGACTCAAATCAAGGAAAAGCTTTATGAGAACTACCACTCCTCTTGACATGCCCCCAGCAACAGCAAGGGTATCCCTCTGGGCAGCTAGACCAGGAAATCTCAACTGGATGGCCCCCCATGAGGGTCTTCCTCCAGGGGCAAACCAAGAATGGGCAACTTGAAAGTCACTAAACAGACTCAGAAGTGGAGTGGGCAGATCAAAAGACAACCTGGCAAAATGGAACTACCTAAAATAATCCTCTACCTTGTGCGACTGTGGAGCAGAACAAACAGCTCTGCACCTGTATGCTTGCCCACAATGTCCTGCCTCATGTACAGAGGAGGAATTATTGAAAGCTACAGACAGTGCAGTCACTGTTGTCCAGTTTTGGTCAAAAATTATTTAACCGCTTGTGCTCCTTCTATTTTTTTAATCAGATTTATACTTATGTATGCAATGCTTTTGACATGAAATAAATAAGTATCTGGCATATATGGATATAGCAGCCTGGCCCTCAAACCTCTTACAATGTTCAATGTAAAACAATGACTGGTGACATCTATTTTATTCTGTGCTGCAAATGCTTGTTAGAGGGAAGGTTGTCACCTTCAGAAGTATCTTCCTCTGCAATGCCAGGAGTTGCATTCAGCTCAATGTCAGAATAAATTGCATGATTGATATTGTGCTCCATGTCTCAAGGAATTCCTCTATTCCATTACCAAAAGAAAATCAATATTTTGGAACAAAATAAAAAGGAGGAGGGGGAAGGATTTCATCAGCATCTTAAAAAATGCCTTGCTGAAATTTAACCTTATCCCCACCCCCACCCCCCACCCAGGATAAATAAAGAAAAGATGCTTTGTAAGGGTTGTTGCTTGATATTTGTGAGCATCTATTTGCATCAGTGAGGAAGCATATACTGGAAGCAGCACACAAACTTCACCTTGTGAGGTTGGAATCCTTTTGCTTTGCTAATGTAAATATTTTTGCAGATGTTGCACCAGAAGGTATCCAGTACTCAGTGTTTTTTCCTCTTTGCTGTGCATCCAACACATCATTAACCAATGTGCACTGTCACTTTCCTAGTTGTTGCTATTCTTATTTGTCATCACGCTGACTTTGAATTATGGCAACCCTGCATAGGAGTGATCTCCAAAAGCCCTGGTCACCAGTTGCCTTGTTTGGTTGTTGCAAACTCAGGCAATGGGGCTTTCTTCCATCAACCCAACTGTACTGCAGCCCCATCTTTCCCATAGCCCTCTCCATTTTTATAAGCACCATCCTGTTTTCCAGTATCATCTTATGATACATCCAAAGTACAATAGCCAGAGTTCAGTCATTTTCACCTTTAGTGAGAATTCAGGCCTGCTTGGGAAGCCTGACTTGGCCACGGTAGTCCACGCTCTGGTTACATCCTGTATAGACTACTGCAGCACTCTCTACGTGGGGTTGCCTTTGAAGACTATCCAGAAGCTCCAGATGGTCCAGTGATGCTGCTAATGGGAGCGGCACACAGGGAGCACACAACTCCTCTGTTGTCCCAGATCCACTGGCTGCCAGTCTGCTACCGGGCACAATTCAAAGTGCTGGCTTTAGCTTATAAAGCCCTAAACGGTGCTGGTCTGGCTTACCTATCCGAATATATCTCTCCTTATGAACCATCTAAGACTTTAAGATCGTCTGGGGAGGCCCTGCTCTTGATCCCGCCTTCCTTGCAGATGCATTTGGCAGGGACAATAGACAGGACCTTCTCAGTGGTGGCCCCTCGGCTATGGAATGCCCTCCCCAGGGATATAAGATCAGCTCCCTCCCTTCTAGCATTCCGCAAGATGATCAAGACCTGGCTTTTCGAGCAGGCTTTTACTACTGGAGCATAATTAGACGAAAATGAATCATTGAATGTTTGACAATGTAATTGGATCACGTTTTCAGTAAGGAGACGTTGAGGATTTGTTTTATAGATATTATTGTTTTTATGTTTTTAATGTTGAACTGTTTCTATAACTGTTTTATAATTGTTTTTAACTGAATCCTGATATTATTATGGCATTGAATCGCTGGCGATTGTGAACTGCCTTGAGTGGACTCTGGCTGAGAAAGGCGGTATACAAAGGCAGTAAATAAATAAATAAACAAATAAATAAACATCAGTGCAGTGTTAGAATTTTGCTTTTCATTCGCTTCTAATAGAATTTAGATATTAAGAGGGCACATCTAGTTGCAGTTGCCTTATTTCTAAAAGGATATGGTGGGGTTGGAAAAGGTGAAAAAAATACCATACAAATTATTGCTCCTTTACTTCAAAGGAAAGGTGACGATGTTGGGGGATTTCAATTGCAATGACAGTGGTTCTCAACCTGTGGGTCCCCAGGTGTTTTGGCCTACAGCTTACAGAAATCCCAGCCAGTTTACCAGCTATTAGGATTTCTGGGAGTTGAAGGTCAAAACATTTGGGGACCTACAGGCTGAGAACCAGTGTGCAATGGTAAAGGAGAGAAACAATGAAGGTAAGCCATCTCCAGGGCTAGTCTGGAGTATTACTACTTTAGGATAAGTGTGGTAAGTGCAACCTTACTTATGTCCTTGTAACTGTGTTGCAGCTATACTGTAAAATTAATTGAATTGGATACACTTTAAGTTGGGCAATTTAGAGACTGCATGCTAGCACTTCCTTCTAAGAGGTTTGGCTGTCCAGTGATGGAAGGAAGGAAGGGAAGGAGGAAGGAAAGAGAGAAGGAAGGAAGGAAGGAAGGAAGGAAGGGGAGGGGAGGATGGAAGGAGAAAGATGGAGAGAGAAAAGGAGGGAGGAACGAGGAAAGGAAGGAAGGATGAAAGGGAGAAAGGGAAGAATGGAAAGAGGGAAGGAGTAAGGATGGAAAGGATGGAGGTAAGGAGGAAGGAAAGAGAGAGAGAAAGACAAATGGGAGGGAGGGAAGGATGAAAGGGCGGAAGGGAAAGAGGAAGGAAAAAGAAAAGGAAGGAAGGGAGGAAGAGAAGGATGGATGGATGGATGGATGGATGGATGGATGGAAGGATGGAAGGGCGGAAGGGAAAGAGGAAGGAAAAAGAAAAGGAAGGAAGGGAGGAAGAGAAGGATGGATGGATGGAAGGATGAAAGGGTGGAAGGGAAGGAGGAAGGAAAAAGAAAAGAAAGGGAGGGAGGAAGAGAAGGATGGATGGATGGATGGATGGAAGGAAGGAAGGAAGGAAGGAAGGGAGGGAGGAATGAAAGAGAAGGAAAAAAGGATGAAAGGGTGGAAGGGAAGAAGGAAGGAAAAGGAAAGGAAGAAGAGAAGGATGGATGGATGGATGGATGGAAGGAAGGAAGGAAGAAAGGAAGGGAAGGAGGAACAAAAGTGAAGGAAGGAAGGATGTAAATGTGGAAGGGAATGGAGGGGGGAGAAAGAAGGAGAGGGAAGAAAGGGAGGGAGGAAAGAGAGAAGGAAGGAAAGGCAAAGGGGAAGGAAGGAAGTAGAAAGAGGGAGAGAGGGAAGGAGGGAGGAAAGAGGGAAGGAAGGAAGGAAGGAGATAAGGGTGGAAGGGGACGAAGGAGGGAGGGAAAAAGAGGGAGGCGAGGAAGGGAGGGAAGGAAGAAGGAAAAAGAAAAGGAAGGAAGGGAGGGAGGGAGGAAGAGAAGGATGGATGGAAAGGAGGAATGAAAGAGAAGGAAGGAAGGATGAAAGGGTGGAATGGAAGAAGGAAGGAAAAAGAAAAGGAAGGAAGGGAGGAAGAGAAGGATGGATGGATGGATGGATGGATGGGTGGAAGGAAGGAAGGAAGGAAGGAAGGAAGGGAAAGAGGAACAAAGAGCAGGAAGGAAGGATGTAAAGGTGGAAGGGAATGGAGGGGGGAGAAAGAAGGAGTGAGGGAAGAAAGGGGGGAGGAAAGAGAGAAGGAAGGAAAGGCAAAAGGGAAGGAAGAAAGTAGAAAGAGGGAGAGAGGGAAGGAGGGAGGAAAGAAAGGAAGGAGATAAGGGTGGAAGGGAACGAAGGAGGGAGGGAGAAAGAGGGAGGGGAGGAAGGGAGGGAAGGAGGAAGGAAAGAGAGAAGGATAGGATAGTGTGAGAGAGGAGGGCCTGAGAAAAGGGGGGCCCACCTAGGCCATGTGTCTGGGTTTGCCCATGCCTGCCTGCTTTAACTCCTATGGTTCAATGCTATGCAATTATGAGAGTTGTAGCTTCATAAGGTTTCTCGGTTTCTCTGCCAAAGAGTGCTGGGGCCTCACCAAAGTATATTCCCAGAATTCCATAGCCACGGCAGTTAAAGTGGTGTCAAACTGGTCTTTCTCCAGACAGTTGGCAAACTAGCCATATTTTTTGGTGGGTGGGTATTAGATGCAAGATGGATGGATGGCATCCTTGAAGTGACTGGACTGACTTTGAAGGAGCTGGGGGTGGTGATGGCCGACAGGGAGCTCTGGCATGGGCTGGTCCATGAGGTCACGAAGAGTCGGAGACGACTGAACGAATGAACAACAACATTATATGCTTATGATAACACCTGATGCCACTGTAGGGCCACTTTTAGTCTTTTTTCCCCTTATCTCTCCAAATTCCAGATGACTGTGGATTTTGGATTTCCTGCCTTTTGATATTTGACATCTCATAAACAATTGAGTTAACAATCTACAACCAAGCTGAAAGTAGATTTTTTTAAAGAGAGAAACTATGAACAAAGGCTTTGAAAGTCTAATATCAGCCTCTCACTAGTTGTATTTTATTTACAATTCTTTTGAAGCTTTTGTTCAAAAATAAATAAAGGGGGGAGAAACCTTGATGTTCATTTGCGTGTGAAAATTCCCTGTGTAGACTGAAGAGGTAAAACTTCTGGCGATAGTTGTTTTCTGGCTTTCGAACAATCTCGTTGCAGGAAATAAAAGTCTTTGAACTTAATAAAAAGCAGGCTTTGAAATATTATCAAGAGAAAAGGGCACAATGTGTGAGATAGTATCATTTACACCCATCTGGGGTATCATAATCTATGTATTATCTCCTTTACATATAAAACTATGCATCAGTAAAGCCCATATTTGGCACCGGGCTCCCCATTTCATACGGTTAAAAAAGCACAACATCCATAATTAGTCAACGATGTCATGCATAAAATTTCTGCAGAATCCGCAACTGACTAAATTAAAACCTTGGCAAAGGGCAATATTATCATGGAAGTGAAATGGTTCAGAAAGCATACGCTGTTACATGTTTTTAGAGAGACAATAAAATATGCGAGTCGGTTCTCCCAATCATTATCCTTTAGAATCAAAGAGTTGGAAGAGACCTCATGGGCCATCCAGTCCAACCCCCTGCCAAGAAGCAGGAATATTGCATTCAAATCACCCCTGACAGATGGCCATCCAGCCTCTGTTTAAAAGCTTCCAAAGAAGGAGCCTCCACCACACTCCGGGGCAGAGAGTTCCACTGCTGAACAGCTCTCACAGTCAGGAAGTTCTTCCTCATGTTCAGATGGAATATCCTCTCTTGTAGTTTGAAGCCATTGTTCCATTGCGTCCTAGTCTCCAAGGAAGCAGAAAACAAGTTTGCTCCCTCCTCCCTGTGGCTTCCTCTCACATATTTATACATGGCTATCATATCCCCTCTCAGCCTTCTCTTCTTCAGGCTAAACATGCCCAGCTCCTTTAGCCGCTCCTCATAGGGCTTGTTCTCCAGACCTTTTATCATTTTAGTCACTCTCCTCTGGACACATTCCAGCTTGTCAATATCTCTCTTGAATTGTGATGCCCAGAACTGGACACAATATTCCAGATGTGGTCTAACCAAAACAGAATAGAGAGGTAGCATTACTTCCCTAGATCTAGACACTATGCTCCTATTGATGCAGGCCAAAATCCCATTGGCTTTTTTTGCTGCCACATCACATTGTTGGCTCATGTTTAACTTGTTGTCCACGAGGACTCCAAGATCTTTTTCACACGTACTGCTCTCGAGCCAGGCGTCCCCCATTCTGTATCTTTGCATCTTTAAATCTGGAGGAGGGCATTTTGGATGGAGAGAACCTTTGCACTCCTTATATTTTGAACTACAGGTTCTAGTATCCATCCCCATGGGTTGGCCATGGGATTAAAGGGAGTTGTAATCTTTGTTGTTGGCCTGCATAAATAAGAGCCTAGTGCCTAGGTCTGCCTTGGTCAGACCACACCTGGAATCACACTCTGTCCAGTTCTGGGCACCGCAATTGAAAGGAGATGTTGACAAGCTGGAATGTGTCCAGAGGAGGGCGACTCAAATGATCAAGGGTCTGGAGAACAAGCCCTATGAGGAGCGGTTTAAAGAGCTGGGCATGTTTAGCTTGCAGAAGAGAAGGCTGAGAGGAGATATGATGAGGGCCATGGATCAAGATCTGAGGGGGAGTCATAGGGAGGATACTAGGCCTGGGCGGTTTCGGTCGTTAATTTTGTAATTCGTTAAATATTCGTTAATTTTAGCATTTACAAAACGATTACAAAACATTTTTAAACCCGGAAGTGTTTTTAAATATCGAAACGGCAGGCGCCAAAAATTTTTGTATTTCCGTCCATTTCGGAAATACATAAGATGGCCGCCTGGCGATGCTTGCTGGGAGCTCTCCTCTCTCTCCTCTCTTAGCCAGTCAGAGGCAGAGCCTGAAAGAGGAGGAGGAGGAGGAGAGGGCGAGCGGCGAGCGAGAGGGCGAGCGAGAGGGCGAGAGGGCGAGCGAGAGGGCGAGCGAGAGGGCGAGCGGCGAGCGAGAGGGCCCGCCATAGTGAGTGCCTGCCTTCCCTCCTTAATAATAATTTCTCCTCCCTATTCTACTAAATTAATAATTAAATTAAAAAATATTTTAAAAATATTGAAAAAAAAGGGTGCCATCTTTACAAAATGTTTTGTAAATATTTACAAAATTTTGTAAATACTGAACTTTTTTAAGGGAAAATTTTGTAATTATTTTAAATATCGAAACAAAAAAACACCCCAATTACAAATCGATTTTAGAAACAAATTTTTGCGTTGTTACCCAGGCCTAGAGGATACTATATCTCTCTGTGTGTGAATCATATATATCTATTAGGGTTGGGTAACAACAGAAAAATTTGTTTCTAAACTCGTTTCGTTTTTAGAGGGTCCATTGTGTTTAGTTTTTTAAAAGAATTCCGAATTTTGCTTTAAAAAAAATTCGTTATTTACGAAATTTCGTAAATTTTGAATTGATTCGTTAATGGCGACGCGATTGCGCAATATGCTAAAAAAACCTCCAAATGGGACAGGGGGAACTTCTGAAGCTTCCCTCTCCCTCTGTTGTTGACTGTTGGTGCGATAATTTATTTTTTTTATCACTGATAAAACAAACAACAACTATAAAACTTGCACCAGACATACGGAAATAATAACGAAACGATTTCGAAACGATTTCGAAACGATTTCGAACCAATTACGAAACAATTATGAAATAAATTGAAAAATTCGTTTCGATTTTTAGTTGCTCTTGCATGGCTCAATATCGGATCGTAAGCTAATTTAAATACGAATCAATAACGAATTACGAAATTAATGAACGAAACCGCCCAGCCCTAATATCTATATCTGTGGCTGGAAGGCTCTTTGTCAGGAGGGTTTTGATTACGTTTTCTTGCCCTGGTGAAGGGAGTTGGACTGGGTGGCCTTAAGTATTTTTTGTTGGTCATGGGGATTCTGCGTGGGAAGTTTGCCTAATTCTGTCATTGGTGGGGTTGAGAATGCTCTTTGATTGTAGGTGAACTATAGATCTCAGTAACTACAAGTCCCAAATGTCAAGGTCTATTTTCCCCAAACTCCATATTTGGGCATACAGAATATTCGTGCCAAGTTTGGTCCAGATCCATCATTGTTTGAGTCCACAGTGCTCTCTGGATGTAGGTGAACTACAACTCCCAAACTCAAGGTCAATGTCCACCAAACCCTTTGTGTTTTCCATTGGTCATGGGAGTCCTGTATGCCATGCTTGGTTCAATTCCATCATTGCTGGAGTTCAGAATGCTCTTTGATTATAGGTTAACTATAAATCCCACAACTACAACTCCCAAACTCAAGGTCAATGTCCACCAAACCCTTCTAGTGTTTTCCGTTTGTCATGGGAGGCCTGTATGCCATGCTTTTTTCAATTCCATCATTGCTGGAGTTCAGAATGCTCTTTGATTGTAGGTTAACTATAAATCCCACAACTACAACTCCCAAACTCAAGGTCAATGTCCACCAAACCCTTCTAGTGTTTTCTGTTGGTCATGGGAGGCCTGTATGCCATGCTTTTTTCAATTCCATCATTGCTGGAGTTCAGAATGCTCTTTGATTGTTGGTTAACTATAAATCCCACAAGTACAACTCCCAAATGACAAAATCTATTTTTTTGAAGTGATGGTCACTCCTTGGGTTAGTAGGTGTCTTGTGGCCAAATTTGGTGGCAATTCGTCCAGTGGTTTTTGAGTTATGTTAATCCCACAAACAAACATTACGTTTTTTAAAATATAGATTGAGTCCTAGTCTCCAGGGCAGGAGAAAAAAAGCCTGCTTCTTCTTCCTTATGACTGCATTTCAAATATTTAAACTTGGCCATCATAGGTCAGCTATGACCAGCAGTGCTGCAGAATTCGAAGAGGCAAAAATGGAGGGTGAAAGGGAAAAACGTGGGGTTGCTTTGAAGACGGCTCGGAAGCTTCAACTAGTCCAACGCTCGGCAGCCATGATTCTAACAGGAGCGGAGCGCAGGGAGCATACAACCCCCCTGTTGCGCCAACTCCACTGGCTACCGATTTGCTACTGGGCTCAATTCAAAGTGCTGGCGTTGGCCTTTAAAGCCCTAAACGGTTCTGGCCCAAACTACCTATCCGACCGCATCTCTGCCTATGAACCCACTAGGACTTTGAGATCTTCCGGGGAGACCCTGCTCTCGATCCCGCCTGCCTCCCAGGCACGGCTGGCAGGGATGAGAGATAGGGCCTTCTTGGTGGTGGCCCCGCGGCTGTGGAACGCCCTTCCCATGGACATTAGACTAGCTCCATCATTAATGGTATTCCGCAAAAAAGTGAAAACCTGGTTCTTTGAGCAGGCGTTTGAATAGTTAGTGCAATGAATGTAATGAACATAGGAATGGAACAATAGATGACGGATCTGGATCATGTTTTTAGTGATGAGACGCTAGCGGATGGCTATTGGTGTTAATTGTATATTGTTGTTAATTGTATACTTTTCTATAATATGTTATGATGTTAATTGTTTTTTATACCATGTTATGGTAACATTGAATTTTTGCTGTTCTTGTTGTTAACCGCTGTGAGTCGCCTAAGGGCTGAGAACAGCAGTATACAAATAAAGTAAATAAAAATAAGTATATAAATAAATAAAAACATGCCAAGAGAAAGGTGCATCAAGTCAACCCTGACTGTGGAATGCCTTCCACCTGGAAACCAATGTCCTCACTGCAGGAGAACATGCGGATCAAGAATAGGGCTCCACAGCCACCTACGGACCCACCACCAAGACACTGCACTTGGAGGACCATCATCCTTGGGCTATGAGGGATTGCTTAAAGCTTAAAGCAAGCATATCTCCTCTCAAGGCTAAACATACCCAGTTCTTCAAGTCGCTCCTTATAGATTTGTTGGGAAGAGGAGAAAAACTCATATACTTTGATCCTAATACATTGAACGAAAATGGTTGGGGTGTTCTCAGAATGTGATCCGTTGGCCTTCTCAAGACATCCCATTTAAAAGCACTTTAACTATTTGGCATCGCTGTAATCCAATGAAGTCCCGTAAATCATTGTCACTGGACTTGGGATGAGAAGGTTGCAAGTCGACATTGCAAGCCGCATCCTTTGACTGCACTCTTTGCCGAGCCCGACGTAATTGAAAGTTTGCTGCGCACACATTGTCCCAGCCAAAGCGTGCCGCATCCCATTTGAGCGACACATGAAAGAAATCTGTCTTTTAAATCCCCTTTCTTCTCTTGACAATGTGAATCCCATAACCCTGCTCTTATCCATTTTAATAAGCTGCACTTTATGCTGATCCAGTAACTGAACATTTGATAAGGATTATAAAAATGTGTTTCGCTTCATGTTAAATCAGTAATATTGCACTTTTGAATCAGGCTTCAGTCAAGATCCGGGGAAAGAGATGTATGTGTTTTGCCTCCTTTCAATCATTTGAGGGAAGCATATCCCGCTGCCGAAGATGAATTGTGCCACCATTCTTGGCTTTGCTTTCATGAGCTGTTTTATTAGTCATTTATTTGGGGTTTTTTTTAAAGGATTTCTCATTCCTTCTCAAGAGTCCAAGGGAACTCTACCACCTTTTAAGCCCTGAAGATTTGGAGAATTTAATTCATGAAAAGCGGGAAAGGGGAATATCAGAAAACTCTGGATAATTAGCAGCGCTCTTTTGGGTGAAGTGTATATTATAGACAGGTTTGACCATTCATTTATATAATATATAATAGCATCATATTCAGTGCTGAAATGAATTGCATTTTCATTAGCTGGAGCCACCATTTAAACCACTGAGCTGCTGAACTTGCTGAACAAAAGGTCACCAGTTTGAATCTAAGGAGCAAGATGATCTCCTGCTGTTAGCCCCAGCTTCTGCCAAACTAGCAGTTCAAAAACTGGCTCATTGAACAAGTCTTTGGAAATGCAGTGTAATAAAGAAACATGGAATAATGAAAGAGTGAAACATGGAACAGCTTAGATGATGCTTCTGGAAAAGGAGTTCAACAAGAAGACATTGGTGATTATATATATATAAGTTTTCCCCTGACATTAAGTCCAGTCGTGTCCGACTCTGGGGTGTGGTACTCATCTCCATTTCTAAGATGAAGAGCCAGCGTTGACACCTCCAAGGTCATGTGGCCAGCATGACTTCATGGAGCGCTGTTACCTTCCCTCCAAAGCGGTACCTATTGATCTTCTCACATTTGCATGTTTTTGAACTGCTAGGTTGGCAGAAGCTGGGGCTGACAGCGGGAGCTCACATCGCTCCACGGATTCGAACCTGTGACCTTTTGGGTCAACAAGTTTAGCAGCTCAGAGGTTATTTATTTATTTACTTTACTTGTATACCGCTCTTCTCAGCCATTTGGTGACTCAGAGCGGTTAACCCACATTATATAGATATAATGTTTTTTGTATGGGTTTTTATAATGTTGTTTTAAATGTTTTAATAGTATTTTTATGACTGTTATGACATCAAATTGCTGCCAATTTGTAAGCCACCTTGAGTTGTCTCTGGGAAATGCAATATAGAAATATCGCAAATAAATAAATAAATAAAACATGCTAATGTGAGTAGATCAATAGGTACTGCTCCAGCGGGAAGGTAATGGCACTCCATGCTAGCTACATGACCTTAGAGTTGTCTATGGACAACACCGGCTCTTTGGTTTAGAAATGGAGGCAGCCAACCCCCCAAAGTTGGACACGACTGGATTTAATGTCAGGGGAAAACCTTTATCTTTACCAGTACTAAAATGAATTGCATTAGTTGCAGCCATCCCTTTTGAACAGTTTGTTTTCCAATAGAAAAGTGGGGAAAAAGGACAAAAGGTGTATCTACACTGAATTAATGCTGTTTGAAACCATTTCAATGGCCATGCCCCAGTGCTATGGGACCCTGGTATTTGTAATTTGGTCAAGAACCAGGAGTCTTTGGCAGAGAAAGCGAAAGCTTTTGGAAAACTACAACTCCCATGATTCCAAAGCATTAGAGCCACATCAGCATTAATAAATTACCTGCATAAGTAAAAGATCAGGCTTGGGCAAACATCAGCCATCCAGGAGTTTTGGGTAGGCTGTTAGGGATTGTGGGAGGCGAATTCCAAAACATCTCTCCAAAGTTTGCCCATGCCTGATGTAGATGCATTCCAAATATTAAAGCAAGTTTTAAATGAGCTCTTCAAGGTGCTGCAATATTCCATATTGGATTCCACTTCCCACCATTTCTTTGGCCTTTGGTGAATGATCCTGGGAGCAGCACTTTATTAATATTTGGAAGGCCACAGGTTCCCCAGACCTGATATAGAAATGGGGTAATGGTGCCAGGGTCCATACATTAAAAATGAGAGTACCTTTGAATTGGGCCCGAAAAACTCATCGGCACCGGTGCAGCTGCTTTTTTTAAAAAAATATGTATTTTATTAGGGACTAGCTGCCCCCTGCCACACGTTGCTGTGGCCCAACCTGTGTAGATGTGTTTTGTGTGTGTATATATTTGTGTATATGTGTATATGTGTGTGTGTGTGTGTGTGTGTGAGTATATATGTGGTTTTGCACATGCGTTGTAATGTATTTTTTATTTTTTGGCTTTTTAAGTCTCATCTACTGTGTTTTTCAGTGTTTTATGAGTGATGGTCACTTGTTGGCCTGATAGGGGTGTAGTGTCCAGTGTTTTTTGAGTTATATTAATCCCACAAACGAACATTACATTTTTATTTATATAGATGAGGAGGGGAAAAGTGTTTTCATTCTATAGGTAAAGTGGGACATTTCTCCCTTTCACCCTCCATTTGTGCCTCTTCAAATTCTGCAGCACTGCTGGTCACAGCTGACCTCCAACTAGAGCACTCAAGGGCAAAGGCTTCCCAGTTCTCAGTGTCTATGCCAGAGTTTTTAAGGTTGGCTTTGAATCTCTTTTCCTGTCCACCAACATTCCGTTTTCCGTTCTTGGGTTCGGAGTAGAGCAACTGCTTTGGGAGATGGTGGTCGGGCAGCCGGACAACATGGCTGGTCCAGCGGAGTTGGGGGCATGATATGCTCTCTATAACCAGCTCCAGTTAGTAATCTGGCCACCGACCTTTGCACCAACTGCAGTTTTCGATACAAAATGCTTTCATTTTTGGACTCTTTACACTGGATGTTCCTAAAAGAGTTGTGCCGAGGAAGGCTTTCACTCCAAAATTTATGCCATTGTTTCCAAGACAAACCACTGAGAGAGTCTACTCTGCCAATTCTCTTTTCGCAGTCGCTGTTTGTGTGGTGCTTTTCTTGTGGTATATTTGGTCGGCTGGTGATTAATAAAGAGCATCCTTGAAGTTCATGGGAGACTAAAGAAGCAAACGGCTTCCTGCCATCAGAGAAGTCATTTGGAAACCAAGTAAAGGTCAAGGTGTTTTTCTTTAGCGTAGACTCCCAGGCTATTTATCATCTATAAAGTGCTGCCTTTGCAGCCCTTGTGATAATTTCGTCAATAAGAAAGAGCTAAATAATTGTGTCTTTTTGTGTCAGGCCGACCTCATCTATATTTAAGCAGCTCTGAAAAGAAAATGTTAGCTGAGAGAAAGCCCTGGGGAGTTCAGTCATATAATTTAAGGTTAGATGGTAAAGGAAAAACAAGTTACGGGAGAGAGGAGGCATTGTCAATATTTGCAAAAATGCAAAGGCACATTGTCGTATAAATTCCCTGGAAGTTCCATCTTAGTTGTAATTTATTTAGCATAGAATTACCCTGGAAAATTTAGCAAATTCCTGGAGTGGATACTTCTCCAGGAATTTTGTTACATCCTATTGTAACTTCAGTGGGAAGTCATTCATTTCAATGGGGATCACTATTATTCATGGTTTCCTGTTTCCACAGTACATTTAGGAAATGCTTCCTGCACATATGGGGGTCATACTATTGGAAAGGCATGACTTTGTTAGAGATCATAACCTTTTGGAAAACCACTGGTCCCATAACCTTTTGGAAAATTTATTTATTTATTTATTTATTTATTATTTGCATTTATTGACCGCCCCTCTCAGCCCGAGGGCGACTCGGGGCGGTGAACAGCAACAAAAAGAACAGTGTACAATAAGTCAAGACAACACGAACCAGACAATACAAACATAACATATACTTATACTAAAAATCCGCTTCGTCAGGTCCTGGGGTCATAGCCAAAATTCATAGTCCTAGTCCATTCCAGAGTCGTTCAAGATACACTCAGTTGAGGGCCTGCTCGAAGAGCCATGTTTTCAGGCCCCTACGAAAGGCCATCAAAGAGGGCGCCTGTCTAACTTCAGCAGGGAGGGTGTTCCACAGCCGGGGGGCCACCACCGAGAAGGCCCGCTCTCTCGTCCCCGCCAGACGTGCCTGTGAGGCAGGCGGGACCGAGAGAAGGGCCTCCCCGGAAGATCTCAAGGCCCTCGTGGGCTCATAGGCCGAGATGCGGTCTGCAAGGTATTTTGGGCCAGAACCGTTTAGGGCTTTGTAGGATAACACCAACACCTTAAATTGGGCCCGGTAGCGAATCGGCAGCCAGTGGAGCTGGGACAGCAGGGGCGTTGTATGCTCTCTGCGTCCTGCTCCCGTTAACAACATGGCTGCCGCGCGCTGGACTAGCTGAAGCTTCCGGGCCGTCTTCAAGGGTAGCCCCACGTAGAGAGCGTTGCAGTAGTCGAGGCGGGATGTGACCAAAGCGTGTACCACCGTGGCCAAGTCAGACTTCCCAAGATACGGGCGCAGCTGGCGCACGAGCCTAAGCTGTGCAAATGCTCCCCTGGTCACCGCTGAAACCTGAGGCTCCAGGCTCAGCGATGAGTCCAGGGTCACACCCAAGCTGCGAACCTGCGCCTTCAAGGGGAGTGCGACCCCGTCCAGCACAGGCTGTAACCCTATACCCTGTTCGGCCTTGCGACTGACCAGGAGTACCTCTGTCTTGTCTGGATTTAGTTTCAGTTTGTTTGCCCTCATCCAGACCGTTACAGCGGCCAGGCACCGGTTCAGGACTTCGACGGCCTCCTTAGTAGCAGGTGGGAAGGAGTGACAGAGTTGGACATCATCTGCGTACAGGTGACACCGCACCCCGAAACTCCGGATGATCTCACCCAGCGGCTTCATGTAGATGTTAAACAGCAAGGGGGACAAGATGGAACCCTGAGGAACGCCACAGATCAACGGCTGTGGCGCTGAACAGGAGTCCCCCAGCAAAATGGCAGTCATAATAATTTGGGAAAACCAGGAATCTCCTGAAAAGAATTAAAAACTCACATAGAATAGAATAATAGAATCATAGATTTGGAAGAGACCTCATGGGCCATCCAGTCCAACCCCCTGCTATGAGGCAGGGAAATTACATTCAAAGCACCCCCAACAGATAGCCATCCAGCCTCCAAAGAAGGAGCCTCCACCATACTTAGTCTAACTTCTCCTTAGTGGTAAATATCCACTAGTATTCATGAACGACAATTAGATATCTCTTTGAACTGTTAGGGACAAAGATATGCCAATGCACAAAAATACCAATATAGCAGAGTTTCCAAAGTGTTTTCTTCAGTTGTCCAAAAAATATCTTCTCTCTCATAAAATATATTTGATTTTAAATCATGCTCTCAAGAGACCAAAAATAAGTAGACTTCTTTAAAAGTAACATAGTTGATTTCCTCACAAACTTCATGTATTCAGCATACAGGTACATTGCTTATCGGTTGAGATACAGATAGGATTTGAAGTAGTTTCTCTGTGCAGGTAACACAGGACATCTTTTTTATAATCTTAACAGTCCAAAGTTCAAAGCATCTCTCTATTCTGAGAGTCTAATAGAGTCTCTTTTCTAAAGTATTCTGTTTTTACAGACTTCTAAACTATACTGTACTGCTTCTGATGCAAACACACTGACTTCCAAAATGGAGTCTAGTGGCTTCTGTACAGAATACCCTTCCTACTGAAGCCTAAATCATATTGTTCCTACAGTCTTCTAAAGGCATAGATCTCCAAAGAAGTCTAAAGCAAAACTGATTCTAAACTGGAATCTGAGTCCCAAACAAGCCCAGTTCTGATCACATGGTCTGCAGCCCTTTGCACAACAAAGAGGTCAAACAAAGTTGCAAACCAATACACATATATAATACAATAAGCAATTATATAAATAACAAATAACTAGTGGCTGCTTGAGAAGGTTGCAACATATGCTGTATTCTATACTTATAGATTCAACTAAATAATCCTACTATAAGTACTAATAACTATAATTACAGATCATTACATCACTAACTTCTTATTGTTAAAAAAATCCAGAAACAGTTTCCAATCCTTCAAAAAAAAAAAACCCAATTGGCTTATTCTTTGAATCCTATGCTAATTTGGAAATTTAGGTCAACTCAGCAACCTTAACCATCTATTCTTTCATCATCAAGGTGTTAGACTGTTCCCAAGTTTTAGGAAATTATATTCTTGCTAGAAATGGATGTAGTGCAACCTGTTTTAGGGGGATGATTTCAATTATGAAAATGGTTATAGAGGAAAGGTTAAACCCCTTAGTCTGCTCCGATAATATAATCCAATCCTGGACATCTGATGATAGATCTTGCACATAAAACATAATTCTATATTGAAGTTTAGGTTGTTTCATCCCAGGTAAGCAGATATACAGTTGCAGTCTTCTATCTATTGCTTCCATTGTGAGAGTTAAGCCAATGTTTTCTATGAAATCAATGACTTCTAAAATGTTGGCTGGGTCTTTCCTTGATTTAATCCAAAGAGGAAAAAAGTAAAGAGGAAAAAAAGAAAGAGAAGGAGAGGAGGGGGAAGAAGAAGAAGTTGTTGTTGTTGTTGTTGTTTTGGAGAAGTGGAGAGAGAAAGTGTTGAATTAGTGGCGGAATATCCTTGGGAAAACAATGCCCCTTTGCAATGTTTTTGGCAACAATGGATGAGATTATGATTATTAATGACCGAGTTTTGAATTTCTGTGTTTGCATGGAAGGAGGCGTACACCCACAGATTAATTAAAAGCCTATTTGTGTTATTAATAATATGATTAGACAAAACTGAGCACTCAGATAGTTCTTAATTCTAAGATTAATTGCACTGGCCTGGATAATGAGCTTTCCCCAAATCAACCTGCAAAAGTCTTTTCAAAACTTTTCAAAGAAGCAAAGTTGGTGCATTGTTTCCACTGAATATCTGTAGACTTTAATCAAATAATTCAAATAATGGACAGAACCAGCACAATGTTTTCTGCAAATTCCCCAAATATCAATGCTAGCAAACAGGCATAAAGGTGACTGATCAAATGTTGTACCACAGGCCTGGAAACACTTATGACCACAGCACCACACAAGAGTCCACAGTCTAAGCAAACCGTTTATTGTAAAAACACATTAAAATATATGAAAAATCAGGAATAAAGAAAAAAGATGCAGGTGATCCAACAGTAATCCAATGTCTCATCCAGATCCCAGGCTAACACAGTCCAGGAACAGCCAAAAATCACAAGAACAGCATAAGTCCACAAGCAAAAAAGTATACTTAGTAAAACTTGAGCAGGAATATAAAGATAAGAACATTAAAAACTTCAAGAAACATAAATCCAAAACCAAGGCTCAGAGAACTCAGGCCGAGTTTCACACTTGAACACTATGTTGCCAGAATTAACTCTTAGGTAAACAAACAACTTGCTAATTAATGGGTCATGAAGTCATTTTTTTCCCATGAAATCTCTCCTCAACTTTCCCACGTAACCCCTCGGACCTACCTATTGTCTGCTCTAATCTGTAAACGAAGACCTTTGTTGTTGTGATTATTGCTTGTATTGTTGTGTTTGGGCTCGGCCTTGTGTAAGCCGCACCGAGTCCCTTGGGGAGATGGTAGCAGGGTACAAATAAAGTATTATTATTATTATTATTATTAATCTCCATAACTCCAGGTTTTTTTTTCCTGAGAGCCTTCTGTATCACTTATCTCTTCACCCAACTCCTTATCTAACGTTGCAGTTTCTGGCTCCTCTGACTGACCTTGAAGTCCCATACTTTCTGAGTCAGATTTCTCAGAGAGAGAAGCATCATTCCCCTGACTTGAATCTTCATCACTTTGAGCCCAAGGAAATCCCACAGGCAATCCCATAATCCATCCTAAATCATCAGTGAACCCATCAGCCTCAAGAGTTTCAGGCTGATCTCAAACACCAAAAGCAATGCTTCTCATTGGAGCACCTAGTAATGCTTAGAAATGTGCACTATCTAGGATTTACAAGTTCTTCCAAATGATTAATTGAATGGTTCTGCTGGAAGTTGACCATAGAGTAATACTGGAAAGCCTAGGAGTGCTTAAAGGGTCCATAGAGATTTCATTAGTCCTTCAGCAGAACTCTATGAGCATTCATTCTGTGGAAGTCATTTGTTGAATTGGGTTCTCCATTATCCATTTTTTCATAGCCATGCAAAGTTCTTGGATAGATTCATTTCTTTACTAATGTTTTCTTGTTGTTTTCAATTTCTATTGTATCAAATAGGTTGTTAGCAACCCATTATTGATATAAAGGATAATGATGATGATGATGATGATAATATCACCACATGTGCTGTCACGCACTGGGCCTATAGCAATTGGCTTTTGAACAGAACGTGCTCTTTGTGCCCAGCGAGAAGCCGGGGTGCCCCGAGTGAGAGACCCTAAGGATTTTCCTATACAGAGTCTTTAGAAGCTTGAAAAGTTTAACAAGGTCCTTTATTATTGCTTAGGTCTTCAACAAAACAATCAAATACTTCTCAGTTCTTCAACAAATCAAACCAATGCTTCAAGGCTTTGAATCAATTGGTGGCTTTCTGAATCTTGTCCACAAGGGACAGGCAACTGGCTTCGTGAACTGTTTCTTTTCTTTAAGAGGAAACCCCCTTTTAACCCCTCCTTGGGCAATCTACTTTAAACTTTGCTGGTGTGGGCTCTACTCCCGACTCCAGACTGCTTCTTGGGTCCTGAGTAGACCTACCAGCCAAGGCTTTGTAGATTCTCCAGCTGGAGTCCTTTGGAACTGTTTCCCCCCCAGATGCTGTGAGAAACGAAGCTTCTCTACAGGTAGAGCTTGTCAGAGTGAGACCCCCCTGGTGTCTTTGCACAGCGGAATTGAGGTTACCAGATCACACAGACGCAAATTATAACAAAGTGCATTTTCCAGTTTTAGAATAACAAAGTCTTTACTGAGCACATCTCTACACGTCCATTTTCCATGCAGGCTACATCTTGAAGACAAAACTATAAAGCACAGAGCACACAAACAGTTTCAGTTTCATCTCCTTATCAGTCTTGGCTGAATCCTCCCTTTTCTTTCCCAAGCAAAGGAAAATGTCTTATCTAACTTTTGCCAAGGTCTTTACTCTCTAGTGACCACAATTCTAGCACACAGCTGAACATAACTGAACCCATTTTGAATACATATGAAAAACATGATTATACATATTGAAACACATTGAAAAACACACATACATACTTTCCATAATCCTGACAGAGCTACTCCATGTCCTGTAGCTAAGCTTTCCAATGCAAGACTGACCTAAAATGGCTCCCTCTCCTCCCAGAGCCCTGGGGAAAGGGGCGGAACCAAAACTTAACAATGATTGATTGCAAACCAAGGGAAGCCATCTTATTGCAAAATGCATGGAACCTTGGAATTCATGCAAATACTCAATAGAAAGAAATGAAGTTGGAGCTCCTGGTACAGCCGTACCAGCACACCACACTTATCTTCTCCAGATCTCCTACTGCATATTTGTAATGCTCCTGGAACGCTCCAGCCACAACAGACTTTCTCAGTCCTTTTATCCTGCCAAAGAGTCTTCCTCTCTCTGTTCATGCTTGAGAGCAAGTACTTTTCTATAAATTTTAATAGGAAATGGGAACAGAGTATCAAAATGGCAAGACATATTTTCTAAATATTTAACCAGGTGCTCTCAATTATTTAAGCCTCTTCCAGAGCACGCTGCAGGTACTTGTAGAAGTCTCACACATCTCTCTTTAAAAGGTACAAAGGGAGCTAAATATTGCAAATATGTTTCCAAATTGAAGCAGATAAATGCAACCAGAAATATTTATCCAAACATCTGTGTTAGACAGGAAGATATTTTTGATGGCTAAATAAGATAATCATAGTAGACACTTCAAAATCCCCCACTCTTGGATTACCAGAAATGCCTTTGTATTCCTCACCATTTTTTTGCTCATCCATGAGTTGGGGGATAGGTCTGGTGTGTAATTTTAAGTGGGAAATGTAAAATGAGAGGTTCGGGTATATATATTGTCTGGTACAGCTGTACCAGGAGCTCCAACTTCCTTTTCTTTCTTTGAGTGTTTGCATGTATTCCAAAGTTCCATGCATTTTGCAATAAGGTGGCTTCCCTTGGTTTGCAGCCACCTGCCTATCATCATTGGGTTTTTTAGTTCCGCCCCTTTCCCCAGGGTTCAGGAAGGAAAGGGAGCCATTTTAGCTCAGTCTTACAGTTGAAAGCTTAGCTACAGGATGTGAATGAGCTCTACCTGTAGAGAAGCTTCGTTTCTTATGAAATTCCGGGAGAAAACAGTTCCAAAGGACTCCAGCTGGAGAATCTACAAAGCCTTGATTGGTCAGTCTACTCAGGACCCAAGAAGCAGTTTGGAGCCGGGAGTAGAGCCCATACCAGCAAAGTTTAGAAAGTAGATTGCCCAAGGAGGGGTTAAAAAGGGTTTTCCTTTTAAAGAAAAGAATCAGTTCACGAAGCCCTTGTGGACAAGATTAAGAAAGCCACCAGTTGATTCAAAGCCTTGAAGTATTTGTTTGATTTGTTGAAGAACTGAGAAGTATTTGATTGTTTTGTTGAAGACCTAAGCAATAATAAAGGACCTTGTTAAACTTTTCAAGCTTCTAAAGACTTTGTATAGGAAAATCCTTAGGGCCTCTCAGCTGAGGCACCCCGGCTTCTCGCTGGGCACAAAGAGCATGTCCTGTTCAAAAGCCATTTGCTATAGGCCCAGCGCGTGACAGCACACACACACATATATATAAGTATACATTTCATTTTCAATTAAAAGGTTTCCAAATTATTGATGTATTGTGGGCTCGGCCTCAATAAGCCGCACCAAGTCCCTTGGGGAGAAGGTAAAAAGGTAAAGGTAGTCCCCTGACATTAAGTCCAGTCATGTCTGACTCTGGGGTGTGGTGCTCATCTCCATTTCTAAGCCGAAGAGCCAGCGTTGTCTGTATACACCTCCAAGGTCATGTGGCCGGCATGACTGCATGGAGCGCCGTTACCTTCCCACCGGAGCGGTACCTATTGATCTACTCACATTTGCATGTTTTCGAACTGCTAGGTTGGCAGAAGCTAGGGTTGACAGCGGAAGCTCATGCCACTCCCCGGAATCGAAATTGTGACCTTTGATCAACAAGCTCAGCAGCTCAGTGCTTTAACTCACTGCGCCACCGGGGGGAGAAGGTAGCGGGGTATAAATAATGTTTATTATTTTTATTATTATAAAATCAATCCCCTCAACCCCACCATTATTCAAATTTGTATCGGGTATTTGTGCCAAATTTGATCCAGTGAATGAAAATACATCCTGCATATCAGATATTTACATTACGATTCATAACAGTAGCAAAACTACAGTTGTGAAGTAGCAACAAAAATAATTTTATGATTGGGGGTCACCACAACACGAGGAACTGTATGAAGGAGTCATGGCATAAGTAAGGTTGAGAAACACTAGTCTACCGGAATCAGTGAAGTCTGTAAAATAAGCACAGGTTTCCAATCATTTTATTTATTTATTTATTTATTTATTTATTTATTTATTATTATTATTTAGAGCTTTTATAACCCGGTCTTCTCAACCTCCGAAGAGGGACTCAGGCCGGCTAACAACAGGAAATTCATACACAAATAAGCTTACATAATAACATCATAATACGTTAATACATTAAAATACATTAAAATACAGATTAAATAATTACATAAAGCTAAAGGATATGAGACTGGATCTTGTTGGTGACCGAGGCACTTGTATGAATGTTGTGTGTTTGCTATTGTGTATGCTGTGTTTTAATTGTTATTGTGTGGTAATTAATACTGTGTAAACCGCATTGAGTCACCTAAATTAGGTTGAGAAACGCGGTATAGAAATAAAGCAAATAAATAAATAAATAAATAAATAAGTCGTAAATCACAATATTGTCTTCTATATACAGTAATCTGGATGTCCCACACAGTTGTATTTAAGTTTTTCCTCTCAATACATTTGTGCATTGTGTCAAGTTCCAGCCGGGAGCATTTTGGCTGAGCTTCCAACCCTTCTCCATGCAATCTCATTGTTTTTTCATCTCTTAGTATGGATGCTGTTGGGTAAATCTTTATATACTTAGGAGTGACCTTAGATACATTCCATAGCGGTATTTGCAAGCCTTGTAACTGCCAACAGAATGGAGTAGGCAGTCATGATCTGCAAATCCCTGCCAACTGTAGACATTTCTCCATTTGCTTTCATTTCCCTTCCCTTCCCCGGAGTGATAAAAACCTCCTTCAAAAGGTTATTGCCAGCCTTACATTCTTTACATAAATAAGAATTAGGCACGTTGGCTTTCCCATTCAGTTGCCTCCTATGAGAAATGGGGGAGATGTTGTGTATAGTAATGAGGCCTGGTGGTGATGCATGATTCATCATCGAGTTGTGTCTCTCCAGTTCCACGTGGCCGTAAAACAACCCTTGGAAGTGTGTTGGATTTCATTTTTCTCGCCCAGCCTCTGTCTGTTTGATAGGGAGCTATTTACACTGATAAGGCAATATGGTTCCACTGTCCTCATTTTCAGGAGGCAAGAGAACACCAGGGACTTCAAGCTTGTGCCTTCGCAAGTTATCTGAAACATGCAGGCTCTGCTTCTTGCATAAGCACGCTGCAGAGAAAGAGAAAAACCTCTCAGTAACCCAAGACGGCAAAGCAATGCGCCAACATTTCAAACAATGTTGCTTTCTTTACTCAAGGCTTTTGAATTCTGCCTTTCAGGCCCATTAACAATGCACATCTATGCCCCCAAATGCACATAAACAGGAACAGTGCTGTTTGCATGTACCCCCCCCCCCCCCAAACTGGTTTGTATTGTAGCAGCAGGCAGAAGAAATGCTTGTGGCTAGATCCATTGATCCTGCCCAAAGCTCTGAAGCTGTCACTGGTGTCTCCGTATCTCAGAGCATGCCTCCGTCGAACCTGAAATTGCCTCCAGCCAAATAAAACATGCCTTTCGTCTTTGCCGTGTTGCCCTTTGCGAGCTATGCAGCGAGGCTTCGCACGTAGGAGAGGATCCTCCGCAAATGCAAAACAGTGTCTCGTGTGTGCTAATGTAATTGTGTTTTTTGTAAGAGAAGATTCCATGTACCTTTCTAACATCATTCATTATTTACATCATGCCTCTGGTTAGAATTTAATAAAATTAGTTTTTATTGTTTATATATGAGATAGAGAGCCAGCGTGGCATAGCGATTTGGGCAGGGAACAAGGTGTTTGCAAATGGCTCCCAACACATCATCCAAAACAAGTCATGCATGTGTAACCCAAATGGACAGGAAGTGATGTCACCAACAGGATTCGAAGCTGAAAAACACATTGCTGTCCAGATGGTCTCAAAATAAAGCTCTCATCAACCTTCACTATGAGGAGGGATGATGGGGCCTGGCTTGACCTGTGATTCAGTAATAAGCTTGTGTGCAGAGATACATTTTAATTGTTTTCCTTCAGCCAATCCAGCTTGTTCAACTTGGTCGGACGACCATATTTGTTTATTTATTTATTTACTTGTATTTGTATACCACCTTTCTCATCCCGCAGGCAACTCAAGGTGGTTAACAGCAAAATTCAATGCTTACAATGTCTTAAATATAATTAAAAACATAACATATTATAAAAACTAAACAAATAAATAAAATATAAATTCATAGTGTCTCCTTATTAAAAACATTGTCCGAACTCATTGTCTAGTTGTTCCATTTTCCTGTGTCAGTTACTCTGTATTTGCAAATACTTGTTCAAAAAGCCATGCCTTCACTTTTTTTTCTGGAATGTTAAAAGGGAAGTGGCTGATCTCATATCTATAGGGAGGGTGTTCCATAGCTGAGGGGCCACCACCGACAAGGGCCTGTCTCTCGTCTCCACCAAACGTACTTGTGACGAAGGCGGTAACGAGAGCAGGGCCTCCCCAGATGATCTTAAGATCTTAGATGGTTCATAAGGGGAGATGCGTTCAGACATAAGTTGGGCCAGAACTGGCGCAACAGAGGAATTGTATGCTTCCTGAGCGACAATCCTGTAAGCAATCTGGCTGCCATTCGTTGGACCATTTGAAGCTTCCGGACAGTCTTGTCACAACAGCAAGGGCCCAGCCATCATGTTTTTCATCTGTTATGGGACCATGTTGCGGTATCACAGCTCTTCCTCCCTTATTTAGCATCACATGGTCCACAGCAACCTGTATCTGTTTCCTTAATCCCATTGCTGAAACCCAGGACTTCCTTGAAGGGAAGAAAGGAAAGGGTCCCAGGAAGAGAAAGGGGAACCTCATAAGTTCCCCATTGCCATCAGTGGGTTGGATCTAGCCATATTCTTCAGCTGTGAAATGAAAATGGCCATCTGGCTACCTGCCTGTTTTCAGGAGGCATGTGAAACTGGATACGGAGATCTACCGTAATCCAGCTAGCAGAAAGGGGTCATGGGCCAACCAAAATGCACAATCCTATTCAATAACATCTGGAAGACCATAGTTGTCCATCTTTGGCATATCCATTTTTCATATTTTAAGAGAGCATAAGAAGAATATTTCTTATATTGGTTCAGTCCTGCTTTCAGTTCAGGAAAAAAAAATCCAGAGATAATATATAGCTAGGTAGCCAGCTAGATGGAAAGACAGAGATGATGAATGGATGGATGGATAGATAATAAATAAATGATAGCTAGATAAATAGATAAAAATAGTATGTAGTTAGGAAGGTAGCTATATGAAAAGATAAAGGTGATGGATGGACAGATAGATGGATGATGAATGATTGATAGATAGATAGAGCCTGGCTCTGCACCCACACTAAAAGAAGACCAGTGTTGAATACATCAATGCATTGTATGCAACAAAGAGTGTGTGTAGAAGTGGAACAAAGTCTTTTACATCTTATGGTGTCCCTCCTGTTTCTCTTTTCCAGATTTCATTGACCTACCCTCCTGCCTCTGCTGCAGGGTAACTTTTGCTGGTCACTCTGAGGACTTGGTGGAAATTTTCTACCCTCCCATGGTTTTTGCCTACATTACACTGTATATGGGGGCATTGAAAATTGGCTGAATGTGGCATTATAAACACGGATCACTTGGATGTAAGGTAAAGGTAAAGGTTTTCCCCTGACATTAAGTCCAGTCATGTCCGATTCTGGGGGTTGGTGCTCATCTCCATTTCTAAGCCTAAGAGCCAGTATTGTCCGCAGACACCTCCAAGATCATGTGGCCGGCATGACTGCATGAAGTGCCAATACCTTCCCATCAGAGCAGTACCTATTGATCTACTTACATTTACATGTTTTTGAACTGCTGGTGTGGCAGAAGCTGGGGCTAACTGCAGGAACTCATGCTACTCCTCGGATTCAAACATGTGACCCCTCAGTCAGCAAGTTCAGCAGCTCAGCGCTTTAATCCACTCTGCCACCAGAGGCTCCCACTTGGATGTAGTTTGGGTGAAAAGCAGGATTTGGTGAACATCTCTGATGCCCATTTGGTGAAAGGGAGGTGTCTTTAGGTCATATGAGCGGGGAAGGAAGCTTTCCTTGGAGTTGTCCTGTAGGATAATAATAATAATAATAATAATAATAATAATAATAATAATAATGTGTATACCGCCCTGAGTCGCCTTAGGGCTGAAATGGGCGGGATAGAAATAATGTAAATTAAATAAATAAATAAATAAATAATATTTTTTTATATTCTGCCCTTCTCCTCGAGGGACTCAGAGTGGATTACAGCATATAAACAGACACAGGCAAACATTCAATGCCTTGTTACAATGAAATACAAAGAGACACAAATACGCAGACAAAGGCAAAGGCCTCTTCTCTCATTTCTGGCAGTGTAGGCAGCACTCTCATCTCTTGCTCCAGGGGAGGTGCTCATTTCCATTTCCAAGCTGAGGAGCCTGCAATTGTCCATAGACACTTCCTGGTCATAACTGCATGGAAAATCTTTTTGCCTTTCCTGCCAAAGTGGTATCTATTGATCTACTCACATTTGCATGTTTTAAAACTGCTAATTTGTCAAGAGCTAGAGCTAACAGCGGGAGCTCATCCCATCCCGCAGACTTGAACTGCCAACCTTCAGGTCAGCACTTCAGCAGCACAAGGGTTTAACCCATTGTACCATCACTAAGCCCTTTAACTTCTGGGAGGGACTTCTGGGGTTGATCTTCAAGTAGTTTGTTGGTTGGGAAGCAACCCAGACAGGGATGTTTCTCCTTAGAACTTAGGTGCTTTCTGTGACGGCGCGAGTGGCACCACCTATATGTAGAATTGTAAGTTGCAGGATTTGAACTGTTGTATCATGCCTGATGTTGCCTTTTTACCCTGTAAATGTATAGTTGGATTGATTGGTTATTTATAGCTGTCAATCAATGTTGTTTGCACCAGTTGAATTGCTCCTCCTGCTCAATTGTTTGACCTCACCTCTTCCTAGAGAGCAGGAGAGTGTTTCCTTTTCCATTCCACCATCAAACTTTCTATCAGATCAAACTAAAATATGGATCAGCATTTTAACAGCTGAATAGAGAAAAGGAATTAAAATGCTGCAATTAAAAAAAATCATGAGTGGATGGGTAAAGCATGTAGAACTGAAAATTTACAAACTAGTTAAAACCTGGAATCGCTGACTGCTCAGAAACTACACAGATTACTTAGCTCTGAAGCCCTTGATTAAGTTACCTCTCAGCACCAATTCTGAGGTTCTTACCCTTGAGACTTATGCTTCATGTTCAGATCAACCTGGACGACACTGAGAAGTCTCAAGCACCTTCAAACCAGTTCTTTGGCACCAGAGGAAGGCTTTGTGCCTTCAAAATATAGGCCATTGGAATTGGGTTGTGATTATTCCGATATTCACAGCCATTGAGAAAGAGGGACCTGGAAAAGCTTCTCAGCTGCAAAACTCCTTGGACCCAAGACAACCAGAGACTGTAATGGGTATTTTCCTTTACCCCTTTGAAACTTCCAGCTTATTGCCTTAAAGGGATGACTCTTTGTGAACAATTAAACCTATTTTGAGTTATCTAGTGTTTTGGTCTTTGGGAGTTCCAGTTTCCTAAAGGAGGGCAAGAAGCAATCCCCTGGGGGAAAGATGTCATGTCCATGTCTCTTTCACTAAGAATTATAGCCCCCAGGTGCGACGGCACACTTTCCCCCAGGAAATGCTGGGAAGGAGGTATAGCGGAGACCACCTACCTCAACTGCTCCCATACTAGGTTGCTTCCCCATATTGCATCCCCCAGGAATTTAACATGATGAACCAGCCTGGACACAGCATATTATTTGAGAACACAGAAATGCTGGACCACACCAACAACCACCATGTCAGACTACACAGAGAAGCCACTGAAATCCACAAGCATGTGGACAATTTCAACAGAAAGGAAGAGACCACGAAAATGAACAAAATCTGGCTACCAGTATTAAAAAAAACTCTAAAATTACAACAGCAAAACAGCAGAGAAGAAACAACCAGGCACATCTTAACACCTCTCAACAAAAGATTTTCCCAGGCTCAGCCAGGCCTTCAAATGCTAATGAAGGTGGTCAGTTGAAACATTCACACCTAGCTCCAGCAGAGAAGAGCTCTTTGCCCCACCCCAGCCATTCCACAGATATATAAACCAATTGTCCTAATTCCAACAGACCTCACTACCTCTGAGGATGCTTGCCATAGATGCAGGCAAAACGTCAGGAGAAAAATGCCTCTAGAACATGGCCCTATAGCCCGAAAAAACCCACAAGAACCTAACATTAGATCGGTTAATAATTAAATAAAATTGCATTTACAAAATCCAAGCTTTGTACCTGGTTTATTTCCATGGTTGGTCAGCAATAGAAATAGATATGTGTATGGATGAGTGATAGATATTTTTTACCAGTGCTTTTTTTTCCTCAGTCAGATACAAAGCTGGTAAATGAATCCATCAGAATTTTAAGTATCTTCCTGGAAAGAAAGAAAGAAAGAAAGAAAGAAAGAAAGAAAAGAAAGAAAGTCTGCCTTGGTATGCACACTGGGGAAAAAAATGACATTTACTCATGCACAGATTGCTGTGAAAACCATTTTGTGGTGTCTCAGTAGGCATTATCCTTTCCAGTGCTGATGTTCAAACCTTCGCTTCTAAATACTTTCCGAAGAGATGCACACTTAGTTTTTGCTTCTTGAGACATTTGGGAGGCAAATTAATCTACAGCCGTTCCACATCAGGCTGCCAGGACCACTTAAGAAAAGATTTCCCTTCTCTCCTTTCTTTGACAGTCGTTCCTAGGTTTCTGGCGTAGGACGAAGGGCCAAGGTCTTTACTTCCAGTCTTCAGAGGTTGGAAGTGTTGTTTCCATTGTGCTGGTAATATGTGCAAACCTGCCCTGCCATGTCATGCATTTAGAACGCTGGCAGATTGATTAACTGCTTATTGACTATTCTGGGTACACACTGTAATTCGCTTGCAGGTGTTTCTTTGCACAGATCTACAAACACGGCACACAGGGATTTATTCTTTCAATATTTAGAATGCTGTACTTCAGAGCATGCGGGTCCGCCGTAAGCCCTGGCTCTCAAAGCTAAGCGTGGCATTGCCTCAACCTCTTTCGTTCACACGTTAGATTATTTAAAAATAATAATCAATGTGTCTAATAAATCAGTTGTGATGAAAAGAATAATGGAGAAAAATGCAGCAAAATTGGTTGATTCTGTAGGGAGAATGAAGTGAGATACAGCATATGGACCAAAGAGGGCCACTTGGATTCAACAATTTACTGCATACAGTCTGTCCTCCATATTCACAAATTGGATTAATCATGGATTGTTCCCTCTAGGAATATGTCGATCCTCCAGTGTGACTCTAGCACAACTTTAGGAATCTCTAGATCAGTGGTTCTCAACCTTCCTAATGCCACAATCCCTTAATACAGTTCCTCATGTTGTGGTGACCCCCAACCATGACATTATTTTTGTTGCTACTTCATAACTGTTATGAATTGTAATGCAAATATCAAATATGCAGGATATATTTTTGTTCACTGGACCAAATTTGGCACAAATATTCAATACACCCAAATTTGAATACTGGTGGGGTTGGGGACGGATTGATTTTGTCATTTGGGAGTTGTAGTTGCTGGGATTTATAGTTCACCTACGATCAAAGAGCATTCTGAACTCTACCAACAATGGAATTTAACCAAACCTGGCACACAGAACTCCCATGACCAATAGAAAACACTGGAAGGGTTTGGTGAGCATTGGCCTTGAGTTTTGGAGTTGTAGTTCATCTTTATCCAGAGAGCACTGTGGACTCGAACAATGATGGATCTGAACCAAACTTGGCACAAGCACTCAATACGCCCAAATATGAACACAGATGGAGTTTGGGGGAAATAGACCTTGACATTTGGGAGTTGTAGTTGCTGGGATTTATAGTTCACTTGTCTGCAAGGACGTTGCCCAGGGGAGCATTTTGAACCCCATCAATGATAGAAGTGATCTAAATTTCCCACACAGAATCCCCATGACCAACAGAAAATACTGTGTTTTCTAATGGTCTTTGGCGACACCTCGGACACCCCATTGTGATCCCCAGGTTGAGAAACACTGCTCTAGGTCCTTTAATTCTATAGGTAGCTTCTAGTAAAAACTGACCATAAAGTCAGGCAGGTGGATCTAGGAATGCCTAGAGAGATGTTCTTTCAAGTGTTTTTTAAAAAGGATTTTAAGTTTGTTTTTAACTTTCATGGTGGTTCTGTGTCCTTAACTCCAGAGAATGTGGAGGGCCGGCTAAATTACACTTTTGAGACTTGGGATCTTGGAATTTGTGCCAAGATTTCTAACTTTTGGGAATTATACCTTCCAACTTTGTGATGCATGATCTGATGTAAGCCTGATGTCAGCTATCAGTAAATCAAAGCTTGGAAACAAAACTGGACTTGAATCAAAACTTGGAAACCCCTTGTAATTGAGTAGTGGTTGGATGATGCCCAGGGACTCAAAGCATCATCCTGTCACATCTTGGTCACAGGAGCCCCCGGTGGATGCAATGGGTTAATTTTTTGTGTCAGCACAACTGCTGACTGAAAGGTTGGCATTTGAATCTGGGGAGTGGGGTGAGCTCTCGTCTGTCAGCTCCAGCTCCTCATGTGGGGACATGAGAGAAGACTCCCACAGAATGGTAAAACATTTAGCAATGTCCTTGCAGATGGCCAATTCTCTCACACCAGAAGCGACTTGCAGTTTCTCAAGTCGCTCCTGACATAAAAAAAATCTTGATCATGGATTGCTTCATCATTTGTTTATATTTACTTTTCTTAAAAGTAACTTCCTGAGCTTTGCACTCAATAATACAGCAAGAACATATTTCCAATAAACAGACCGAGGACTCAGGTAGAACTTCATTTGAGAGCTCCCAGAAAGTTACTACTTTGCCTCAATGTTTTATGTATTTAAAAGGTGGGTGTAATAATAATTCCATGGGATGGAAAAATCCAGGAAGAATGCTTTTATAGAGCTGGAATAATAAAACATCAAAGAAAGGGAAATAATTACTCCTCCTTCCCATGGGTTGTTTCCCCTTCTTCCTCTGAATATTTCAGTTTGGTGTCAAGCTAATAAAATGAACGAGATTTAACTTTTTTTTCTTCTCTGGGTTTTTTATGAATACAAATACAATACAAAAGCAATTTCTTTGGAAATAATAGGCTCTTCCTCTGCATTAACATATTTAACAAATGGGTGTGTGTGTGTGTGGAATCGGTGCTGCATGCAAAGTGATTATCCGAGTTGTGATGGAAACAAAATCATCTGCATTTTATTCTTTCTAATCCAATGCTCCAATGTTCTTCCAGTTGCTACTGCACAAAACGCATCCTCTCTCAACTGTGAAGTCATTTGCATTTTGAAAAAAAAATAGTAATAACTTGTTTCTGAAAAATCTTCATGCTGTAATTACTATTTACTGGGTTTTAATCAGAAATATGATATTTGAAATAAAGAACTCTGTAGATAACCAACTCTGTTTCTTCCACCTGAAAGGAATGTATTCTGGATTGCTGTGAGTTTTCTGGACTGTATGGCCATGTTCCAGAAGCATGCTCTCCTGACATTTCGCAGGCATCCTCAGAGGTTATGAGGTCTGTTGGAAACTAGGAAAATTGGCTTTATATATTTGCGGCATGTCCAAGGTGGGGGAAGGAACTCTTGTCTATTTGAGGTAGATGTGAATGTTTCAATTGGCCACCTTGATTAGCATGTAATGGTCTAGCAGTTTTCAAGGTGTGGCTTCTTACTGCCTGGGGGAATCCTTTGTTGAGAGGTGATTAGCTGTCCCTGATTATTTCTTGTTTGGAGCTCATCTGTCTTTATTTACTGTTCTAATTTTAGAGGTTTTTTTTTAACACTGGTAGCCAGATTTTGTTCATTTTCATGGTTCCTTCCTTTCTGTTGAAATTGTCCACATGCTTGTGGATTTCAATGTTTTCTCTATGTAGTCTGACAGGGTGGTTGTGAGCATAGCCTAGGACTTCTGTGTTCTCATATAATATGCTGTGTCCAGGTTGGTTCATCAAGTGCTCTGCTATGGCTGACTTCTCTGGTTGAGTGAGGGCATTGGTTTCAAGGTGGAAGGCGATCCCAGTCTGGCTTGGCTTGATGCGCCTTCCTCTTGGCATGTTTCTCTCTTTCACCCTCTATTCGTGCCTCTTCAAATTCTGCAGCACTGCTGGTCACAGCTGACCTCCAGCTGGAGCACTCAAGGGCCTGGACTTCCCAGTTCTCAGTGTCTATGCCAGAGTTTTTAAGGTTGGCTTTGAACCCATCTTTAAATCTCTTTTCCTGCACACCAATTTTCTGTTCTTGAGTTCGGAGTAAAGCAATTGCTTTGGGAGACGGTGGTCGGGCATCCAGACAATGTGGCTGGTCCAGTGGAGTTGATGGCAGAGATCTTATAGTGAGGTGGTCAATATGTGGTCAAATTACTTAGGGTCATTTTCCTGACCTTTAGTGACTCCTAGGGGTCAAAAAATGAAAACAACACCTACATAATCTTCATATGCACTCTAAGGACTTAATCACATTAAAGAATGAATCCACTTTAAATCCGGTTGCTGCCTCCTGCAAAATTCTGACTTAAGAACCTCACTAAACTACAAACCCCAGAATTCTGCAGGAGGCAGAAACCAGATTTAAAGTTGATTCATTTTCTAGTGTGATGAAGTAGTAGGAGTGGCACTTGCATCCTTGTTCTCGGTCTTGCAGCTCTTCTGATGTCTGTGGTGGAGTCTCCATTGGCCAGTAGAGCCCAGTTTATCTTGGTTTTTAAAATATAGTTCAAAGTGCTGGCTTTAACCAATAAAGCCCTAAACGGCTCCGGTCTGGCTTACCTATCCAAATGTATCTCTCCTTATGAATCACCCAGGACTTTAAGATTGTCTGGGGAGGCCATGCTCTCGATCCCGCCTTCCTCGCAGATGCGTTTGGTGGGGAAGAGAGACCGGTCCTTCTCAGTGGTGGCTCCTCGGACATGGAATGCCCTCCCCAGGGATATAAGATCATCTCCCTCCCTTCTAACATTCTGCAAAATGGTTAAGACCTGGCTTTTCGAGCAAGCTTTTTTCTACTGGAGCATAATTAGATGTAAACGAATATATGGAATGACTGACGGTGCAACTGGACAACGATTTTAGTAAGGAGAAGCCGAGGATCTTGTTTTTACAGCTATATTTGCTTTTTATATTGCATTTTAAATGTTGAATTGTTTTTATAATTGTTTTAACTGTATTTTGATATTTGTTATGGCATCAAATCGCTGCCAACTGTGAACCGTCTTGAGTCGCCTCTGGCTGAGAAAGGCGGTATACAAATGCGGTAAATAAATAAATAGTTAGCTCAGTGAATTTTTTAGTGTTCTTGTCTGTTTCATAATTGCTTTGCTGCTGTTACTTTGATGCTATGTGTTGATCCTGAGATTTTAAATTGTTTTGGAGGGAAATTTAGAGAGAAATGAATAAATAAAGTCAACAAAGGAGTGATCAGAAAAGCAAATGGTTTGGTGAGCCTCCTTTGTCTTAGTAACATTGTTTCGCTTGGGAATGCACACGCATTTTTCTTCCATATTTGGTTTCCTCGGCAGACGGTATAATGGCACAGAAATGGTGTGAACATTGCCCCATTAGGCTCCTTATTGTACCTGGTGGGTGTGTGAAAGAGAAACACCTAGAGATTGTCACCTGTTGTGCGATGATACAATTTCTCCCTTGACATACAAAAAAAGAGATTGGAAAGACAGCAAAGCTAGAATATGGAGTGTGTGGAAGCTTCAGATACATCCCTTAGGGACTTTCCTTTGTATTCTCGCATTAGTGATAGAATAGAAACTGACAATGAGCACACAGAAACTAATTAAGCTGCTCCAAAAAATTCAAGCTCAGTAGCAGAAACTATGAATATGAGATATGAAAACTGACAGAATTGCATAGGTGTACATAGCAGTTTGGCTCCATTATAGCTCATGAATATCAACTGCAGGCAACCTCAAATTGTGGAGGATGGAGGCTAACATTTTATCGGGGTATTGAATCCATTCTGGGTCTTAGTCTGAAATATAAACTCTCTATCCAAAGGAGCGCCGTTACCTTCCTGCCGGAGCGGTACCTATTGATCTACTCACATGCAGTCATGCCGGCCACATGACCTTGGAAGTGTCTACGGACAACACTGGCTCTTCGGCTTAGAAATGGAGATGAGCACCACACCCCAGAGTCAGGCATGACTGGACTTAATGTCAGGGGACTACCTTTACCTATCCAAAGGAGAGTCTACACTGGCTGGTAAATTGAAGATAAGTCCAATGAAGGAATGCTCCAGAATGGCTCTGGAGGTGGCCACACACATTCTCTTGAACTACATGATCCACCTGGGCCAAGACCACATTGGTCCCACTGGACCATCGCTTCACCATTCTTGTTGCCATTGCTACTTCAATATGGCCTTAGAGCACCACTTAAACTCTCCATTTTATTAATGTATTGCGAATATATGTGTGTACAAAGTCTGCAAACGTTCTCGAACTAGGAAAGTTGAGAGAGAGAACGAAAGAGAGAGAAATGAACAATGCGTTGCCAAGAATGCGGTGATGTCTTCTCCTTTGGGAACTCTGTTAGGAGTGCTTAGATTGTGAATTTTGTACTCTCCCTTAGCTCTATCTAGGAATTTTGCACAAACTCAGAGCCCTCTGAACTCAGCACTTTTATAATATATAAAGCACAGTGGGTTAAAGCACTGAGCTGCTGAGCTTGTTGATCGAAAGGTCGCAGGTTCGATTTCAGGGAGCAGCGTGAGCTTCCGCTGTCAGCCCTAGCTTCTGCCAACCTAGCAGTTCGAAAACATGCAAATGTGAGTAGATCAATAGGTACCGCTCCGGTGGGAAGGTAACGGCGCTCCATGCAGTCATGCCAGCCACATGACATTGGAGGTATCTATGGACAACGCTGGCTCTTCAGCTTAGAAATGGAGATGAGCACCACATCCCAGAGTCAGACATGACTGGACTTAATGTCAGGGGACTACCTTTACCTACCATCTCCCCAAGGGACTCGCCGAGCCCACAATACATCAGTAAAAACAACAACAGTAATACAAAACAATAAAATAAAACTCATAAACAGAAAATAAGCAGTAAACATAAACAATAACACAACAATGTTTAAAAACCTATGACTGGGTCAAATGTAATAGTTAAAATTTTAAAAATAATGCTGAGCATGACCAGGTGAAATATAACTAGGATAGAATTTTCGGAGAAGAATGGGGCGTGCAGACAATTCTAGATCACTAATTATTGCTCCCATGGTACTGTCTTCATGATGTTATGTGTTATTGTGATGTTTATATTTTGTTTTTGTTTTTATTTTATTGCATTATGTTTTAACTCTGTGCTCTCTGTGCTTGTCCCTTTGTAAGCCGCCCAAATGTCTTCGGGGAGATGGAGGTAGAGTATAAAAATAAAATTATTATTATTATTATTATTATTATTATTATTATTATTATTACATTCATACATGTCAGAAGGGGTTTAAACTGGATGGTCATGGGGTGTCTCTTCCATCTCTAGGATCCTATTTATTCTATGAACTTGCGAGATGAAAGCATTCAAGATGGCATGGATGCTGGTGGAATATTCATGTTGCCATTGTTACTTCAATATGGCCTCAGAACACAACTGAAACTCTCCATTTTATTAATGTATTGCCAATATATGTGCATACAAAGTCACATTGTACCCCAAATAGAGCTTAAGTTTGCAAATATTCTCAAACTGGAAAAATGGGGGGGGGGGGAGAGAAGGAGGGAGGGAGATGGACAATATGCTGCCAAGAGTGTGATAATGTCTCCTTCTTTGGGGACTCTGTTAGGAGTGCTTAGATTGTGTCTTCATACATATCAGAAGGGGTTTGAACTGAATGGTCATGGGTGTCTCTTCCATCTCTAGGATCCTATTTATTCTATAAACTTGCAAGATGAAAACATTCAAGATGGCATGGATGCTGGTGGAATATTCATGTTGCCATTGCTACTTCAATATGGCCTCAGAACACAACTGAAACTCTCCATTTTATTAATGTATTGCCAATATGTGTGCATACAAAGTCACATTGTACCCCAAATAGAGCTTGAGTTTGCAAATATTCCCAAACTGGAAAAATGTGTGTGTGTGTGTGTGTGTGTGTGTGAGAGAGAGAGAGAGAGAGAGAGAGAGAGATGGACAATATGCTGCCAAGAGTGTGATAATGTCTCCTTCTTTGGGGACTCTGTTAGGAGTGCTTAGATTGTGTCTTCATACATATCAGGAGGGGTTTGAACTGGATGGTCATGGGTGTCTCTTCCATCTCTAGGATCCTATTTATTCTATAAACTTGCAAGATGAAAACATTCAAGATGGCATGGATGCTGGTGGAATATTCATGTTGCCATTGCTACTTCAATATGGCCTCAGAACACAACTGAAACTCTCCATTTTATTAATGCATTGCCAATATGTGTGCATACAAAGTCACATTGTACCCCAAATAGAGCTTGAGTTTGCAAATATTCTCAAACTGGAAAAATGAGAGAGAGAGAGAGAGAGAGAGAGAGAGAGAGAGAGAGAGAGAGATTGATGGACAATATACTGCCAAGAGTGTGATGATGTCTCCTTGGGGGACTCTGTTAGGAGTGCTAAGTTTGTGTATTCTTACATGGCAGAAGGGGTTTAAAATGGATGGCCATGGGTGTCTCTTCCTTCTCTAGAATTTATTCTATGAACTTGCAAGATGAAAACATTCAAGATGGCAGGGATGGTGGTGGAATATTTATGTTGCCATTGCTACTTCAATATAGCCTCAGAATACAACTGAAACTCTCAATTTTATAAATTTATTGCAAAGTCAAATTGTACCCCAAATAGAGCTAGAGTTTTCAAACTTTCTCATATTGGAAGAGAGAGAGAGATAGATAGATAGAGAGAGAGAGAGAGAGAGAGAGAGAGAGGCAATGCTTCTTGACAGGGGGTTGAATGAGATGGCCCATGAGGTCTCTTCCAACTCTATGATTCTATATACTTCTCTGGAAGTTCTTCAAGAGAGACTAGATGGCCATTGGGAGTGCTTTGATTGTGTGTTCCTGTGTGGCAGAATGAGCTGGAACGAATGGCCCTTGGGGTCTCTTTCAGTTCTAGGACTCCATGATTCCATCCGTCTTTGTATTCCAAGAAGACTTACCATTCCTCCAAGTGTATAAAATTACAGTCAGTAATGAGCCTTGGATTTCAGATTCATCAATACATGTCCCAGAACTCTTTCCATTGCTGTAATACAGCAACTTCTCCACCACTTTTCTACTTCTTTTTTCATCTTTCCACTCCTTTGATTCTGACTGTTTACTCTCTTTCTCTTTTGTGATCTTCTCTCCCCTTCTTTCTCTTGCTGCCTTGATTTATTTCCTTGTTCAGGGGGTGTCTTTCTTCCCTCTTCTTTTTCTCTGTATCTTCAATTGCCAAGGGTTTTCAAGACTCTTTGCAGCTATGTTTGATTCCCACAGCATTGACAGGTCTCCCCAGAGAATTAGGAGAAGAGGAGCAGAAACACAGCAGTTTGGATTGCGGAGAAAGGCTGCCGGGAGTCGGTCTCGGTTTCAGCTAAAACAGAATCAAAAAGGCGAAAAAGTCTGAAGTGGAGATAATCTCCAGACAAGACATGGTGGGCACATGCTTAATCCAAAAGAGGCCTGAGCAGTATTCAAGCTGTTAGTGATATCTAGCCTAAGGCTTTCTTTCCTATCAAAACTGTGGCGCTAAGAATAAGGCAAAGCAGGAAAGAAAACGAGAGGAGCAAAAATGCCGGCAAGTTTGTTGTAGAAGGAATCGGCAGCATACCAAAGATATCAACCAGGGATAGTAAGGCATTTTTGTTGAATTTGACAGTCTTGATAAAAGTAGCTTTTCGTAACCCCTAAAAGCTGGTGGAAGGAGAAATGCATACTGCCTCTAGTGTTCTTGTATTTGTATCACCATGGAGTATTGTGGAGAAATAACGGGTGCACAAAACAATATCAGCAGATCACAACTCAAACAACTAAAAACATCTACCAGTAAAAATATGCACTAAGATCAGTTCATTATTGTACACATGGGGAATAATAATAATAATAATAATAATAATAATAATAATAATAATAATAATCCTTTATTTATGCCCCGCTACAATCTCCCGAAGGACTTGGTGCGGCTTACAAGAGGCCGAGCCCAAATACATCAGTAAAACACAACAACACCAATACAATAACAACGAACTCATAAGCAAGCAAAAACATTAACAATAACACCACGGTGCATTAAAACCTGTGGCAGGGCCAAATGTAATAATTAAAATTTTTAAAAGTGCTGGGCATGATCAGGTGAAATAGGATAGATATTTTAGGGATAAGTGGAGCGTGCAGGCAATTCTAGATCTCTAGTAAACTGCATTTGGGACATATTGCTTGGAGTTTCTTTATTCTGGGAAGGCACACTGGAACAACCACGTTTTCAAGCTCCTTCTAAAGACTGGCAATTTTGGGGCATGCCTGATGTCCTTGGGGAGTGAGTTCCAGAGTCGAGGGGCCACCACCAAGAAGGCCCTGTTCCTCGTCCCCACCAATCGTGCTTGCGATGCAGATGGGATCTCTCCAGATGATCGAAGAGATCGTGTGGGTTCATAAACAGAGATGGGGTCACACAGGTAGGCGGGTCCCAGACCAGAATGTATAAACAAACATGCATTTTAAGAAAAACGTTAAAGGAAAAGGCAAATAGTGAACAATGACTGGAATTTACTATCACAGCTATGGATGTGTAACCTTGAGTTATGGATTTTGTATGCACGTTTGCTGAAACTATGTGCTCTATTGAGCTCCTGGTAGCACACTGGGTTAAAGTACTGAGCTGCTGAGCTTGTTGACTGAAGGGTCACAGGTTCAAATTCGGGGAGCGGCGTGAGCTCCTGCTGTCAACCCCAGCTTCTGCCAACCTAGCAGTTTGAAAACATGCAAATATGAGAAGATCAATAGATACTGCTTCAGCTGGAAGGTAAGGGCACTCCATGCAGTCATGCCAGCCACATGATCTTGGAGGTGTCTGCGGACAACTCCAGCTCTTTGGCTTAGCAATGGAGATGAGTGTCAACCCCCAGAGTCGGACACGACTGGACTTAATGTCAGGAGAAAACCTTTACCTTTACCTATGTGTTCTGTACAAGATAATACATTTGGGAATGTCAGTAGAAATCCTCTATGGGTACCTCTACACTTTAGAAAAAATGCAGTTTGACAGCACTTCACTGGCTGAATGTTGTGGGATTTGACCCCTGATCTCCAGTGTCCCAGTCCAATGTTCAAACCACTATACCATTCAGGCTCTACACAGCTTACACTACCATAAATCCCATACATGAGCCTAGTCATCATTTTTTAAATCAATCTGCACATTTTTGTTTTTCTAAATATAACCTCGAGACTAATTTTACCTGTGTGTTGCGCTCTTGAAGATTATTTCACTTCAAACATGTTTTTTTTTTCCTGGATTGAAAACACTGAGCCCCTAGTGGCACAATGGGTTAAACCCTTGTGCTAGCAGTTCAAGATCAGCAGTTCGAATCCAGGGAGCAGGGTGAGCTCCCATCTGTCAGCTCCAACTTCCCACGCAGGGAAATGTGAGAAGCCTCCCACAGAACGGTAGAATATCCGGGTGTCCTCTGAGCAGCGTCCCTGCAGACGACCAATTTTTTTCACACCAGAAGTGACTGAAACAAAGAAATATTGCAACATTTGAATAAGAACACATTTCTCATATTAGCTTAAATGTGCAAACTTGGGTGAGCTTGCATTAACCAGTGAGATTAATTATTTTTCCTTCATCCCAAAGTGCAGCTCATTCACCAAAAACATGGATAAAACCAGCAGATTCTCTCCAACCTTGCATGCCCCATCTATTTATTTTTGAGTGGGGTGGGGGACAGCATTGCAAATGAAGAGTTTTTTCTGTTTGTTATTTGTTTGTTTTGTCCCTGAGTTTGGGGAATTGATATTTGAGTTCCTGTTCCTAGAATCCTTTGGGCACCACGCATAAGGATACAAATCCAGTCTACTTTGAGTTGGATATGTAGTGTCAACATTTGCATTACTTTCTCCATACTAGACAGGCACAGCTGGAGTTCGGCGCATATTGATTTCTAAAAATGACAGGTATCCCATGTAGAAGAATTCTGAAAAAAAAATGCTTCTGTTTTCTAAAGAGATTTTTCAAAAAATTTAATGTAAATATATGCCCCCCGCCCCCTTGAGGGACGATGCCAACATGTTCTTTCAAGACCTCTCCAGGAGGGCTCCTTGTTATTGTCATACAATCTATTTATTCGAATCAGGCTTGCTTTTCTTCCTTATAGCTATTTGTCAGGTCTCCTTTTTTAACAACCCAAAATGAGCCATCTAATTCAATTTTTCCCATTCGGGGCCATCTGGCAGGTTGAAAGTTTTGATCCGACGGTGGCTTTTCTCATAGTTTTCTGGAGGTTTTTTTTTTTTCAAACGTCTAAACATAATCCCTGGTCACTCAATTAACAACCCTCATCAGCGCACACTTTTGCCATCCATCTGCTCAAGGTTGTTTTTGAAACGACACTACCTTGTATTTGGCATTCATAACTGTCAGGCTCACCTGTAACATAACCCTCCTTCTGTTCCAAACTAGAAAAACAGATTTCTCCGTTTTCTAGTCTAAAGTTTTGTCAACAAATCCCTCCTGCCTTCCCTCTCCTCCAGGAAAGAGTTTGTCCTTGGTGGCAGGAGATTTTTCTCAAGATGGAAGAATTTTGCAAGAATATTGCAAGGTGTGAAGGTATTTCAGACTTGGGCCAGATTTATATCTGGAGGCACATATGGCATACAAATACATGGCCATCGCATGCAGATCATGTCTCCTGAGTGTTGAAAGGTGGGTGGCTTTGTGTTATGCCATGGATTGTGAAAAGGATCCTATTCAGAGCAAAATTTGTGTCCTTGAACTCTCTTTATTTTTCATTGGAACCTTTCACTGTCTTTCTTCTACTCTCCTGGCACCTCTTGTTTGAGCCATTATTGTTGTTGTTATTGTTGTTAATAATAATAATAAAAACTTTATTTATACCCCTCCACCATCTTCCCAAGGGCGGCTTACCTGAGGCCAAGCCCAATAACACATCAGTAAACAACAAAGCAGCAAGCAAATAAAACAGTACAATTAATATAACTCACATATAAGCAATAACACACAAAATTAAAAACCTTATGGCCGGGCCAAATGTAATAGATTAAAATTTTTAAAATAAACACTGGGCATGAACAGAGGTAGGATGTATCTAAACAGGAGGGTTTTAAAGGATAATGTAGGGAGAGCAACCCAAAGGGTAGTTAAAGTGCTTCTGTGGACATTTTGCAGGGAATTGATCAGAGCAGGGCATTATTTCCTTTATTCAGGGAAGGCACACTGGAACAGCCACGTTTTAAGGCTCCTCCTAAAGACTGTCAAGGTTTTTTTTTTTTTTTTTGTCGTATCAGGAGCGACTTGAGAAACTGCAAGTCACTTCTGGTGTGAGAGAATTGGCTGTTGCCCAGGGGACGCCCGGACGATTTGATGTTTTATCATCCTTGTGGGAGGCTTCTCTCATGTCCCCGCATGAGGAGCTGGAGCTGATAGAGGGAGCTCATCCACCTCTCCCCAGATTCAAACCTGCGACCTGTTGGTCTTCAGTCCTGCCGGCACAGGGTTTAACCCACTGCACCACCGGGGGCTCCTGTCAAGGTGGGGGCTTGCCTGATATCCTTGGAGAGTGCGTTCCAGTCGGGGGGGGCACCATAGAGAAGGCCCTCTCCCTTGTCCCCACCAATTGCGCCTGCAAAGGGGGCGGGAGTGAGACCAGGGCCTCTCCAGATGATCGAAGAGATCGCGTGGGTTTGTAAACAGAAATGCAGTCACGCAGGTAGGCGGGTCCCAAACTGTTGTTGGGTTGTTGTAGGTTTTTCGGGCTTAATGGCCATGTTTTAGAAGCATTCTTTCCTGACGTTTCACCTGCATCTGTGGCAAGCATCCTCAGAGGTGACCTCTGAGGATGCTTGCTACAGATGCGCGTGAAACCTCAGGAGAGAATGCTTCTAGAACATAGCCATACAGCCCGAAAAACCTACAACAACCCAGTGATTCTGGCCATGAACATCTCCGTGTCAAGTTAATGCAACACAAAGTAACAGAAGAAATCCAAATGTCTCTGAGACATTGATCCAGCGATGCCTTCATAATAACTTTGCTGGTAGATCTATGCAAAGATGTCAACCCCATCAAAACAAATTGGTTGGGATGGAGTCACCCATCCTTTCTTTCTTTACACCAGGCACAAAACCATTAACAAAAAAGACTGGTCAGTAAACAACGTTTCTATCTTGTGGTAGCAGTGACTGTTGAGAATCAAGGATAAGAAAGGGGAGACATCTTTGCTGCAGGTTGGATTGCTGTTGCCTTTGACCCGCTCACCAGTGGTTTGAAATATAAATCTCTCCGTGGGGAGCCTGCACAGAACAGAGAATTGGCCGGTCAATAGGATATTTCTTTACCTTAGTGAATGGCTTGTGCTGGGGTTAAATGAAATGAAATTCACTGTTGGCAGCTCTCCGTCACCATTTCTATCACACTGCAAATGTCAAAGCTTCTCCTTTTGACCATTTCAGATCCTTGCTGCTCTGTTAACAGCTGGAGAGAAACCTGGGCCGTATCAACTGAATTCAGGCATAACGTTTCCTTTCTTGTGACATTAATGTTCAGCTACCAAGGAGGCGTGACCAATTTTGGTATTTTACAGCAAAATCTGTATCCTTCTGGACCCATTACACAAGAATAGAGGTGGGGACTTTGAAGTTCTTCAATTGCTCTTGGACTATCGCTAAGAGTAGCTCTATCCAGCCTAGCCATTAGTGAGGAATGCTGGGAGTTGCATGCAACCATCTCTATACAATATATATAAATATACACACATATACATACACATATCTATAAAAAGGTAAAGGTAGTCCCCTGACATTAAGTCCAGTCATGTCTGACTCTGGGGTGTGGTGCTCATCTCAATTTCTAAGCCGAAGAGCCAGCGTTGTCCGTAGACACTTCCAAGGTCATGTGGCCGGCATGACTGCATGCCGCACCGTTACCTTCCCGTCGGAGCGGTACCTATTGATCTACTCACATTTGCATGTTTTCGAACTGCTAGATTGGCAGAAGCTAGGGCTGACAGCGGAAGCTCACGCCGCTCCCCGGAATCAAACCTGCGACCTTTCGATCAACAAGCTCAGCAGCTCAGTGCTTTAACCCACTGCGCCACCGGGGGCTCTACACATATCTATATCTATAGCCATATCTATACTGTGCTGGTACAGCTGTACCAGGAGCTTCAGCTTCATTTTCCTTCTATTGAGTGCTTGCATATATTCCAAGGTTTCATGCATTTTGCAGTAAGGTGGCTTCCCTTGGTTTGCAATTATAGGGCCAATGACCTATCATTGTTAAGTTTTGGTTCCTCCCCTTTTTCCAGGGCTCTGGGAGGGAAAGGGAACCATTTTTAGTTCAGTCTTATAATGGAAAGCTTGGCTACAGGACGTGGATCAGCTCCATCTGTAGACAAGCTTCGTTTCTCACAGCATCTGGGGGAAACAGCTTCACATCTTTCGTGGAAAAGATGCAAAAGAACTCCAGCTGGAGACTCTACAAAACCTTTGCTGGTAGGTCTACTCGGGTAACCAGAAGCAATTGGAGCCACGAGTAGAGCCCACACCAGCAAGCATAGAAAGTAGATTGCCTGGGAGGGGTTAAAAAGGGTTTTCCTCTTAAAAGTAAAGAAACCATCCACGAAGCCAGTTACCTGTCCATTTGGGCAGGTTAAGAAGCATTTGTTTGACTTGTTGAAGATCTGAGAAGTGTTTGTTTAAATTGTTGAAGATCTAAGCAATAATAAAGGACTTTGTTAAACTTTGGAAGCATATAAAGACTTTCGTATAGGAAAATCCTTAGGGCCTCTCAGCCAAGGCAACCCGGCCTCCCGCTGGGCACAAAGAGCACGTCCTGTTCAAAAGACAATTATTATAGGCCCAGCGTGTGACAGCACATAGACCTATATGTGTATATAAGCTGTCATTCCAAGTGGATGCTGAGTATTAAGTTGTGAAGGGTTGCATAGAAGATGCTGCATTACATCAAAGGACATGATTAATTCATCTTTTTGCTGGTCCATGAGCAAGTTGCTCTCTGTCAGCCAGAGAAGAGGGCAAAGTTAGACCACCCTCTCAACAACTCTGCAAGGAAAATCCTGATAGGTTCACAATAGGTTTTTTGTCCATCAGAAATGACATGAAGGCATTTAGCAACAAAGGCTATGATTCACTAATAATATAGCCATTTCAGTCATGTAGTGGAAAAGCCATCAAAAACTGCATCTTTCTAACTACTTAATCACAGTAGAGAATGAATTCACTTTAAATCCGGTTTCTGCCTCCTGCAGAATTCTGAGATTTGTATTTTAGTGAGGCTGTTAAAGGCTCCTCCCTAAACTACAAACCTCAGAATTCTGCAGGAGGTAGTAGCTGCGTTTAAAGTGGATTCAGTATCTAGTAATGAGGCCTTAAGTCTATTCATGTTTCTTTTGCATATTTATTTATTTATTTAAAAGTTTTGTATACTGGCCTTCTCACCTCTCTTGAGGGACTCAGACCGGTTTCCAACCATAATATCACATACAATCAATAAAACATCATAATACATATTACAATAAAACATTAAAACAGCAATTACAATCAATAACTATAATGGTCAGTCGTCACACTAAAATCGTTGCTCATCATCCTCCATCCATATCTCAGAGTATTGGCTCACTCGTTGAATGCCTGTCTCCATAACCAAGTCTTCACCTGTTTCCTAAATGTCAGGATAGATGGGGCAGTTCTGATCTCCAGTGGGAGAGAGTTCCAGAGTTGAGGGGCCACCAGCGAGAAGGCCCTGTCCCTCATCCCCACCAGACGCGCTTGCGAGGCTGGTGGGACCGAGATCAGGGCCTCTCCAGACGATCTTAATAATCTTGATGGTTCATAGGGGAGAATACGTTCGGAGAGGTAAACAGGGCCAGAGTCGTTTAGGGCTTTATAGGTTAACACCAGCACTTTGAATTGTGCTTGGAAGCTAATTGGCAGCCAGTGGAGGTGGTGTAACAGTGGAGTTGTGTGCTCCCTGTACCCAGCACCCGTTAGTAGTCTGGCTGCTGAGCGTTGGACTAGCTGCAGCTTCCGGGCAATCTTCAGAGGCAACCCCACGTAGAGAGCATTGCAGTAGTCTAAACGGGATGTAACTAAAGCGTGGAACACCGTGGCCAAGCCAGACATATCATTCACGTGTGGTATCTTTACACATGAAAAGGCATTTCCCCTGCACTGGAAATGCCATCTTCTGCACAGAAATGGATGCTTTCTAAGTAAAACTTGCCATGTATGAATTTTGTGCAGCATCAGTCCTGAATTGTGAACATGTCCATTTCGTATTTATGTTGGAGCTCAGCAGCAAGATGCTGGATATTTCTCAGAGGACGGAGGGATGATTGATTTCCCACTGAGGAGGCTGTGTGTAATTAGGGTGAATAGCATGCCTTAGTTCAGAGAGAAGTGCCGGCAGTTGTCGATGAGACAAAGGATGTTTGGGGTTCCAATGTCCATTCCTTATCAACCAGGGAAAAGTTCATTTTTCTGGGAATCAGCCTTCAGCAGATGGGGATTTTTCCCACAATATCAGATTAGGCCTCTGCATGGAGAGAGTGAAGGATAGATTAATTAGGTGTTAAAAAAGACTCAATGAAAAATCCTTGAAACCCAAGTGTCATGGTTTCTTGGTTGGGTGTGAACTTAAATTATGCGGTGTTTACTTGGTGTCTCCAGAGCAGACAATGTTGCCATAGAATCAAGTTCCTGTTTCAGTTCTCAAGTTCATGATTCAAGTCTCCTGTGTTTGCCTATGTTCCTGAAAGAGTTTTGCCTTGGAAAAGTTCCTGTTTTCGTACTTATGGATTTGTGCCTATGTTCTTGACTTCCTGGAGTTCATGTACCTTGCTATTTTGGACTATTGATCTGTTGTATATATGGACTACTGCTATTTCATAGCACATTCCTACTGCTTTTGGGAAATGCCCCTTTTCCCAGTTCATTACTATTGGACTCTGTGTGGTGCTGGGTGAAAAGGTGTTCCAAGGCTACAGTGCAGCAATTTACTGTGCCTTGTCCAAGATCACCCAGTGGCTTTCCGTATCTGAACAGTAGTATTTTTAATGCATTCATATTTTCATTAAACATATATTTAATAAAGGCATTTTCTCCTTAACACATTTTCTCTCCAGATCCAGATTTCTAAGCAATTCTCCACTATCCTCAAAGGATGGATTCTTAAACATGTTTTGATATTTTGCTTGAGTGGAAAACAATGTCACAACACCAGGACGTGCAACAGTAATAGAAAAGGATAACCACACTTAGTTCCATGTTCTGATGTGCCTATGAATTGTGGAGCTGTGACTCGAGAGGATTTACATCCGGATACACAAATATTAGATTTCTCTTTGCTGTCATGTTTACGATAATGAGCATTACCATAGCAGCCGGCTGAGCCCTGGTTTCCTTTTGGGAGGCGATGGAAGCAAAGTAGGTGTTGAACAGTTTTCTTTCTTTCTGCCATCTAATTAACAACAGTGCCACTGCATCCAACTGCTTGCAGTTTTCATCCAAAATGGTTCAACTCGACAAAACAAGGCAGAACGAACAAGAGCCAATTAGGAAGCCCTTTCTGTCCCAAAATTGACTCTCCACATTGCAGACCTATGTGCTGAGGGAATGGTATAGGGAAGGTCAGAATTTGAATCTGTTTTCAGCCATAGAAACCTGCCAAGTGATCTTAGGCAGGCCAACGTCACTGAGTCCACAAAATACAATTGGCACTCCACATTTTATAGAATCATAGAACCACTGAGTCAGAAGAGACCTCATGGGCCATCCAGTCCACTCCCCTGCCACAAAGAAGGAAAATTGCATTCAAAACACCCCCGACAGATGGCCATCCAGCCTCTGATTAAAAGCCTCCAAAGAAGGAGTCACCACCACATCCCAGGGCAGAGAGTTCTACTGCTAAACAGCTCTCACAGTCAGGAAGTTCTTCCTAATGTTCAGATGGAATCTCCTTTCTTGTCCTAGTCTCCAGGGCAGCAGAAAACAAGCTTGCGCTCTCCTCCCTATGACTTCCCCTCACATACTTATACATGGCTATCATGTCTCCTCTCAGCCTTCTCTTCTTCGGGCTAAACATGTCCAGCTCTTTAAACCGCTCTTCATAGGGCTTATTCTGTAGACCCTTGATCATTTTAGTCACCCTCCTCTGGACACATTCCAGCATAGAGTCAACATCTCCCATCAATTGAGGTGCCCAGAATTGGACACAGTATTCCAGGTGTGGTCTGACCAAGGCAGAATAGAAGGGTAGTATGACTTCCCTGGATCCAGACACCATACTCCTTTTTAAGCAGGCCAAAATCTCATTGGCATTTTTTGCCACCACATGACATTGTTGGCTCATGTTTAACTTGTTGTCCACAAGGACTCCAAGATTTTTTTCACATGTTCTGCTGTGGAGCCAGTTATGATCCCCCATTCTATATCTTTGCGTTTCATTTTTTTCCCTGCCTAAATGGAGTATCTTGCATTTATCCCCATAGAAATTCATTTTGCTAGTTTTGACCAATCATCTCTCCAATATGTTAAGATCGTTTTGAATTCTGCTGCTGTCGTCTGAGGTATTGGCTATCTCTCCCAATTTGGTGTCGTCTGCAAACTGATTTGCAGGTTTAGCTTTTGCAGATTTGATTATTAATGGATTTGTTTATTATAACATCTCTATGATCAACATCACCCTCACTCAGCATACAGCAGTTTTTAGTTCCGGTTGTTTCACGTGTTTCTGCTGGATTTGATGCAGACCAAAGGTCATCTATGCTGTAGAATGAATCCAGTCTGACAATCAGGGGCAGCTCAACCCATTACGCAAAGTAAGCATTTGCAGTATAGTTGATTTTGCCCAGGGGTGCTCTTGAGGCACTCTTGGGGGAAAATAGACCTTGACATATGCGAGTTGTAGTTACTGGGATGTATAGTTCACCTACAATCAGAGAGCATTCTGAACTCCATCAATGATGGAATTGAACCAAATATGGCACACAGAACTCCCACGACAAACAGAAAATATATATCAGTGATTGGTTTGGGGAGGGGGGGGCACCAAAATACTGTTTGCTTACCGTTGAAAATTATCTAGGGCCGCCTCTGCTGACAACAGTTCAAATGCAATGGCTGAATGCTATGGAATCATGGGAGTTGTAGTGTAGTGAGGCACTAGCGCTTGGGCAAAGAAGGCTAGATATATAACAATCATGATTCCATGGCATTGAGCTATGGCAGTTTAGGAGGCATCACACTGTGTAGTTGCACCATTGTTCTGTGGCTGATCTGTTCCTTTCAGGTAAGGCAACCCTATTTTCCCATCTACCAACATTATGGAAATGACACAAGATTTATTTATTTTATTTATTTATTTCATATACTTGTACTCCGTCCTTCTCACCCCCAAGGGGGGACTCAGGGCGGCCTCACAGCAAACACCATTCAGTGCCATCGTAATGATAAGAATAATCAACCAATTCATTGAAACAAAACATTAAATAAACAGTTGTTAAAACACACCAATTAAAATCCATGTCCGGGGCAATTCATTGTCACTTCAAAATTGCTTATGTCTTCTTCATACAAGCCACTATTCAATGGTCAAATGCAAGGTCCCACAGCCAAGTCTTGCTTTCCTTCTAAAATACAGGAAGGAGGTGGCCAATCTGATGTGTTTGGGGAGGGAATTCCACAGATGGGGAGCCACTGTTGAGAAGGCCCTGTCTCTTGTCTCCACCAATCGCGTTTGTGACAGTGATGGGATCAAGAGCAGAGCCTCTCCAGATGATCTTAAACTTCATGATGATTCGTAGTAGGAGATACGTTCGGACATGTAGTCTGGGCGAGAACCGTTTAGAGCTTTAAAGGTTAAAACCAGCCCTTTGAATTGTGCTTGGTAGCAGATTAGCAACCAGTGGAGCTGGCGTAACAGAGGAGTTGTATGCTCCTTGTATACCGCTCTGGTGAGCAACCTGGCTGCTGACTGTTGGACTAACTGAAGCTTCTGGGCAGTCTTCAAAGGCAGCCCCAAGTAGAGTGCATTACAGTAGTCTATTCGGGATGTAACAGGAGCATGGATCACCGTGGCCAAGTCAGACTTCCCAAGGTACAGGCGCAGATTTACAAAGAAAGTGTGGAAAAGTTTCCTTCTCGCTGCCCCTACTGCCAATCATCTACTGCAGTATGGTTTTACATATTGTTGAAGCAATCCAAGATTCAAAACGGCAACAAGAACAGCAACAACACAGCCATGCTTTCAGCAGATATCATTTTCATTGACTTTTGCTCGGCTGCTGAGCCAAAGGTCTCCTTTGCCCTGTTTGAACACAGACTTCATGCCATCTGCTTCACCTTTAGACCCCCAGACTGAGTTTCCCACTCCAGAATTGGAGAGAGGATCATCTGCTTAACCTCCGCTTCTGCTTTGTCTACTGTCTTGCCTGCTTGCTATTCTTTCTCCACAAATCCCTCTCTCACAGAGGGTGCTCTTAGGATTTTATTGCTCTGACTCAAAAAGGGATTAATAATCCTTCAGGCAACTTCATCCAGTTAGCCTTTCACCTTAATTTCTTCCTGGATATTTTCTGTGCCAGACTGACATCTCTTGGTATTACAGTACATGCCGTGGCCTTAAGCTTTCTCAACCTCTTATATGCCTCCATGCTCAACACACACGCACACTCCACTCTTAAATCATTAAATAACATATTGTCTCCATCCATCAATGACTCATTTTTTCCATGAAGAAGGCAAAAAACAAACCCATGGCTAATGGAAAGAAAACACAATGTATACAAGCTTTCAGCAAAAGAGGACACAGCCCATCGTGGCAACAACAAAACTAGCGAAAAGGCCTCTTGAAATTAGGAAAATCCACATTAAGAGGAATGCTTATTTATTTCTCCCCCATTTGCTACTAGTGGGATCTCCAATAAAATATTTCAGTAGATCTTCACGTGAACATAGCCCAGTCCTTCTTCAGAATACTCTTATTACCTTCCTTTGTTGTCTGCTAACGTCTCCTCTAACCCAATCAGTACTAAGAGTTATGTGACCTGACATCACTTTAAGTTTTTTGTCGTGTCAGGAGTGACTTGAGAAACTGCAAGTCGCTTCTGGTGTGAGAGAATTGGCCATCTGCAAGGACGTTGCCCAGGGGACGCCCGGATGAATTGATGTTTTTATCATCCTTGTGGGAGACTTCTCTCATGTCCCCACATGAGGAGCTGGAGCTGATAGAGGGAGCTCATCCGCCTCTCCCCGGATTTGGACCTGCAACCTTTCGGTCTTCAGTCCTGTCAGTACAGGGGTTTAACCCACTGCGTCACCAGGGGCTACTTTAAGTGCCGTGGCTCAATACAATGGAATCATGGAAGTTATAGTCTTAAAAAGTCTTCTTTGACAAAAAAAAAAGGGTTGTGTCTGAACTACAATGCTCAGGATTCCATAGTGTTGAACCATCAGCGTTGCCTCCAAAAAATCCTGCAAATTTCTTGGGAAGACAGATAGACAAATGTCAGTGGGCTGGAAGAAGCAAAGATCACCAACATTAAAGCAATGCTCCTACACCATCAACTCCATTGGACTGTCCACGTTGTCTGAATGCCCGATTACCAACTCCCAAAGCAGTTACTTTACTCCCAACTCAAGAACGGATAACGGAATGTCGGTGGACAGGAAAAGAGATTTAAAGATGGGCTTAAAGTCAGCCTTAAAAACTCTGGCATAGGCACAGAGGACTGGGAAGCTCTGGCCCTTGAGCACTCCAGCTGGAGGTCAGCTGTGACCACGGAGCCCCTGGTGGCGCAGTGGGTTAAACCCCTGTGCCGGCAGGACTGAAGACCAACAGGTCGCAGGTTCGAATCCGGGGAGAGGCGGATGAGCTCCCTCTATCAACTCCAGCTCCTCATGCGGGGACATGAGAGAAGCCTTCCACAAAGATGATAAAACATTAAAATCATCCGGGCGTCCCCTGGGCAACGTCCTTGCAGACGACCAATTCTCTCACACCAGAAGCGACTTGCAGTTTTTCAGGTAGCTCCTGACACAACAAAAAAAGAAAAGAAAAGCTGTGACCACCAGTGTTGTGGCATTTGAAGAGGCACAAATGGAGGGCAAAAGGGAGAAATGTGCTAAGAGGAAGGCACGTCAAGCCAACCCTGCCTCATACTACCTTCCTCCTGGAAACCAATGTCTTCACTGTGGGAAAACATGCGGGTCAAGAATAGGGTTCCACAGTCACCTACGTATCCATCGCCAAGACACTATACTTGGAAGGCCATCATACTTGGGAAAAAAAGTAAATAAGTAAGAGCAATGGCAGTTAAAGTGGTTTTCATCTGCTTTAATTCTACAGTGCAGATACACCCTCAGAGTCTGTAGCATCAAGCAGTACTTGGTCTTTATACTGCCTTCAGTGAATGGGATCAGTAGGACAATTCTGCAAACCTTAGGGTTGCCCCACTATGACTATTTATCATTGCTATTTGCTGTGAAGTTGACTTTGCCTCCAACCATCTTATCGATGAATCTCCATGAACAGGCATGTAGCCGGGGGGGGGGGGGGGGGGGGGCCTCGGGGGGCTTCAGCCCCCCCCCCCCCCCAAAATTCTCATGGTGGTTCGCGAAAAGGCCTTACTGGTGCATTATTTAAACTGTTATGTTTATTCATATCATGATCTGATCACCATACTCAATATATCCCATATGCATGGGGGTATTGGGGTAATGATACAAAAGGTTTGCTAGGGTAGGCCCTCTTTCATTCAGACTCAGACTCAGACCCCCCCGAAACTCAGCCCCCCCGAAACCCCCCCTGAAAAAAATTCAGTCCCCCCCCCCCCCCGAAACGAAATCCTGGCTACGGGCCTGTCCATGAACACATCTGTTCAGGTCTTGAAAACTCAGGGCAGCCACAACTTCCTTGACTGAGTCAATCCTCTTGGAATTCAGGGCTGCCTTCATTCACTTTCCAAACATTATTGCCATTTTATGATATATACACATTGCAATAGCCTCGGTTTAGCTATAATTTTCCCCTTAGGAGATGCCAATTTGGTTGCTAATATGAGTAATAATAATAATAATAATAATAATAATACATTTATTAGTTGCAGTTCACATACTTGTGCAGTTCACATACTTGACTTCTTTGAAAGGGCATGAAGATATATAAGAAAAGAGAAACCTCACAATTGTGTTCATTTCATGATTCTAAACTCTACTCCATTAAAACGTCTTGCCATCATTAATACTTTGGGGATGCCTTTTCTTCCTCTGTACACCATAATGAACTGCCTGTTTCCTGAGAAATAGGTACAGATTAATGTGATTTTGATGGCAAAATCACCCAGGATGTAAATTGCAACACCGGAGGAAGTCTTTTATAGGTCACATCCTTCAAGTTTCACGAAGGATCAGATGAAATGACTGTTTACATAATAAGGCATGGCAGATATGATATTATCATAAAATAATCACAACCTGATGCAATTTCAGTCAGAAAGTACAAGCAACCTCATTTGATTTCCTGGAAATGTGCTTGTTTGCTAACACCCACTCTCTCCTCCAGCTTTCATCTAGACCTATTTCTGCCTAATTATGGCGTAAATAAGGATGTATGACATTACCTAGAAAAACAGGATCAGGATGTGTATTCGGAGAACAGGATGGGAACTAAAAACAACCTCACACTTGAGTTTCATTGCATTGCTACCAGTTAAAAATGCTCCTGTCAACATTCAGAAGGAAATAAAAGTTTTGTGTGATATTAACACACAAGAATGTTACTTTCCTCTGAAAATAATTTTTTTTAAAACATCTTCTACTAGATCAGTGGTTCCCAGACTTACCCAAGGTCACACAGTGGGTTTCTATGTCTACTTGAGGATTTGAATCCCGGCCTCCAAAGTCATCTGTCAATGGGTTGCTGTGAGTTTTCCAGGATGCATGGCCACGTTCCAGAAGCATTCTGCCTTGACGTTACACCCACATCTATGGCCGGCATCTTCGAAGGTTGTGAGGTGTGTTGGAAACTAGATAAGTGAGGTTTATATATATGTGAAATAATGTCCAGCATGGGAGAACTCTTGTCTGTATGAGCAAAGTGTCAATGTTGCAATTGGCCACCTTGATTAGAATTGAATGACCTTGCAACTTCAAAGCCTGGCTGCTTCCTGCCTGGGGGAATCTTTTGTTGGGAAGTGTTAGCTGTCCCTAATAGTTTCCTAACTGGCATCTTCTAAGGAGAAAAATTATGGCTAAACCGAGGCTACTGTAATGTGTGTCTATATAAATAAAAATATAATGTTTGTTTGTGGGATTAACATAACTGGGGGAATCCTTTGTTGGGAAGTGTTAGCTGGCCCTAATTGTCTGTAACTCTCCTCTTTTTGAGTGTTGCTTTTATTTACTGTTTTGATTTTGGAGTTTTTTTAAAAAATACTGGTAGCCAGATTTTGTTTATTTTCATGGTTTCCTCCTTTCTGTTGAAATTGTCCACATGCTTGTGGATTTCAGTAGCTTCTCTGTGTAGTCTGACATGATGGTTGTTAGAGTAGTCCAACATTTCTGTGTTCTCAAATAATATGCTGTGTCCGGGTTGGTTCATCAAGTGCTCTGCTATGGTGGACTTCTCTGGTTGAGTTAGTCTGCAGTGGCTTTCATGTTCATTAATTCGTGTTTGGGCAATGCAGCATTTTGCGGTCCCTATGTAGACTTGTCCACAGCTGCATGGTATACGGTTAACTCCTGCAGAAGTGAGAGGATCTCTCTTGTCCTTTGCTGAGTGTAGCATTTGTTGGATTTTCTTAGTGGGTCCATAGATAGTTTGTAGGTTGTGTTTCTTCATCAGCTTCCCTATGCGGCCAGTAGTTCCCTTGATGTATGTCAAGAACACTTTTCCTCTGGGTGAGACTTTATCTCTCCTCTTGTGGCTTGTTCTTGGTCTTGCCAGTGGTGGAGTCTCCATTAGGCTGTAGTAGAGCCCAGTTTAGATGGCTCAGTTCACCTTGGAGGAAGTAGGGTCCGCAGAATCTTTTTACACGGTCTGCCAGGGCTTTAACTGTGCTACTTTTTTTGACTTGGGTGATGGTTGGTATTTTATCAATCCATGTGTGTAGATTTTCTGTAAACTGTGTGGCCCAATTGCTAATTAGGTTTGTGGATGACTATGACATCTAGAAATGGCATTTTTCCTTCATCCCCCCCCCCCATGGTATTTATTTATCGTGTCATCAGCAACCAAACATTTGTATTACATTTTTAACAAAAACAAACAAACAAACAGACAAAGCACAGAATTTGCAAGCTTGGTAGTTGATTAAATGTCCTTTGACCAGTATCTGGCCACTTGGGGTTCCTCTGGTGTTGCCGCAAGAAGGTCCTCCATTGTGCATGTAGCAGGGGTCAGGTTGCATTGCAGCAGGTGGTCTGTAGTTTGCTCTTCTCCACACTCACATGTCGTGGATCCCACTTTGTGGCCCCATTTCTTAAGGTTGGCTCTGCATCTCGTGGTGCCAGAGCGCAGTCTGTTCAACGCCTTCCAAGTTTTCTGTGTGCCCAGGGGGGAGTCTCTCATTTGGTATCAGCCATTGATTGAGGTTCTGGGTTTGAGCCTGCCACTTTTGGACTCTCGCTTGCTGGGGTGTTCCAGCGAGTGTCTCTGTAGATCTTAGAAAACTATTTCTTGATTTAAGTCATTGACATGCTGGCTGATACCCAAACAAGGGATGGGCTGGAGATGTCACTGCCTTGGTCCATTCACTATTGGCTGCTACTTCACAGCAGATGTCAGGTGGTGCAATACCGGCTAGACAGTGTAATTTCTCCAGTGGTGTAGGGCACAGACACCCCGTGATAATACGGCATAATGCTGCATTTTTCCATGGTGAATTGGATGTTTGGGTGGATGCTGTTCAGGTGGTCCAGGAACTTATTTACTTAGACCTTCTTACCCATAGCTCCAAATGGTGAAGATGTCATCCACATATCTGAACCATATAGTGGGCTTTTTTTGTTGCTGTTTCCGGGGCTTGTTTTTCATAGTGTTCCATGTATGCTATGACCAGGTCATCAATATTCAATGTTAATTGCCAGGAATGGCCAAGAAATTCATATTAACTAGGCTTTTGAATGAATTTATCCAACCTATGGTCTGTGAGAATGGCTCTCTCCCTACCCTTGATGCTGAGGATGCAAACACAAAGTCCAGGCAGAAAAAGGACAAAAATCTGAATAATCTCAAAGAGAGACACGATTTATTTAGTGCTACTGCATTTACTAGACAATTTTACCATGCAATGGTTATTTTATTCTTCCATTTTGTGCATTTTCTAGAACATACAAAAATATATACCGTGAGACCAATTAAAACATGCAGCCAATGCTCTTTGTAGTAATGATAATAATAGCACAAATTTGCAGTATAAATGGATGGGCAAAGGCATGCATTACAGCTCAAATAACTTTTCTCTCCTATAAACCACCAGAAGGCCATCATATCTAACCTTAAATAGTATTAACTTCATTTCCCTAAAAGCATTGGATAGTCAGGTTATTCGTGCTATACCATAATGTTAATATTTGGAGATAGCATTGAATAAATTGTGGCAAAATTCAATTTACTTTTCCTTTCATTTTTTTTACTATCTTTTTAAAAAGTGTCCTAAGCAAATGATTTTAAAATGGGCTTCATTAATCACAATGCATAATTAACTGGAAATCCAATAGAGCCAATGACTGTAAATCCTACAAATATACACTCATTATTAACTTCATTTCTAATGTCATTGCTTTGCTTTTTCCACCTCAACCACTGTTTTTAATGTATGGTGATGGCAAGGGCTAGTGGGTGAAGAGTCAGACCTCACCTGGTGTATCGAATCAAGTTCCGGACAACTAATCTCAAGATGATTGTAGAAATAATAATATTATCATTATCTATACCAGTGTTTCTCAACCTGGGGGTCGGAACCCCTGAGGGGGGCATGAGGAGGCATCAGAGGGGTCACCAAAGACCATCAGAAAACACAGTACTTTCTGTTGGTCACTGTTCACATTTGGGCATATGGAGTATCCACCATTGTTGAATTCCACAGTGTTCTCTAGATGTAGGTGAACTACAACTCCCAAGCTCAAGGTCAATGCCCACCTAACTTTTCCAAGCTCAAAGTCAATGCCCACCTAACCCTTCCAGTATTTTCTGTTGGTCATGGGAGTTCTGTGTGCTGTTTGGTTCTATTCTATCGTTGGTGGAGTTCAGAATGTTCTTTGATTGTAGGTGAACTGTAAATCCCAGCAACTACAACTCCCAAATAACAAAGTCAATCCCCCGTCCTCAACCCCACCAGGATTCAGATTTTGGTGAATCGGGCATTTGTGCCAAATTTTGGTCCAGTGAATGAGAACACATACTGCATATCATAGAATCATAGAATCAAAGAGTTGGAAGAGACCTCATGGGCCATCCAGTCCAACCCTCTGCCAAGAAGCAGAAATATTGCATTCAAATCACCCCTGACAGAGGGCCATCCAGCCTCTGTTTAAAAGCTTCCAAAGAAGGAGCCTCCACCACCCTCCAGGGCAGAGAGTTCCACTGCTGAGCGGCTCTCACAGTCAGGAAGTTCTTCCTCATGTTCAGATGGAATCTCCTTTCTTGTAGTTTGAAGCCATTGTTCCTTGTCCTAATCTCCATGGAAGCAGTAAACAAGCTTGCTCCCTCCTCCCTATGACTTCCTCTCACATATTTATACATGGCTATCCTATCTCCTCTCATCCTTCTCTTCTTCAGGCTAAACATGCCCAGCTCCTTAAGCTGCTCCTCATAGGGCTTGTTCTCCAGACCTTTGATCATTTTAGTCACCCTCCTTTGGACACATTCCAGCTTGTCAATATCTCTCTTGAATTGTGGTGCCCAGAATTGGACACAATATTCCACAATATTTACATTCTGATGTATAACAGTAGCAAAATTACAGTTATGTAGTAGCAACAAAAATAATGTTATGGTTGGGGGTCACCACACATGAGGAACTGTATTAAGGGGTCTCGGCGTTAGGAAGGTTGAGAAACACTGATCTATACGCATGTTCCCTCGTTCCCCAGGACTAGAGCTCAAGTAAAGGTAAAGGTTTCCCATTGACATTAAATCGAGTCCAACTCTGGGGGATGGTGCTCATCCCTATTTGTAAGCCAAAGAGCCAGTGATGTCCGTAAGCACCTCCTAGGTCATGTGGCCAGCATGGCTGCACGGAGTGCCGTTCCCACCAAAGTGGTACCAATTGATCTACTCACATTTACATGTTTTTGAACTGCTAAGTTGGCAGTAGCTGAGGCTAACAATGGGACCTCATCCTGTCCCGCAGTTTCAAATTGCCAATCTTCTTGTCAGCAAGTTCTGCAGCTTAGCAGTTTAACCTACTGCGTCACCGCAACCCAAGGGCTCAAAACAGTTTACTAATTTTAAAAACATAAAAAATGTATTTCTTTTTATTATCACAATTTTTTTAAGAGTAAGGAACTTGTTACTCTATGAATGTTCTTATATTCCAATGTTCATCATCCTTAACATAGACAATGGTCAAGGGTTACAGGACTTGTAACTGAACAACATGTGAAGTGGGGCAGGGGGCATCCACACTATAGATTTAATGCAGCTTGACACCTCTTGATCCACCATAATCAAAGTAAGCCTTTTCATTCTGAAAGCTATCAAGAAAAGAGCACATTCCCTGAAAGAAGAATCAGGAAAATAAGACTCTTCACTGTAAATAGAAGCTCAGTTGCTGTCCTCTCCTTTTTGCCTTGTCTTTCATTCATGTTGTATTTTGAAATGGTCCTATGACTGTTCAAATAAATAAATTATTATTATGCATTATACAATGCTCTGTAATAATGGATGTTGTAGTTTTATAAACTCTTTAGCTTTCTTCACCAAACTACAATTCCCAGGAATCCATAGCACTGAAACCATAGGTGCTTCTAAACTGCAGACGCTAATGATATTGGTTTTTATTGTTTCTGTTGTGTTTTATATTGTTTTAATGTTTTAATTTGTATTATGATATTATGTGTACTGATTTGTTTTAACCCACCTTGAGTCGGCGACAGGCCGAGAAAGACGGCATACAAATACAGTAAATAAATAATAATAAATAAACTCTAGAACAGCGTTTCTCAACCTGGGGGTCGGGACCCCTGGGGGGGTCGCAAGGGGGTGTCAGAGGGGCCACCAAAGACCATCAGAAAACACAGCATTTTCTGTTGGTCATGGGGGTTCTGTGTGGGAAGTTTGGCTGAATTCTATCATTGGTGGAGTTCAGAATGCTCTTTGATTGTAGGTGAACTATACATCCCAGCAACTGCAACCCCCAAATGTCAAGATCTATTTCCCCCAAACTCCAACAGTGTTCACATTTGGGCATATTGAGTATTTGTACCAAGTTTGGTCTTGATCCATCATTGTTTGAGTCCACAGTGCTCTCTGGATATAGGTGGACTACATCTCCAAAACTCAAGGTCAATTCCCACCAAACCTTTCCAGTATTTTCTGTTGGTCATGGGAGTTCTGTGTGCCAAGTTTGGTTCCTATTTCATCATTGGTGGAGTTCAGAATGCTCTTTGATTGTAGATGAACTATAAATCCCAGTAATTACAACTCCCAAATGACAAAATCAGCCCCATCACTATTCAGATTTGGGCATATCGGGTATTTGTGCCATATTTGGTGCAGTGAATGAAAATACATCCTGCATATCAGATATTTACATGCTGATTCATAACAGTAGCAAAATTACAGTTATGGGATAGCAACAAAAATAATGTTATGGTTGGGGGTCACCACAATACGAGGAACTGTATTAAGGGGTCATGGCATTAGGAAGGTTGGAGCTTAAGATCGTCTGGGGAGGCCCTGCTCTCAGCCCCGCCTTTATCTCAAACACGCTTGGCGCGGACGAGGGACAGGGCCTTCTCGATGGTGGCCCCCCACCTGTGGAATTTGCTCCCCAGGGAAATTAGGTCATCGTCATCCCTCCTCACCTTTAGAAAAAAGGTTAAAACGTGGCTGTGGTACCAGGCCTTCGGGCAATCAGGTTAAAGGGCAATTGATAATGTTGACTATGGCATGGAAGAGGATTTGGGTAAGTTAAGCAGAGTAATCATTAGTAGATGGCTAGCTAAACAGCCACCAGATGGGCAATAGCTAATCAGAGTGTAAGTATACTGTTTTAATCTTTATTTATTTCTACCAACCCTTCAAGGCTGACCAGAGACAGGAGACCACAAATGACTTATCATTGGGAATGTTTACCAGTCATGGTTCTTTCAGAATGTCTTTGGGCCCTTCCACACAGCCCTATATCCAGAATATCAAGGCAAAAAATCCCACACTATCTGAGTGTGGACTCAGATAACCCAGTTCAAAGCAGATATTGTGGGATTTTCTGCCTTGATATTCTGGGATACAGGGCTGTGTGGAAGGCCCCCCAGTTGCAAATCTGGCATGCAGGGAAGGATAAATGTCATAAAGCAAGTCAATTTTGCTGGTTCCCTTTGATAACTTGGGCAAGCCATCTCCAATTTACCAACCAAGGCTGGTAGGTGGCATCACCTAACTAGCTTTTGGTCTCATGGCAGGTCCTGTTATTTAAAAAAAGCCCTGCACTTTAGAAGATTAATGTCTTCATTCCAGGTTGGGTTGAGGGCAATCTTAGCCCTGGAAGGAAGAAGATAAGTGGCTCTCTTCAAGAACAATCACCTCTTGCAGCAGTTGTGACTGCAAGTATAAAACATTTTGGGTCAACATTGCCAATGCTCCCCAGTTGTAGAAAATTTGCTAAAAATATCTACAACATACAATTAGTTGCTTTTCCAAATTTGAGACAAACATCTTTCAAAAGTGCCAGTCAGCATGATCACTCATCATGGTTTATGTGTTGCACTCCAGGCCTGGAAACACCTATGACCACTGCAAAAGTCCAGGAATAATAATAATAAACTTTATTTATACCCCGCTACCATCTCCCCCAATGGGGACTCGGGGCGGTTTACATGAGGCCAGGCATAATTAACAAAATTACAATAAAATAAAATATGAATTACAATAAAATAAACAACATCACATTAAAATACAAAACATATAAGCATAGTCTATATACATGAAAATGTAATGTTCGTTTGTGAGATTAACATAACTCAAAAACCACTGGACGAATTGACACCAAATTTGGACACAAGACACCTAACAACCCAATGTATGTCCTTCACTAAAAAATTGATTTTGTCATTTGGGAGTTGTAGTTGCTGGGATTTATAGTTAACCTATATTCAAAGAGCACTCCGAACTCTACCAATGATGGAATTGTGCCAAACTTAGCACACAGAATTACCATGACCAACAGAAAACACTGGAAGGGTATGGTGGGCATTGACATTGAGTTTGGGAGTTATAATTCACCTACATCCAGAGAACACTGTGGACTCAAATAATGATGGATCTGGACCAAACTTGGCACGAATATTCCATATGCCCAAATATGAACACAGATGGAGTTTGGGGGAAATAGACCTTGACATTTGGGAGTTGTAGTTACTGGGATTTATAGTTCACCTACAATCAAAGAGCATTCTGAACCCCACGAACAACAGAATTGGGGCAAACTTCCCACACAGAACCCCCATGACCAACAGAAAATACTTAAGGCCATCCAGTCCAACTCCCTTCACCAAGGCAAGAAACCGTAATCAAAGCCTTCCTGACAAAGAGCCATCCAGCCATAGATATGGATGGATATTTATGATTCGCACACAGGGAGATATAGTATAGATCTGGAAGGGACCCCTAAAGAAGGAAAATGATATGTTCCAGAGTAGTAATGAGAACACTGACAAAGAACAGCAAGAAATACTGTTTACCTACAAGCATAAAGAAATTACATATATTATAAACCAACACTTTCTCATTACTTTATTTTCCAGATCACCAGACTGGGCCACAGCGTGTGGCAGGGGATGGCTAGTAAACAATATATACAAAACAAAGGGGGGAAGGCAGTAATCCAAACATAATGACAGTGAGCGGACCTCATGTACATAAAATGATTTAAAAACTCAGGGTGAGATAAAGAAGCAGAATCATTTGTAAAGGAGAACACATGGAGAGACAGGGTAAGAGGCAGACCATCGTACGAGGGGGGGGGGGGATGTACTCCTAGGACATAGGACAAGAACGTTGAGGAGAGCAATAGAATAAGATTATGTGACTACTCTCCAAAAGCACAACGGCAGAGCCAGGTCTTGAGATTCTTTTTAAAGTTTTCTAATGTAGGGGCTTTCCTAATCCCAAGCAAACAGTTTATTGTAAAAACATATAAAAGGCATATAAAATTACGAATAAGAAATGAAGAAATATAATCCAAAAAGGTTTAGCAACAGGTGATAACCAAGCAGTAATCCAAATGTCTCATAAAATTCCAGAGGTGACAAAGTCCAGGAACAGCCAAAATCACAGATACAGCATAAATCCACAATCAAGAAGGTATAACTAGTAAAACTTGAACAGGAATACATGAACAAAACATAGAAAACTTCCAGGATATTAAATCCAAAACCATAGCTTGAATTGAACCAGGAACAAGAGAACTCCGGCTTCTCACTCTTTATTATTTTATTTATTTATTTACATTATTTATATACTGCCTTTCTCACTCCTGGGGGGACTCAAAGAGGGGGACTTAACACATTATTTCCTGAACTCACTTTAATGTAAACAACTTGTTGTTTAATAGACAACCATGAAATAATCCCGTTTCCCATGAATTCCCTTCACAACTTTCCTTTGTAACCTCTCTGAACAATGTAATCTATGTTTGGCTCTGATTTGTAAATAAAGACTTTTGTTGATCTCTGTAGCTACAAGTGGGTTTTCATGGGAACCCTCCTTATCACTCAGCTCTTCACTCGATTCCTTATCTGCTGTTGCTACTTCTGACTCCCCTGAATGCCCTTGAAGCCGTGTATTTTCCAAGCCATTTTCTCACAAAGAACTGTCATTTCCCAGACTTGACTTGAGAGCCCATCACTTTGTGCCACAGGAAAGTTCACATTCCCCTCTTAATCATCAGTTAAACCATCAGCCTCTGGCTGAGCTACAACACTATGGGAGGCCCCTTCCACACTTCCCTATATCCCAGGACTTGATCCCAGATTTTTTTCTTATCCCAGATTATCTGGTGGTGTAAATTCATATAATCCAGTTCAAAGCTGGGACCAAATCCTGGAATATAGGGCAGTGTAGATCCAGCCATAGTCAAAAACATTTGGAAAGCAACATGTTGCCTGTGTTTGGAAGAGTAGATATATTTGCTATGGTTGTGATGAATTCATCCTTTCAATTGCTTTTCAGGAAATGGGGCATTCAATGTTTGAAGAAGTACTCCGTTGTGAATCAGATACGGTCAAATATTTTTTTTCTCATATTATTGATGTTGAAAGAGGACTTCAACATTGCCATTATCTGAGGAGTGGAAGATATTTCAAAGAATACTTATCAACTTCTTGTAGCGTGCTTCAAATGCAGCTTATGACAACAATCTAATATACTAGTTCTTATACTATTGGCGATTGAAAGAAGATGGAAAAGGCCAAATTCTTCAATATTTTCATCTTGTGAAGAGCGATGCTAAATTGATTCTAGACAAGGCCATTGAAATGGAAAAGAATCCAAGAACATAATATTTGAAATAAGAAAGGAAGAGAAGGGCTGGATTTGTAAGTAATGTATCCATGGCTATATTCTACATATTGAAAAGATCGCTCATTGTCTGGGTTGGTTGTTCATTTGAGGTAATATGGATATCACAGTATAGAACTGGATCTTTCAGTCATGGAGAGCAATTGGAGAGAGGAAGACAAAATTACCATTTATATGGCTGGGATGCCCACTTTCACAAACACACTCCCAGTTCCACAAACGACTTTAAACCACAGTGCTGAGGAGCCACCAAAAGCCCTCCCTCCAATGACATTACAGGTTGCAGTGAGTGACATCCCAGTGTTTTTTACTCTCTCCATTGGTGTAGAATTTGCATGATCCCGCCCACTGCCCCTCAATAATAATAATAATAATAATAATAATAATAATAATACTTTATTTATACCCCGCTACCATCTCCCCATGGGACTCGGTGCGGCTTACATGAGGCCGAGCCCAAATACAACAATACAAGCAATTAAAATCAAACATAGACAATTAAACAATAACGTAAGCATTAACAATAAGACAACACACTATTAAAAACTATGGGAATGCCAAATGTAAATTGAAATTAAAAATAATGCTGGACATGGGTGAAAAAAGTGATGGGGCTCCAACCATCATCAAAACTCCAACCATCACCCAAGTAAAAAAAGAAGCACCATTAAAGCCTTGGCAGACCGTGCAAAAAGAATCTGTGAACCCCACCTCCTCCAAGATGAACTGAATCACCTCAACTGGGCTCTCCAGGCCAATGGATACTCCACCTCAGACATCAGAAGAGCTGCAAGACCAAGAACAAGCCACGAGAGTCAAGACGAAGATCCACCCAGAGGAAAAGTGTTCCTGCCATACATCAAGGGAACCACTGACCGCATAGGGAAGCTGATGAGGAAACACAACATACAAACAATCTACAAACCCACCAAGAAAATCCAACAAATGCTACGTTCAGCAAAGGACAAGAGGGATCCTCTCACCTCTGCAGGAGTCTACCGTGTACCATGCAGTTGTGGACAAGTCTACATAGGGACCACCAAACGCAGCATTGCCCAGACACGCATCAAGGAACATGAAAGGCACTGCAGACTACTCCAACCAGAGAAGTCAGCCATAGCAGAGCACCTGATGAACCAACCTAGACACAGCATTTTATTTGAGAACACAAAAATGCTGGACCACTCTCACAACCACCATGTCAGACTACACAGAGAAGCCATTGAAATCCACAAACATGTGGACAATTTCAACAGAAAGGAAGAAACCATGAAAATGAACAAAATCTGGCTACCAGTATTAAAAAATTCTAAAATTGCAACAGCAAAAACAGCAGAGAGAAAAACAGGCAGGGACATCTAATCACCTTTCAAGAAGAGTTTTCTCCAGGCACAGTCAGCCCATTGTATGCTAATCAAGGTGGTCAGTTGAAAGATTCACACCTAGCCCAACTTACAAAAGCCCTTTGTCTCACCCTGGTCATTCCACAGATATATAAACCCCTTTTTTCCAAACTCCAGCAGACCTCACCTCTGAGGATGCTTGCCATAGATGCAGGCGAAACGTCAGGAGAAATGCCTCTAGAACATGGCCATATAGCCTGAAAAAACCCACAAGAACTGAGTGATTCCAGCCATGAAAGCCTTCGACAATACAAAGTGATGGGGCGTTTGGGGAAAACATACAAGCAGATCTAAAACAATGTAAAGTGCTTTGGAGAACAAAGGGCTGTGCGATCATTATTCTGGGAAGGCACACTGGAACAACCACGTCTTCAAGCTCCTTCTAAAGACTGCCAAAGTTGGGGCATGCCTGATGTCCTTAGGAAGTGAGTTCCAGAGTTGAGGGGCCACCATCGAAAAGGCCCTCTCTCTTGTCCCCACCAATCGTGCCTGCGATGCAGGTGGGAGCGCGAGCAGGGCCCCTCCAGATGATCGAAGAGATAGTGTGGGGTCATATACAGAAATGCGGTCACGCAGTTAGGCGGGTCCCAAACCGTTAAGGGCTTTGTAGGTAAGAACCTGCACCTTGAATTGGGTCCGGAAAATAAATGGCAGCCAGTGGAGCTCCTTAAACAGGAGGGTTGACCGCTCCTGTAAGGAGCCCGGTTAACAACCCGGCTGCCCCCCATTGGACCATCTGGAATTTCCGAGCCGTTTTCAAGGGCAGCCCCATGTAGAGTGCATTACAGTAATCCGGTTTAGAGGTTACTAATCTTTAACCCTTTCCTACTCTTTTCAACTCTGCACAACAAACAGAGCAGAACTAATCAGCAACTAAACATAATGGAGGACTTTGGGGGATTGACTCCACATAATGGAAGTTGTAGTTCATCCTGTATCAAGTCAGAGCACTGTGACTTCTACTGACAATGGATCTGGACCACATTTGGCACACAGACCTTGGAGGAAGTTCACCTTAATTTATAGGAATTATAGTTCACCTACATCCAGAGAGCACCGTGAACGCAAACAACGATGGAGCTGCATCAACTTCGGCACGCATACCCGATATGACAAAATTTGAATACTGGTTTGGGGTGGAATTGGCCTGGCATTTGTTAGTTGTAAGATCCAACCAGACCATACTTCAAAGATGAAGTACTTTGGCCACACAATGAGAAGACAGGAAAGCTTAGAGAAGAAAATGATGCTGGGGAAAATGGAAGGAAAAAGGAAGAGGGGCTACCAAGGACAAGATGGATGGATGGTATCCTTGGAGTGACTGGCTTGACTCTGAAGGAACTGGGGGTGGTGATGGCCAACAGGGAGCTCTGGCAAGGGCTGGTCCAGGAGGTCACAGAGTCGGAAGCAACTGAACGAATAAACAATAAAAACAACTGGGATTTATAATTTACTGGCAATCAAAGAGCACCCTGAACCCCATCATTGATGGACCTGGACCTAACCTGGTGCACAGTACCCCCATTACCAACTGAACGTACTGGAGGGATTTGATGGGACTGACCCACCATGCTGGGAGTTGTAATTCATCCTGCAGTTGCAGAGCATACTGAACTCCACCTACGCTGCATCTAGAGCAAACTTGCCCAACATGACAAACTTTAAGTATTGATGGAGTTTCAGGGAGTTAAGCAGGCATGATGTGAGTAGTAGTTCACTCACAACCTTATGCATTTTGTAAAAAAAATAAATTAAAAATTATTTTTTCTAATAACATGAGCAACACCGAGTACTCAAACTAGTTTCAAATAAATCCAAAACACTCTGGTCCCAAACATTTTGAATGAGGGATACCCAACCTGTACTGACATCAGTAATGGGATTTTTTAATTCTAAATTTAGAAGCTATTTTTAAGAACGTCAAATCTCACATGAAGAATATGGGATGTCAACACAAGTGAAAAAATTGTGGCCCCCCCCCCCCCCCCAACCTTAACCAAGTTATGAAAAATACAAAGTCCTTATGAAAGGATGTGTGAGTGGGTGGCAAGTTGAAAAGAAGTCTCTGATGAAGATTTGAGATGCCAGGTGGTCTTTGAGAAAGATGAATGTGTTTCTTCTCCAGTGACCTGCTGCACAAAAGAACAGCTCAATTTAGGTGACTGCAATTTCTTCATACACAAGGATTGCTGCTTTCTTTAAGAAGGTTCAACCCCATTTCAGCATATGCAGGTATTAATTAGACTCCCAAACAGACTCGTTAACTAGTCAGCATGACTTTTCAGTGCAATGAATAAAAACGAAACCACACGTTCAGAATAAATGGAGTCCTTCAAACTGAGCAGATAATGGGAGAAAGAAAATCCATTTGGAGATGGTATACAGATATCCGAGCGTTTCCTCTAGACCTTTGTATGCAACTGTTTTTTAACCAGGGAGATGATCCATGATCTCATCAGATATTAAGCCCAAAGGTCTGATTTTCCAAATGACTAGAGGACTTAATGTCTTTTGGCTCAGGTCGGATGGATTACTGGAAGGATTTATCCCATTTTCCTTCTCAATGATACCGTTCAGGAATGATTCATCCTTATGTAACATGGCGCACATGCTTTTGTGGATCAAGAGCAGAAGTAGGCTTAATATGGCCGTGTGAAACCCCTGGACTCCATTTTATGCCCCCTGGAGCAATCTCCCAAAGTCCGCAACTGCCCAAATATGTTTCGAAAAATGTAATACATCGAAACCGTGCAGACCCCCACCATAAAAAAAATCATATGCATTTAAACATGTAAAAATATCCAACCTTGTCTTCAGAAACTCAGGTGAATCTCATATTGTTCATGTATCCTTCTGTTTTCTTCTTCTGTCCTTCTCAAAATGGTAACAAGAAACTCAGCATCAATGTATGGTTGAAGACTTCCATGGCCGGAATCACTGGGTTGTTGTAGGTTTTTGGCCATGTTCTAGAGGCATTTTCTCCTGACGTTTCGCCTGCATCTATGGCAAACATCCTCAGAGGTAGTGAGGTCTGTTGGAACTAAGAAAAAGGGTTTATATATCTGTGGAATGACCAGGGTGGGACAAAGGACTATTGTCTGTTGGAGCTAGGTGTGAATGTTTCAACTGACCACCTTGATTAGCATATAATGGCCTGACAGTGCCTAGAGCAATATTTTGTTAAGAGGTTATTAGATGTTCTTGTTTCCTCTCTGTTGTTATTCTGTTCTAATTTTAGAGTTTTTTAATACTGGTAGCCAGATTTTGTTCATTTTCATGGTCTCTTCCTTTCTGTTGAAATTGTCCACATGCTTGTGGATTTCAATGGCTTCTCTGTGTAGTCTGACATGGTGGCTGTTGGAGTGGTCCAGCATTTCTGTGTTCTCAAATAATATGCTGTGTCCGACAAATGCTTTGTTCAGCAAAGGATAAGAGGTATCCTCTCACTTCTGCAGGAGTCTACTGTGTACCATGCAGCTGTGGACAAGTCTACATAGGGGCCGCCAAACACAGCATTGCCCAAACATGTATCAAGGCCAGAGTGCAACAGTATCTGGGCTTACTTCTCTGATAGAGTAGAACTGGCCCTTGGTCTGCCCACCTCTGATTTAGAAAAAGAAGATTGAAGACCTGCCCAGTTTCAAATGGATTAAAATAATAATAATAATAATAATAATAATAATAATAATAATAATCTTTATTTATACCCCACTACCATCTCCCCGAGGGGTACTCGGGGCAGCTAACATGAGGCCAAGCCCAAAAATGCAATACAGCAAAATAAAATACAGAATGCAAACAACAAAAAACAACAAAAATTACATCACAATAAAATACATACAGTAGCAGAATAGAGTTTAAAAAACATTTTTTTGTTGTGTCAGGAGCGACTTGAGAAACTGCAAGTTGCTTCTGGTGTGAGAGAATTGGCCGTCTGCAAGGACAATACCCAGGGGATGCCTGGATGATTTGATGCTTTTATCATCCTTGTGGGAGGCTTCTCTCATGTCCCCGCATGAGGAGTTGGAGCTGATAGAGGGAGCTCATCCGCCTCTCCCCGGATTTGGACCTGCGACCTTTCGGTCCTCAGTCCTGCCGGCACAGGGGTTTAACTCCCTGTGCCACCGGGGGCTCCATTAAAAAAAAAAGCAAAATAATAAAATATAAAATCGAACACAATGGGTGGGCCACATGGACAAGGTAAAATGCTAAAACCCTGGATGAGGTAGGAGTAGCAAAAGTGCATTTGAGAGGAGCCTAAAAGGATGAACAGTGCAGTTACGCTTTCAGTTTAGGATGAGAGAAAGTGCACCATAGGGGCAACACTGTAGGTGGAACAAATAGAAGTGGGGTGAATGGTGACTCTCCAAAAATGAAACCACCATGTTTTTCCTAAACGTTTAGGACACCATATCACACTTGCTTTAAACAGGCAAGTGTTCTTTCGCCCACCCTGGAAATGGACATTCCACAGATAGATAGATAGATAGATAGATAGATAGATAGATAGATAGATAGATAGATATTCATACACTCCACTTGCTTCATTGCCAACAGAACCTCCTAAGATGCCAGCCACAGATGCAGGTGAAACGTCAGGAGAAAATGCTGCTGGAACATGGCCACACAGCCTGAAAAATGCACAGCAACCCAGTGATTCCAGCCCTGAAAGCCTTCAACAATGCACCATATCCAATTTTGTGTCCTTACAAAGGAATGGTGGGGACAATGTTTTAGTCTGACCCAAGAACTGAATGGCTCTGTGAAGCTAAACAGTAAATCCAAGGTGGTAGAAAAGAAGGCCAATTTCTGCAAACAGGAAAAAAATCACAAAGCAGACGTAAGTCTACATATGTCACTAGTGGGATGCCAGCGGACAGGTGTCAGTAACACCATTTGATTCTCCATTGGGAAGTTTTTTCATTTCTAGAATTAATTTGTCCAAGTCCCCTTTTAAAATAGTAATTGAGGCTATGAGGGACCAAAGAACAAACAAAGAAGAAAACCTATTCAGTTGAGCTAACTTATCCTTTGTTTTTCTTCAGCACAAAAGCAATTTGACGCTTTGAATAAGTTTAAAGAGTCCATTATCTCAATGGAGATGGGCTTTGGTTGAACTCAATGGTCCTCAGTGTTCACTTTGTTGCCTGCTATTGCTTGGCACAATGCACTTTCCTGCTGCCTTTTAAATATGCACTAAAACCTACTCTAGCCCTACCATTGCTCTAGTCAAGCATGGCAAATAGCCCCTAGGAGAGCCATGCATGCTCTTTGTAGACGGGGAGCAAGCAAAGGAGAGGGGAAATTCAAGGCATAACATCAGGACAGATGGTCTGGCAAGTGCACAAGTAAAAGGTATCTCACTTTAAATGGAATAAGTTTGTAACTTTTACTAGCATGAAAGAATAAAGCCCACAGAGTGCTCCTACCTGCTTGCATTACTGCCCAGATGAGAATTATTTGCTTCTTCATACACAGTCCCTGAAATCCTAGGCTATATTATTTTGTTCTTAAGGAATGTAACTATATGCCACACAGAGGCTGTGCTCCCTCATCTTTCTGCTGACTTCCAACATGATGGGATCACTTGTGCGTCAGGCAATTATTGTCCCATTATCGTCCCATCGTGCAGTCAGGAAGGCCATTTCTGTAAATTTCAGTGAATCATGGAAAGCACTGATGGATAGTTAGAGACCATGCAAGTATAGGAATCCATTGAGTGGATTTAAGAAATCTGAAAGAGAGAGCTAGTTAAAAATTGCCATGGAGACTCAAAGTATTCATTTGATGTTCATGTCAGAAATTTCCCTGTAACTTGAAAAGTTTTTGTTCTTTATGCAAGTTGGGGAATAATTTTGTTTAGTGTCATCTGTACTTCTTTCTGTCTGTACTCTTCCATTCTGTACATTGTATTATAGATCTTTGTCATGACTTTTCACTAGCATAATAATAAACATTGGTTGAATGGTGAGTCAATCCATCTTTGAGGATTGGGACATCCGTAGGGAGACCAAGGTGCTTGTTTATAAAGCTACTAGCCATCCTTGCCACACGTTGCTGTGGCCCAGCCTGGTGATCTGGAAAATAAAGTAATGAGAAAGTGTTGGTTTCTAATATATGTAATTTCTTTATGCTTGTGGGTAAACAGTATTTCTTGTTGTTTCTTTGCCAGGGTTGATGTCTGGTTTGCCTACTCTGGAACATGCAACATATCATTGTTCTTCTTTAGGGGTCCCTTTCAAATCTATGATACTATATCTATCATATACATATGTCTGCATGTGTGTTAATCATATATATCTATATCTATGGCTGGATGGCTCTTTGTCAGGAGGGCTTTGATTATGTTTTCTTGCCCTGGTGAAGGGAATTGGACTGGATGGCCTTAAGGCAGTATTTCTCAAGCTGGGGGTCGGGGCCCCGGGGAGGGGGGTCGCAAGGGGATGTCAGAAGTGTCGCCAAAGACCACCAGAAAACACAGTATTTTCTGGTGGTCATGAGGGTTCTATGTGGGAAGTTTGGCTCAATCCTATCATTGGTGGGGTTCTGAATTCTCTTTGATTGTAGGTGAACTATAAATCCCAGTAACTACAACTCCCAAATGTCAAGGTCTATTTTCCCCAAACTCCATCTGTGTTCATATTTGGGCATTTGTAATATTCATGCCAAGTTTGGTCCAGATCCATCATTGTTTGAGTCCAAAGTGCTCTCTGGATGGAGGTGAATTACAACTCCCAAACTCAATGTCAATGCCCACCAAACCCTTCTAGTGTTTTCTGTTGGACATGGGAGTTCTGGGTGCCAAGATTGGTTCAATTCCATTGTTGAGTTCAGAATGTTCTTTGATTGTAGGTGAACTAAAAATCCCAGCAACTACAACTCCCAAATGACAAGATCATAATGGTTTGAGTGATGGTCACTCCTTGTGCTGTGAGACATTTTGTTGCCAAATTTGGTGTGATTTCGTTCATTGGTTCTTTTGTTTTTAAGGTACTCATTATTCAAAGAGCATTTATATATATATAGATTGTCCTCCCAAACCTGTTATATGCCTGTGAAATGTGGACTGTCTACAGATGTCAATTGTCACATTCCATCAGCATTGCCTCTGAAAAACCCTGCAAATCTCTTGGGAAGACAGGCAGACAAGTGTCAGCATGCTGGAAGAAACAAAGACTAGAAGGGTTTGGTGGACACTAGAAGGGTTTGGTGGGCATTGACATTGAGTTTGGGAGTTGTAATTCACCTCCATCCAGAGAGCACTTTGGACTCAAACAATGATGGATCTGGACCAAACTTGGCACGAATATTCCATATGCCCAATGAAGCAATGCTCCTACACGATCAACTCCACTGGAGTGGCCACTTTGTCCAAATGCCCAAAGATCACGGTCTCCCAAAGCAGTTACTCTATTCCCAACTGAAGAAAGGGAAATGAAATGTTAGTGTGCAGGAAAAGAGATTTAAAGATGGGCTTAAAGCTAATCTTAAAAACGGTAACATAGACACCGAGAACTGGGAAGCTCTGGCTCTTGAGTGTTCTAGCTGGATGTCAGCTGTGACCAACAGTGCTGCAGAATTTGAAGAGGCACAAATGGAGGGCAAAAGGGAGAAAAGTGCCAACAGGAAGGCACATGTGGGCCAAGAATAGGGCTCCACAGTCATCTACGTATCCACCGTCAAGACACTACACTTGGAAGGCCATCATACTCGAACAACAAGGGATCACATAAGTAAACAAGTAAGAAAGATCCAACAGATTTAATAGATAGGACAAGAGGCTCTATTAGAAACAAAATGTTGGTCTATTGTTTCAGTTTTTTCCTCCATACATGCCGTAATGATTTGCACCTTTCTTTCCTTCCTCCCTCCCTCCTTTCCTTTTCTCATTTTCTGCTCTTAGTCCCGCTTTTGTCATTTGGAAAGCAACAAGGGGAGAAAATACCACCACCATATCCCCTGAATTCTGTACATACAATCCATGTTTTTTCCTTCTTCTTTACAGTCTCTTCACCCTGGAGATCTATGAAAAGCATGACATTTATTGTGGGAGTAATAATAACCTACAGATAAATCTGGGATTAGGTGAAGATAAGTGTCAGCCAGAACTGATTGCTTAACAATAGGCTCTCTGACACCTATTTTTTCCCTCTTTCTCAGTAACAGGACTTTTTATTCTGATTGAGCCCAGCTAGGTCTATTATGCATGTCTGTGGTATTATGTTGAGCTGTATCTGTATAACATTATATAACTTTGCGTTTTAAGCATAGCAACAGACAGCCAAGCTCCCATCTGTGTCTAGACACAAATAAAATATGATCTGTATTTGTTTTGTATTTTTTAAAAATTGAGACTTCCCATCCCTTGCATGGCCAAGTTGTATTTTCTTTCCTCAGCCTCTAACATAGGTAATATCTTTGGACTGGAGAGCAACTGTCAACATAACACAAGTCAATTCAGTAGAAGGGTGGGGTATAAATAATAATAAATAAATGCTGTGTGGATCATAATAAATTGCAGCAAGTTCTTGGTGGTATGGGTATACCAAATCACCAAGTAGCAACAGTCAGAACTGACCATGGAACAACAGATTGGTTCAAGATTGGGAAAGGCGTATGGCAGGGCTGTATCTTCTCACCCAATCTATTCAACTTGTATGCAGAACGCATCATACGATGTGCGGGGCTTGACGAATGCAAGGCTCGGGTGAAAATTGCTGGAAGAAACATTAACAACCTTAGATATGCAGATGACACCACTTTGATGGCCAAAAGCGAGGAGGAGCTGAGGAGCCTTCTAATTAAGGTGAAAGAAGAAAGCGCCAAAGCTGGGTTGTAGTTAAACATAAAAAAACAAGAATATGGCAACAAGAATGATTGACAACTGGGAAATAAAGGGAGAAAACGTGGAGGCTGTGACAGACTTTGGATTTCTAGGTGCAAAGATTACTGCAGATGCAGAATGCAGCCAGGAAATCAGGAAACGATTACTTCTTGGGAGGAGAGCAATTTCCAATCTTAATAAAATAGTGAAGAGTAGAGACATCACACTGTCACTGGCAACCAAGATCCGCATAGTTAAAGCAATGGTATTCCCCATAGTCACCTACGGATGTGAGAGCTGGACCTTAGGGAAGGCTGAGCGAAGGAAGATAGATGCTTTTGAACTGTGGTGTTGGAGGAAAGTTCTGAGAGTGCCTTGGACAGCGAGAAGATCCAACCAGTCCATACTTCGGAAATAAAGCCCGACTGCTCACTGGAGGAAAGAATAGTAGAGGCCAAGATGAAGTACTTTGGCCACATCATGAGGAGACATGAAAGCTTAGAGAAGACAATGATGCTGGGGAAAATGGAAGGAAAAAGGAAGAGGGGCTGATCAAGGGCAAGATGGATGGATGGTATCCTTGAAGTGACTGGATTGACCTTGAAGGAACTGGGAGTGGTGACGACCGACAGGGAGCTCTGGCATGGACTGGTCCATGAAGTCACGAAGAGTCGGAAACAACTGAACGAATGAACAACAACAAAATGCTGCTGCTGATAATATTTGCTGAAAGTAAGTCATATTTTAGTCTGGCACTAGGAACTTTTGGTGGCTTATGAACAATGTTGAGGTCAGTAAAACATGGGCAGAAAGCCACATACAGCATGAAGGCAAACCCGGCTTATTTCTCATCTTCTGCATATCAGAAATAGACAAGTATAAAAGAAAGAGTTTGTGAACAACTCAATGATGCCACTTCATTTGGTTTGTTTTCTGAAACCAGCTATTAACCATTCAACAATGACAATGATGTTCAGACAAATGTTTATGTGTGTGGGGAGGTGAGTTGTCAGATAGAAATGATGTTGTCTTATCTTACGGTTTCAGTGAAAATGATACAGCATTGCACAGTCAATATTCCACAGAATCAATTCAGGCTAATAATAAGATGAAGACTAAAAAATAGGCTTGTGCACAGATTTGGTTTGGTCAGTTTCCTTCAGCCAATCCAGCTTGTTCAACTTGTTCAGTTGGCCATAATGGTAAGGACTCAGCCTGCAAGTTTTTTTCAGCTGAAATGGCCCAAGTTGTTACTAGGTGGGGCTTCTTCTCTTCTATTTGGGAGGACACAGAGCTTGCTTCCTTAACCTCGTTCCTCAAACCCTGGCTCCCTTGAAAGGAAGAAAGGAATGGGGCCCAGGAAGTGTACTTCCTTAACCCTGTTGCTCAAACCCAGACTTCATTGAAAGAAGGAAAGGAAAGGGCCCCAGGAAGAGTGCTACCTTAATCCTGTTCTTCAAACTCAGATCCCCTTGAAAGGAAGAAAGGAAAGGGTCTCAGGGAGGGTGCTTCCTTAACCCCATTGCTCAAACCCAGGTTCCCTTGAAAGGAAGAAAGGTAAGGGTCTCAGGAAGGGTGCTTCCTTAACCCTGTTGCTCAAACCCAGGCTCCCTTGAGAGGATGAAAGGAAAGGGTCTCAAGGAGGGTGCTTCCTTAACCCCATTGCTCCGACCCAGGCTCCCTTGAAAGAAAGAAAGGAAAGGGACTCAGGAAGAGTGCTTCCTTAATCCCATTGCTCAAACCCAGGCTTCCTTGAAAGGAAAGGGTCTCAGGAAGGGTGCTTTCTTAACCCTGTTGCTCAAACCCAGGCTCGCTTGAAAGGAAAGGGTCTCAGGAAGAGTGCTTCCTTAACCCCATTGCTCAGACCCAGGCTCCTTTGAAAGAAAGAAAGGAAAGGGACTCAGGAAGAGTGCTTCCTTAATCCCATTGCTCAAACCCAGGCTCCCTTGAAAGGAAGAAAGGAAAGGGTCTCAGGAAGGGATCTTCCTTAACCCTGTTGCTCAAACCCAGGCCCCTTTGAAAGGAAAGAATCCCAGGAATTGGAAAGGGAGCCTCCTAAGTTCCCCATTCTCACCAATGGGCTGGATCTTCCCAGATCTTTTGGCTGCTTAGACAAAAACAGATTTTTCCGTTATATGATTTTTGGAGGCTCCCAAAAATGGATCTGGGTACCCAATGAAATAACAATGGATCGCCCTCCAGCCGAATTTCACAAACCTACTTTAAAAAAGCATTTGGGGTTCAGTTACAATTTAGTAAATAAGAAAAGGGAAAAGTATCAAAGAACTATGGTCAAACAATCACTCCAGACACATAATTTCATTAAATTGAAGATAGAGTGGGAGATTATTAATGCTCCAAATCATGCCATATAGATCTGTCAACGAACTGGTTGAACAAACTCAGGGAACGTCTTACAATACGAAATGTTCTAACTTTTCCTGTTTATCCGAAATGGATATGCTCCTTTTCTCCTCCTTCCCTCTTTTTCATTTTCGCATCTGCTGGGTTCTAGAATGTTCTTGGATGGAGCACAAGGACAAGAGAATAGCCTTGTGAAACCCATCCAGAATGAGACTTAGGTGATGCCATTGGGTATGCCAGAATAATTACACCGGTGCAGGGCACCAGAAGCATGCTAGTCTATGGATCCCCTTGCTTTTCTTAGTTTTTCCTCCTCTTGTCCATTTGATGACACTCCATTAACCATAATGAATCACTTCTGGGAATGCAGCTTCACTCATTAGCTCTTAATGTTGCCCACTTCAAGCCTTTGTAGTAAGCTTTGGGAAGAATGCATGAGATGGGTGCTAAAGATCTTCTTCCTCTGATTGAATCTTCCTTCTTGAGCCTCACTGCAGATAAGTTAGCAATTCTTTACCCATGAGATCTCTTTTCTCATTTTGTCCTGAAATGAAAACAAGTGTCCGCAGAGTTGGTTTGGATTGTACTGATTAAAATTTATTTTCTCCCCGTCACGTCAAATTGGCTTTGCTTGCTGTATTAATTCTCCGATGATGCAAAGACACCGTGCGAGTCTAGGCGGGGAAAGGCTGCACGAATGAATTCAAATGGAAGCACTATATAATGGAAACATTTGTTTTCCCCACTGAGTCTAATACCTAAAAATGAAATCACCTGTGTTCATCATATTACGGCAGCCCCGGTAATACTAGGAGGCACTTAGTGATTATCAAGGTTAGAACAATCAAATGCCAGCTTAATTTCTCATTCCTGCACCTGGAGATCTCATCATTGCATGGAAATGTTTTCTCTTCACCCAGTAGATGTAGAAGGGGGTATGAAGTCCATTCAACACCCCCTACTTCATATCTAATGAGATCTCCACAGTCCTTCAGTAACCTTAAAGAGGTGAGCCCTTCCTTCTAATTGTGATGTCCCCTTCATGCCAGGAGGCTGCGGGAGGGGAGACTGTGCCTATTTAAAAAGATGCAACGAGCACAATGACTTTATATGGAAAACATATTTATTATATTGAGATATCCTTAAATGATAGATTGGAGAAACAAGAATCCTCACTGTGGTGCGGCGGCGTTGGTGCAATGGCTTAAACCCTTGTGCTGGTGACCTGAAGGCAGTTCAATTTCGCAAGATGGGGTGAGCTCCTGTCTGTCAGCTCCAGCTCCTGCCAACCTAGCAGTTTGAAAACAATCAAATGTGAGTAGATAAATATGTACCACTTTGGTGGGAAAAGGCAAGAGGCGCTCCAAGCAATCTTGCCAACCACACAACCAGGAGGTGACAATGCAGGCTCCTCAGCTTGAAAATGGAGAAAAGCACCTCCGCAGAGCCAGATATGAGCACTGCCTCCAGAAGCCAGAAATGAGAGAAGCCTCTGCCTTTGTTTGTGTTTGTATGTCTCCTTGTATATGATTATAAAGGCATTGAATGTTTGCCTGTGTATGTAAATATTGTAATTGTTAGCGTGTAGCAGAGTATCGCAGAAGCTCAGAATAATGGACAGAGCCCCCGGTGGCGCAGTGGGTTAAACCCCTGCGCTGGCAGGACTGAAGACCGACAGGTCGCAGGTTCTAATCTGGGGAGAGGAGGATGAGCTCCCTCTATCAGCTCTAGCTCCTCATGAGAGAAGCCTCCCACAAAAGATGATAAAACATCAAAATCACCCAGGCGTCCCCTGGGCAATGTCCTTGCAGACGGCCAATTCTCTCACAACAGAAGCGACTTGCAGTTTCTCAGGTTGCTCCTGACACGACAAAAAAAGAGAAAAGAATAATGGACTCTGGAGTCTCAGGTAAAAGCAGGTTTTCAGCTTTACTTAAGCAGCTCAAAATAGACAACATACACCATCAGCGGACAGATGTGAAGAACGCAAACCGAAAGAGATAGCAACTAATACAAACTGCAGCTGGAAGGAAGTTTTTCTATGGCACTCCCTAATCTTTCACAGAGCAAGAACTCAGGGTCACATTCTCACAGCTTGTTTGCTTTGCTGTTTAACCCTTCTGTGTCAAACTACATCCTGACAATACAATTTTATTATAATCACAATCCTATCACATAAAATTACATTTAAACACACATCATACATGAATTACACACTGACAGTAATCTGCTCTGAGTCCCCTAGGGGAGAAGGTTGGAATATAAATGTAGTGCAATATTATTATTATTATTATTATTATTATTATTATTATAAACACAACAAGTTGAGTCCACAGCAGACACTCTACTGGCTGTTGTATTGGATCACACATCGGACACTTCCCAAGCGTCTGGGACTATGTGATGTATCGGCGAATAATGTGTGCAGATCCCAGTAAGGTGGCCTTCTGCAGCTGACAGATGGTAATGTTTTCAGCGCAGATTGTGTTTAAGTGCAGGTCACTGCACCCAGTGTGCCGATCACCACTGGGATCACTTTGACTGGCTTGTGCCAGAGTCTTTGCTGTTTATTATTATTATTATTATTAATAATAATAATAATAATAAAACAGCCTGCCCATATTAAAAATAGCTTGTGCCAGAGTCTAGGAAAATGGGTTTATATATGTATAAACTAGGAAAATGGGTTTATATATCTGTGGAATGATCAGAGTGGGACAAAGAACTCTTGTCTGCTGGAGCTAGGTGTGAATGTTTCAACTGACCACCTTGATTAGCATTTGATGGCCTGGCAGTGCCTGGGGCAATCTTTTGTTGAGAGATGATTAGATGTCCTTGTTTCCTCTCTGTTGTTTTGCTGTTGTAGTTTTAGAGTTTTGTTTTTTTTTACTACTGGTAGCCAGTACTGGCTACCAGTATTAAAAAACTCTAAAATTACAACAAGGTGGTCAGTTGAAACATTCACACCTAGCTCCAGCAGACAAGAGTTCTTTGTCCCACCCTCGTCATTCCACAGATATATAACCCATTTTCCTAGTTCCAACAGACCTCACTACCTCTGAGGGTGCTTGCCATAGATGCAGGTGAAACGTCAGGAGAGAATGCCTCTAGAACATGGCCATACAGCCCGAAAAAACCTACAACAACCCATACCTGTCTCGTTTCCTTTCCATTGCCTATGAAGACTTTCCGGAAGCTCCAACTAGTTGAATGTGCGGCACCCAAAATGCTAACACGAGCAGGGTACAGGGAGCATACTACTCCTCTGTTGCGCCAGCTCCACTGGCTGCCAATTAACTTCCAAGCACAATTCAAAGTCCTGGTGTTAACCTATAAAGCCCTAAACGACTCCGGCCCAGTTTACCTGTCCGAACGTATTCTCCCCTATGAACCATCTAGGTTGTTAAGATTGTCTGGAGGGGCCCTGCTCTCGGTCCCAGCGGCCTCTCAGGCGCGTCTGGTGGGGACGAGGGACAGGGCCTTCTCGGTGGTGGCCCCTCAACTCTGGAACTCTCTCCCACTAGAGATCAGAACTGCCCCCTCCATACCGTCGTTCAGAAAACGGTTGAAAACCTGGCTATGGGGTTTGGCTTTCGATGAGTGAATCAATATTTCTTTGATCGGATAGATGACGATGAATGATGGACAACGAATTCACTATGACGACTGACCATTGTTATTATGTGATTGCATTTTGCTGTTATAACGTTTTAATTGAATATGTTATATGATGTTTTTAATGATTGTTTTGTGATTTTATTGTTGGAAACCGGCCCGAGTCCCCCGATAGAGGGGAGAAGACCGGTATACAAAATGCTAAATAAATAAATAAATAAATAAATTCTTTCTCCAAATATATCCACACAGATATATTTGGGACCCAAATCTTCAAAACTAACTGTAGCACCTGGTATAAAAAAATATACAGTATCTCTTAATCTTTCCTTTAAAAAAAAAAGTAGCACCATTAAAGCGACTTTCCCCTGGCATCCACCTCGCTATGCTAAGAAACTAATAAAAACCAAACAGCACCGAGAAGGAAAATGGCTTCATAATTATTAGGCTCTTTGGGTATAAACGGAAATTAAAACAAAGGGAGTTCTGGGTAATTGTATACTAATGAGACCATGAAAACCATTCTCCAGGGGCACGCTTTCCGGTTCAAAAAGATATAAATAAGTATCTTTGTGCCCTCATTAGTTCTCTGGAAGGAGATGCTTCAGCTCTGTGGTGCTGCACTTTGTGAAAAGCTTTTCCCCCACCGCACCAAAGTAAATCTACTAACCTTTTCCATGTGGAAATGTGATTGTTAAATGAGTGATATCATCGTATGTCCCCAAGCACTTGCTGGTCTTCTTAACATTTAAGATTGGCTCATAGAAAGGGCTTTACAGCAGCAAATCCTATTGTTTTGCATTCTAAAGCAGCGGCATCAGTCCAATATTTATCCCCAACAAGAGTAGACCCATTTAATGATTGGGAATTACTGAACTATCGACTTCCTAGTCAACAATTGATGAATAAAGAACTCAGAAGAGCCTTGACACTAAGGAAAACGTGTACATGTTGTTTAAGTCCCAGTAGAAATAGACACAAATGCTAGCACTGTAGTTTGAGAGTAATTAAGAGAAAATAAATCATAAAAAAGTGTGACAGAACTAGGCTTCGTTGGTGGACAAGTATAAGGAGAAAATATTGGAGATTGTATTTATTTATTTCTTCCTGGATCAAATTTATTTTACTCATGCTCTTTAGCCAAAAATAATCTCAGAACAGCTTATATGTGAAGCACTGCCTGAATATCAAGCAAAAAGTGGGCGCTAGAAACAATATCATACGAAAGCTTACTGGCACAACCTGGGGATCACAACCAGACACAGTGAAGACATCCGCCCTTGTGCTATGCTACTCTGCTGCTGAGTACGCATGCCCAGTATGGAACACATCTCACCATGCTAAAACAGTGGATGTGGCTCTTCATGAGACATGCTGCGTTATCACGGGGTGTCTGTGTCCTACACCACTGGAGAAATTACACTGCTTAGCTGGTATCGCATCACCTGACATCTGCTGGGAAGTTGCAGCCAATAGTGAAAGGACCAAGGCAGAGACATCTCCAGCTCATCCCTTGTTTGGGTATCAGCCAGCACGTCAACGACTTAAATCAAGAAATAGTTTCCTAAGATCTATAGAGACTCTCGCTGGAACACCTCAGCAAGCGAGAGTCCAAAAGTGGCGGGCTCAAACCCAGCACCTCAATCAACGGCTGATACCAAATGAGAGACTCCCCCCTGGGCACACAGAAAACTGGCCGACGTGGAAGGCGCTGAACAGACTGCGCTCTGGCACCACGAGATGCAGAGCCAACCTTCAGAAATGGGGCCACAAAGTGGAATCCACAACATGCGAATGTGGAGAAGAGCAAACTACAGACCACCTGCTTCAATGCAACCTGAGCCCTGCCACATGCACACCAGAAGCACTCCAAGTGGCCAGATGCTGGTTAAAGGACATTTAATCAACTACCAAGCTTGCAAACTCTGTGTCTTTTGAATGTTTGTTTGTTTGTTCTGTCAAAACTGTAATACAACTGTTCGGTTGCCTGACACGATAAATAAAATAAAGCATATATGTGTGGAATAAAAGCAATCTTTGCATAGCCTCCAATTGTCCCTATTTTGTAGGGACAATGTATTTGTGCTGTCACATGCTGGGCTTGCAGCAATTGTCTATTAACAGGACGTGATCTTTATGTGCCCAGCGGGATGCCGGGTCCTCGGCTGAGAGACCCTATGAATTTCCCTATACAAAGTCTTTAGAAGCTTGGAAAGTTTAACAAAGTTCTTTATAGGTGCAACAAATCAGTCAAATACTCCTTAGATTTTCAACAAATCAACCAAATATTTCTTAACTTGTCCACAATGGACAGGCAACTAGCTTCATGAACTGTTTCTTTCTTCTATGAAGGAAATCCTTTTGACCCCTCCCTGGGCAATCTGTCTTTTAGGCTTAGCTGGCGTGAGGCCCTGCTCCCGGTTCCAATTTGCTTTATGGGTACCTGAGTAGACCTTACTGGCTAAAACTCTGAAGATTTTCCAGCTGGAGTCCTTTGGATTTTTTCCACGAATGCTGTGGATCTGTTTCTTTAACCGCATTGAGTCGCCTGTCTGGGCTGAAATATGCGGTATAGAAATAAAGCAAATAAATAAATAAATAAATAAACCCCAACAAGGGCTGTGCTGTATTTCTTAGTAAAGAGCTATGAGAATTGTCTTCCCCAGCCAAGCTTGTAAGAAACGAAGCTTTTCTACAGGATGGAAAAACTGTTTGTCTCCATCCTCGGTTTTGTATGTTATTTAACCTTTTCTGCCAAAGAGTACTGGTGCTTCCACAAAACTACAACTCCTGAGATTCTATATCATGGAGCCATCACAGTTAAAGTGGCATCAAACTGCATTCATTCTACAGTGTAGTAGTTGCATCCCAGGTCAGGTTTCAGCTTGGAAATTCAAGGATCCCATTGAATGAAATGGTGGCAGTCAAAGTAGAGTAACAGCATTACAACGGAATCCTCTTTCTTATTTCAAATAGCAAGCCTTGCTATTTTGCATATACAAGTCCAATCTCTAGGTTTTGTTGGATCCAAAACTATAATGTTCAGCCTCACATTCATCAACATACATTCACCTTGAAGTAACAGTTGTCAAAACCTTGCTGAATATGACAAGACCTCAAGCTGAAGCAAAAACTCAAGGGAATTAAGGCTTCTCCAATTTCTGAGTCAGTCTTGTCACTTGGCAGGGAATTCGAGTCTCTGCAAAATCTCACTGGGAACCCATGGCTCAAGGAGCAAAATATGCCAAAATGACTGAAGAACGGTTTTAGCTTAGTTTAGCAGAAGGCTGTTCTTGTTTTTTTTCTTTTGCTTAAATCGGGCATTTAGGGCAGGGGACTCTAGTTCGTTAACTATCCTAAATGCTGTGTTTAAATATTATTTCTCATTTTGATGCTTCAAATGTTAGATGTTACTGAGTCTGTTTGACCCACTTATTCCAAAAATGGCCTCAGTTTCCCCCTTACAACTCTAGTTTTGAGATACATGGCATATGCGTTGCAGGTGCGTTTGGTGGGGACGCTGGACAGGGCCTTTTCTGTGGTAGCCCCCCAACTTTGGAACACCCTCCCCAAAGACATTAGACAAGCCCCTATACTGGCAGTCTTTAGGAAGAGCTTGAAGACCTGGCTGTCCCGATGTGCCTTTCCAGAATAGGAAAACTCCAGCAATATGTCCCAGAAGCACTTTATTGGAGTTTTAAGGTTGCCTGCACACTGCACTTACCCTAAAATCCGACATTCCACCTGTCACACCCAGCACTTTTTAATCTATACCTATTACATTTGGCTCGGCCCTAGTTTTATTGTGTTATGATGTATTGTTTTTGTTGTTCTGTTATTGCTTTAATGTTTTGATTTGCTTTAAGTTGTGTATTTGTTATGCTGTTGTTTTATTGAGGCCTTGGCCTATGTAAGCCGCATCAAGTCCTTCAGGAGATGCTAGCGGGGTACAAATAAAGATTAATAATAATAATAATAATAATAATAATAATAATAATAATAATAATATGCCTTTACCAGTTGCCATTAGACTTGTGCACAAAATTCTTTTCTTCTGTTTCCTTCATTTCTTTCAGTACCTTTGGTACTTTGGGATCCTGTAATGTAGTGTTTCTGAACCAGGGGGTCGGGACTCCTGCTGGGGTCATGAGGGGACTTTCAGAGGGGTCATCAAAGACCATCAGAAAATATATTTCTGATGTTCTTAGGATCATGTTAGTCCATTTGACATCACTGGCCACACAATCAATACACATATCTTTGAACCTTTGTTGGCTTTTGTAATTAATTTGGATATTTTATGTTCACGTTTTATGTTAGTTATACTTTTTGATAAATTAGGTTGTTATTTAAGTTATAGATGTCATGTTTAAGCTGCTTTCTTATGTGGGGTTATTCTGGGTTATTACATTTGTATTTGTTATTATGATGGCACACCAGGAAGATCTAATGAGAAACTAAATGCGTCTGGCTATTTTCCCAGTGACCATCGGTATGCCCTAAATTACTTTAATGCCCCCCAAAATGATACTAGAGAGAAGACTAAATTAACCAATTGTTTACTGAATAAACAGGGTGAAATAAAACAAGGTATACAGAGGTGTAAATCTGAGGTAACAAATTTGATAGAGTTAGAACAGTGAAATATAAACTCTGAGGTAACAAACTATAAACTTTGGGGCAAATATATTCTAATCTAAAATCTATAAACTTTGGCAAATATAATTATTCTATTACATGTATATGAACTATCTATAAGGCAAATATAACTATTCTATGGCAAATATGTATTATCTATGAACTCTCTATCTATAAGGCAAATATTATCTAAGAATTCTATGAAGCATATATTATCTACTCTTTATAACATCTACTATAAACTCTAAGGCAAATATGTGATAAGGATGGCCTGTTCAAATTGCTAGGCCAGACCAGACACTATCTGGCTAACTAACTTCAAGCTATGACCAACAAAGAATGCCATAAGAAGTTCTATCACCAGCCCATTCTAGCTCTGAGTCAGAATGGGCTGAACCAAAGAGCTCGGCCTATAGGGGGAGCCTAAGAGCCGTAGCAAACTACTGGAAGCGAGAGCAAGCTTGTGCTCGAGCTCGCTCCGAAGTCCTGCCTTTTCCCCCCCGAGGCTGCTCTCTCTCTTGCTAGTGTGCCTGTTTTCCCTTGCTAGGGAAGCGATGCGAGTGTACTCTCGCAGTTGGCAGAATTCAACTGTGAGCGTCCCTGCCCTCTGCAATGGAAAACAGGCACGCTAGCAAGAGAGAGAGCAGCCTCGGGGGAAAAAAGGTGGGGCTTCGGAGCAAGCCCGAGTGCAAGCTTCCTGTAGTTTGCTGCGGCACGAGCGTATGCTCGCAACGCTGCCCTAGCAAAGGGAAATAGGCGGAGAAAGAGGCGGAGCATCGCTCGTGCTGGCTTAGTTTGCTCTCGCAAAATCCTAGTTTGCTACGGCTCTAAGCTCCTACTCTAAAACTTAACAGAATGGAACAGGGAAATAAACAGGAAAATAAACTAGGCCGAGACATCACAGTTATTGAGGCATTACATGTTTGACTTTTTGTTTGTTGGAATCTGCCCTGACTACCCCTGGGGGAATATAAATAATGTTTATTGTTGTTGTTGTTGTTAATATTATTATTATTATTATTATTATTATTATTCATAACAGCAAAATTACAGTTATGAAGTAGCAATGAAAATACTTTTATGGCTGGGGTCACCACAACATTAAGGGGTCGCGGCATTAGCAAGATTGAGACTGCTGCTATAATGAATGGTAAGGGCCCTCCTGGTGTGAAAACCTGCCCAACACGAAAACAAGCTGGAGCCAATCTCGACTCCTCCTCTGCTATTTGGAATCACAGTTTAATCTTGTTTATGAATCCCCTAGCAAACAAAAAGAAAACTCTGATTCCCTGAAAACTACTCTCCTCCCTCCAGAAGGTTATCACTCTTCCTTATCTGGAAGTGGGAAGCCTCCATAAAATGCCTTGGAAAAGAGTGCTTGGCTGCTGACATGGTGCAGCACGGGACAGAAAGCACACACCTGCCTTCTAGGCCTGGGTAACAACGGAAAAAATTGTTTCTAAAATCAATTCGTTTTTTGGGGTTTTTTGCGTTTCAATATTTAAAAGAATTCCGAATTTTTTTTAAAAAAAGTTCGATATTTACGAAATTTCGTAAATGGTAAAAAAATTACAAAACAATAACGAAACAATAATGAAACAATAACGAATCGATTCGTTAATGGCGGACGCGACCGCGCAATACGCTAAAAAACCTCCAAATGGGACAGGGGGAACTTCTGAAGCTTCCCTCTCCCTCTGTTGTTGACTGTTGGTGTGATATTATAATTTTTTTCACTAATTAAACAAAAAGCAACTATAAAACTTGCCCCAGACATGCGGAAATAATAACGAAACGACCTCAAACCAATAACGAAACGAATACATAACGAAATATGAAGCATTTACGAAACGAATTTAAAAATTCGTTTCGTTTTTAAGTTGCTCCAGAATGGTTCGTTATCGCTTCGTTAACAAAAAAAATAATGAATTTTTAACGAATTACGAATTAATGAAACGAAACCGCCCAGCCCTAGTTGATATCACAAGCTTTTCATTACTCCCATTAATATCAAATCCCTCTTAGTCCCAGAGCATTTTGGAGAAGTTCAGATGCTTAATGGTGACACTTAAGTCTTCCGTAAAGAGAGTTTCAGGAAAGTATTTTCTCAGGGGACTTATGAGTCAAAATAAATATTAGCAATAGATTTAGCACCATATTCTTGGGTTATCCTGAATTGTTCACTCTGCCATTTTTCAGTGATTTTAAACTAACTTGGAAAGATGGAGGAAACAAGCATGGAGAATATTTGGGGGACAGGCAAATTTTTCCCAACTCCATGGTCACTAGGGATTGAAAGTATATTTGGAAATGTATTTCTGGGAAGGTGGGTGAAAATGTGATTCCTAGAAAAGAATTCTGAACTGGTGAGAATCTTCAAAACTGGAGATTAGGCAGTGCAAAATTTGAATGTGGCCTTCCCCTCACAATGAACACATTAGTGATACAATTTTGTATATTTTCCTGTTTTGAATATGCTCAACTCAAGCTTTAAATCACTGAAACTGCTAGAAATTTGGGGAATGTAGGAACATTTCATGGTGGAAATATTGGATGGGTCAATGCCCAAATTTTACCCCGAGGGCCTTCTTTGCCTAATGTCGCTGCATTCCGTTTCCAAAGCCTAGACAATTCTAAACTGTGTCGCTCATTTTAAGCCAAATGACACCTATTGAGAGTTCCCTATGCACAATTTTCTTTTCATTCCTGTATATGAAGCGTGGTTTAAAGTGTTAATATTTTAGCTCCATCTGGAAGAATCTGCCATATATACTCACACACGTATGCTTGCCTTGGGAGATGACCAGAATCAAAATATTTTTCCAAACTGGTGAGTGCCAATTGTTTTGTCTCCAAATGGAACCCACCATGCAACAAGAGTTGTCATTGTCAGCATTGTCGTTGACTGGTGCTATTATAATACATTTCACTGTGCCTTATCCATACTTTCTGGGGTATGTGATGAAACAGAGCCATAGGTTTCACTTGCTATAGAGATCGGAGGTGACCCCCCCTCCCCCAGGGCTCTGTACAGCATAGTTCAAAAATCAGGAAATTAATAGTTTTCCAAGGACACCAGGCTGGAATGATACCATAATCCCCTATTTCTCCCCCATGTGGGAACCTAAGGCTTCTTCCATGGCCCTGTGGCCCCACATGGCAATGCCCCTGTAAACCAAACTAGCATCTGACCAATTTGGCTATTATTTATTAATTGGATTCCTTTTTTAATTAATGAAACTCTTGTTTTATGAATAGACTCCGGCCCCTCAGTGCTCCCACTGGCTTCTATTCGCTCCCCATTAACTTTTGGGAGCTCTTGTGGACTTTCATAAACTTTCCAAGGACTGTTATGAACTTTTTCCAATTTCTATAAACTTTTTGGAACTTTCATCAACTTTTAAAGAACTCCTAGGAATTCCTTGCCAAATCCCTATGGATTTTAAATGATTTTCACAACCTTTTTAATGAACTTTTATGAACTTTAATAGACTTTGGGGGGCTGACATGACTTCCCCTGAGCCCTGCATGTTTTCTCTTCCCTTTCCACTTTATTGTATGTTTCCTTACCCCATTTCCATCCCTTATATGAATTTATTTTTGTTGTGTCAGGAGCGACTTGAGAGACTGCAAGTTGCTTCTGAAGTGAGATAATTTGCTGTCTGCAAGGACGTTGCCCAGGGACGCCCAGATGATTTGATGTTTTTGTCAGCCTTCTGGGAGGCTTCTCTCATGTCCCCGCACGAGGAGCTGGAGCTTATAGAGGGAGCTCATCCACCTCTCCCCGGATTTGAACCTGCGACCTGTCGGTCTTCAGTCCTGCTGGCACAGGGGTTTATGAAATATGAAGGAAAAGCCACTGTTTCATAAAACCAGCATGTCTCATGACTTTGGAAGCCCCCTTCACGTTTCCTGAGTTGATAATCCCCAGACAAGGATCTCACCAAACCCATTTGCATGGACAATAAGTTGATGGTTATTATCAGGCCAGACCTGGGAGGGCAAAGCTAGGCCATCTGGCATGAAAGGACAAATGGACAATTTAAATCATTCAACACAAATTGTATCTTCCTATCTTTGAGGAACCAGGGATTTCCCCACAGCTTCTCCATGGTGTCATACCCTGACCAGCCGAAATCAACTTCAATTTCCTAAATGAACCCCATATCTCAGAACTGTAAAACAAAGGACCTGACCCCTCAGGGCCAGACAGAAATGATGATTCAAAGGACTAACACAATAATTTGTGTATATATAAGCTATCGTTGGACCATTTGGCAAACACTGGTCACCTTAATCACGTCAACTAGACATCTCTTCCTTGTTGCCTGCCTCCCTTCTCCTACTGGCTTGCTGATGTCGCAGCCAATCATAACAAAAGCCAGCACGGGGGTGGGGGTGGGGGCATGGGAACTTTTGAAACTGAAGGCTATAAATAATAATAACATAATAATAATAACACTTTATTTGTACCCCGCTACCATCTCCCCAGGGGACTTGGTGCCGCTTACATGAGGCCAAGCCCACAGTCCATCAATAAACAGAACATCAATAAAATAAAACATCAATAAACAAAACAATGCAATATAAATCATAATTACATGAACAAAATAGACAAAAGCAATCAACAGTAACATATAAACATTTAAAAGCAAAGGCCGGGCCAAATGTGATAGATTAAAATTAAAAATAGTGCTGATGTGAACCAGGTAGGCTATAATTGGGATAGGATTTTTAGAATGAGGGAGTGCAGTCAATCCTAGGGCAGTAGTAAAGTGCATTTTGAGGACATAATGCTGAGAGTTTTCCTTATTCTGGGAAGACACACTGGAACAACCACGTTTTCAAGCTCCTCTTAAAGATTGCCAGAGTTGGGGCATGTCTGATGTCCCTGAGGAGTGAGTTCCAGAGGCGAGGGGCCACCACCGAGAAGGCCCTCTCCCTCGTCCCCACCAATCGCGCCTGCGAAAGAGGCGGGAGAGTGAGCAGGTCCTCTCAAGATGATCGAAGAGATCGTGTGGGTTCGTATACAGAGATGCGGTCATGCAGGTAGGCGGGTCCCAAGCCGTTCAGGGCTTTGTAGGTAAGAACCTGCACCTTGAATTGGGACTGGAAAATGAATGGCAGCCAGTGGAGCTCCTTAAACAGGAGCGTTGACCGCTCCCTGTAAGGAGCACCAGTTTGTAACCTGGCTGCCGCCCGTTGTACTAATATTGTATCTCTCTGCCCAATGGGTATGTCAATTTTTGGTAGGCTACTGCAATCGTCATCCTTTTCCAGCTGGAATGAAATAAAAACCTTGGTAGTTTTCTCTTCAACTTGGTGAGATTTATTCTGGAATTCGGGCTTCTTTTCTCACTAGGCAATCCACAATGGCTTGGATCTCTCTATCCACAGCCACTCAAAATTGCTCGACAACACTGCTGAGCCTTTCCTTTGCATGAAACTACTGCCAGTTCTGTGGAAGCCACCTCCTGGTGCTGGTGCGTCATTGCTAGGTGCTTTCCTCCAAATCATGCAGAAGACAGAGACTGAGAAACTGCTACGCCTTGTCTAATGCAAGCTGCTTTTACATGCACATCACATCACTCCAGCTCTACTGCAGGGAGCAAGCAGTTATTGCAGGAGCCAGCCAGGATAAACACTCCCTTGCCTTCCTTTTTAATGCGTCCTACAAGAGCAAGAGAGGAAATCGACAGGTGTGCGGGGAGGACTATGGAAAAGGCACTTGAATCCACCATATCAAGAGGGAGACAACAAGATAAAATCCCCTGTTGCTTTAAAAAGAGAGATATAGAGATGTGTTATTTCTAGCAAGAAGAGACAACATCTGGGGGTTGGGGGATTAGAGTTACATTTCATGTAGGGATGATTTTTGATATCTTCTCTTACCACCAATCTGAATCCTCTAGCAAACAAAAAGAAAACTCTCATTCCCTGAAAACTATTCTCCTCTTCCAGAAGATTATCACTTTCTGGGTACCACTTTCTCCTGTGTCTATGCTTCCCTTTTGGAAATCTTGTTTCCAATGTTTGAATCCTCCTCCTCCTCTTCGCCTTTTCCTTCTGGTTCTCTTTCTCCACGCTCCTCCTCTGTTTCCACTTCCCTTTTCTTCTCCTCCGCAACCTCCTTCTCCTGGTCCATTTTCATCTTCTTCTTCTCCTGCTCCTTCTCATCGTCCTACTTTTTCTTTTCCTCTTTCTCTTCATTTCCTTCTTATCCTTCTTTTCCACTCTCCTCCTCTATTTCCTCCTCCTTTTTCTTCTCCTTCTCAACCTCCTCCTTCTCCTCCTAGTCCATCTTCATCTCCTTCTCCTGCTCTTCCTCCTCCTACTTTTCCATCTCCTCTCCCTCCCAGTTATTCTTCTCCTCCACTTTCTCTTCCTTCTCTTCCTTCCTTCTATTCTGTCCCTCTGATGCAGTGGTTCCCAATCTTTATTTTTGACCAGGTACCACTCTCCAACATTAGAACTATAAGGCTTAAAAATCAGTTTTTGGTCAACTTTAGATCCCTTTTTCCTAGTTCCAACAGACCTCACTACCTCTGAGGATGCTTGCCGTAGATGCAGGTGAAACATCAGGAGAGAATGCCACTAGAATATGGCCATGTAGCCCGAAAACACCTACTACAACCCAACTTCAGATTCAGTTTGGTTATTTGGGGTGCTGATGCAGAAAATTGCACCGGATAAATCACATCAGCTCTAGTTTCTGATACAGAACATATGCCATCCAGTAGTATCCATCTGCTCTCCCACAGAAAACCATATTTAATAAGCCTCGGCACTATAAGATGCTTTCGCGAGACCAGTCACTCTCGTTGCAATGGTGTTGTAACTGTGAGGTCATGGACCATACTTTATTCATAGTCTTGTGGACCACGGTTGGTTCACGAACCACAAATTGGGAACCACTACTCCAATGGAACGGACCTTGAAGGTACCTCCACATAACTCTCAATTTTCTTTCCTAGGCCCCTTCTACACTGCCATATAATCCAGATTATCAACACAGGTAATCCACATTGAACTGGATTATATGAATCTACACTGTCATATAATCCAGTTCAAACCAGATAATCTGGATTTTATATGGCAGTGTAGATGGGACCCTAGAGAGACACTATCCCTCACTACTTTGAAAAATATGGATACTTCTCTTTTTCTCACCTGGATTCCCGGAGCCAGCATGGCGAGCATGGATGCACCTGTTTGCCCTTTGCATAAATGAGTCCATGTCACAAACTGAGTCAAAATGAGTCACTTTCTAAACTGAAAACAGCTGCTGCCTATGTTTAAGCAGTCGCTTTGTTACTCCCTTCCCCCCACATATTACCATAAATTGATTGTGTGCCGCAAAGGAAGAAAGCATGCTCCAGTGTATTCAAAATTATGCAGAGAGTTAATGTACTATTATATTTTCATAGGCACGCATGAATATTTCATCATGACTTGCATAAACTTTTTTTATATTATTTTTTTTCCATGGTGGCTCTGTCTTCCATTACTGGTTTGCTCCTCTCTTACCACTTAATTATGAGTTTCCCATAATCCACCCACATTAAGTTACCATGAGAATGAGATAACAGATTAAAGGGATAGGGATGGTATATAGATGGCAATTGAGAATTTCCAACAAGGTTTTGGGGTTCATCAACACTAGAATTAATGCAGTTTGGCACCACTTTGTCTGCCATATCTAAATGCTATTATATATATATATATATATATATATATAGAGAGAGAGAGAGAGAGAGAGAGAGAGAGAGAGAATTTGGGGAAAAGAAGTGAATATATATATATATATATATATATATATATATATATATATATTAGGGCTGGGCGGTTTCGTTTCGTTAATTCGTAATTCGTTAAAAAGTCATTCGTTATTTTTTTTGTTAACGAAGCGATAACGAGCCATTCTGGAGCAGCTTAAAAATGAAACGAATTTTTCAATTTGTTTCGTAAATGCTTCGTATTTCGTTATGTATCCGTTTCGTTATTGGTTTGAGGTCGTTTCGTTATTATTTCCGCATGTCTGGGGCAAGTTTTATAGTTGTTTTTTGTTTAATTAGTGAAAAAAAATTATAATATCACACCAACAGTCAAGAACAGAGGGAGAGGGAAGCTTCAGAAGTTCCCCCTGTCCCATTTGGAGGTTTTTTAGCGTATTGCGCGGTCGCGTCCGCCATTAACGAATCGATTCGTTATTGTTTCGTTATTGTTTTGTAATTTTTTTACCATTTACGAAATTTCGTAAATATCGAACTTTTTTTTTAAAAAAATCGGAATTCTTTTAAATATCGAAACGCAAAAAACCCCAAAAAACGAATTGATTTTAGAAACAAATTTTTCCGTTGTTACCCAGGCCTAATATATATATATATTCACTTCCTTTCCCAAATACAATAAAAGAGGGGGAACAAAAACGATGAAAGGATGAGTGAGGGCCAGGTATCCGGCCCTCGGGCCATAGTTTGAGGACCCCTGCTTTAGACTATGTGAGTGTGAGTGTCTTGGTCCTGTCTTTGTGTTTAGTTTTGCCAATATAAACTTTTAATATGCAAGTTCCCTGCTCAGAACATCAGATTATATTTAATAGAATGCCAAAGACAAATGGAAATTAAAAAATGTTTGAAAAAACCCAAGCAAAACATTTTTGCTTGATTAGTTAAAGCTCTTGCTTCAATGGATCACATTATTTCTCTAATTAATATCTCCATGTTCATTGAGCTGCACATGAAATAATCCTTAGTGAATAATTTTAAAGCATCTTTTTTAAAGAAAAGATTCCCCCCCCCCACCCCATTTATCAAGTGAGCGGGAAATATCAAATATTAATTTCAAGTTAGAAAGGAAATGAGAAACCTTTTAAGTCACAATGCAGAGCTTTTATTCCATTCCACACACATAGACAAAATGCCTATCATAAGGATAATGCCCCCCAATCTCTTCTCTCTTTTGCTGATCAAATTATGCCCCTATCAATTATTAACCTTCTGATGAAATTACTAAATATGGGCTCTTTTTAATAAACAGTAACTTTCTCTTAAGCAGAATTCACCTGAAATGCTCATCAATGAATTGGATGAGTAGAAACTCAGCATTATATGGTAAGTGTAGAATCATATAATCCCGTTCAAAGTAGATAATGTGGATTTTCTGCTTTGATAATCTAGATTATATGATATACTTTATTTATATTCTGCTCTTCTCCTTTAGGGGATTCAGAGCGAATTACAGCATTTACATACATAGGCAAACATTCAATGTCTTTACAATCATATACAAGAACACTCACACACAAACAAAGGTAGAGGCTTCTCCTTTCATTTCCGGCTTCTGGAAGTGGTGCTCATCTCTGGCTTAGAAATGGAGATGAGCACCACCCCCAGAGCCAGAGATGGAAAAAGCCTTTATCTGCTTTTTCCAGAGATGGAAAAAGCCTTTATCTGTTTGTCTGTGTTTCATTGTTTCAAGGCATTGCATGTTTGCCGTTTGTCTTTGTATATGCTGGAATCTGCCCTGAGTCCCCTTGAGGATAGGGTGGAATAATAATAATAATAATAATAATAATAATAATAATAATAATAATAATAATAAATCCAGTTTTTGAATCCAGATTACCAGCTTTGAACTGGATTATATGGCAGTGTAGACTCATATATATAGACTACTGTAATGCACTCTATGTGGGGCTGCCTTTGAAGACTGCCTGGAAGCTTCAACTAGTCCAACGGTCGGCAGTCAGGTTGCTCACCGGAGCAACGTACAGGGAACATACAACTCCTTTGTTATGCCAACTCCACTGGCTACTGATCAGCTTCTGAGCACAATTCAAAGTGCTGGTTTTAATCTTTAAAGCCCTAACAGTTCTGGCCCAGACTACCTGTCCAAACGTATCTCCTGCCACGAACCATCACGAAGTTTAAGATCTTCAGGAGAGGTCCTACTCTCGATAATAATCATAATCATAATCATAATCATAATCATAAATAACACTTTATTTGTACCCCGCTACCATCTCCCCAAGGGACTCGGTGCGGCTTACATGAGGCCGAGCCCAAACACAACAATACAAGCAATAATCACAACAATACAAGCAATTAAAATAAAGAACATAGACAATAACATACAACATTATCAATAAGACAACATACAATTAAAACTGTGGGAAGGCCAAATGTAAAATTAAAATTGGAAATAGTGCTGAAGCATGGATGAAAAAATGATAGTGGCGTTGGTGGAAGGACATACGAGCAGACCTAAAAATGTAAAATGCTTTGAAGGACAAAATGCTATGGGATCATTATTCCAGGAAGGCACACTGGAACAACCATGTCTTCAAGCGCCTCCTAAAGACTGCCAGGGTTTGGGCCTGCCTGATGTCCTTAGGGAGTGAGTTCCAGAGTCGAGGAGCCACCACCGAAAAGGTCCTCTCTCTCGTCCCCACCACTATCGCAAACACTATCGATCCCAGCACTATCGTAAGCACGGTTGATGGGGATGAGAGACAGGGCCTTCTCAGCAGTGGCCCCCTGCCCATGGAATGCCCTCCCTAGAGATATCAGATTGGCCACCTCCCTCTTGTCTTTTAGAAAGAAAATCAAGACCTGGTTATGGGATCAAGCGTTTGGTCAGTGAGTAACAAGTGAAGAAGATCACACAACTTATGGCAATGAATTGACCCAGACTGGTTTTTGGATTTTGATTTTAATGGATATGTCTTAATTGATTGTTTTAATTGTTGTTTTAATTTTTAATATTTTAATTGTACTGTGATTGTTTTTATCGTATTATGCTTTTGTTAGGCTGCCCTGAGTCCCCCTTCGGCGGGAGAAGGGTGGGGTATAAATATAGGCATAAATAAATAAATATAATCTAGTTCAACTCAAATAACCTGGATTCAGAAACTGGATTAAATGGCAATGTAGATCCAGCCAATTAGTGAAAGCTGGGCCCAGAATGAGAGAGATTAAATGTATCGATTGAATATATAATTGAAGTCACTCCAACCCTGATGAACAACACCCACCATTTTTTTAAAGAGTCTGAAATGCCCTTGATCAGCGAGCAAAGCAAATATAGCTTGTTAGTTAAATCTCTGCTATAAACAGTAACCGCCGCAGATCTCATTAGCCCATTATCTCTTGATACACAGATTTTTTAATGAGATGAATACTTTTTGAAGTGCAAATGTAAACACTATTGCTGAGCTAAGAATGCATGATCCTGAATGTCCTGGGAAAATATGAAAATATTGGAGATTAAGTTTTGTAGAAACTAGTCTATGATCCATAGATTAAACCAAACCCAGAAAACTAAAATGGTGAGGAGCTTATGTCAATGGAAAGTTGAATGAGAAGGAGACCCTACTGAGATCAATGGCATTTACTCCTGGTAAAAGTGTATAAAATTGCAATTATGGGTAGTATAATGACTATTTCACAAGGTAGATGGAAGTAGTGTGGTATCCAACTTTGGAAATCATCACAAGATAAGTCTGGACATACTTTATGTGTGTTTTTTTTAAAGATACAAAATGGGAATGCAGGTTAATGTTAATGTTAATACAGGTTAATGACGGTCTTTATTGTGCGTATGGTTTAAAATCATCAAGTCATTTTTGGTTCAACAGATTCTGTGCTGTCATGTGCTGGGCCTATAGCAGTTTGCTTTTGAACAGGACGTGCTCTTTGTGCCCAGCGGGAAGCCGGGGTGCCTCAGCTGAGAGGCCCTAAGGATTTTCCTATACAGTCTTTAGAAGCTTGAAAGGTTTAACAAAGTCCTTTATTATTGCTTAAGTCTTCAACAAACAATCAAATACTTCTTAGATCTTCAACAAATTAAACAAATGCTTCAAGGCTTTGAATCAACTGGTGGCTTTCTTAATCTTGTCCACAAGGGACAGGCAACTGGCTTCATGAACTGTTTCTTTTCTTTAAGAGGAAAGCCCCTTTAAACCCCTCCTTGGGCAATCTACTTTCTAAACTTTGCTGGTGTGGGCTCTACTCCCAGCTCCAAACTGCTTCTTGGGTCCCGAATAGACCTACCAGTCAAGGCTTTGTAGATTCTCCAGCTGGAGTCCTTTGGAACTGTTTCCCCCCGGATGCTGTGAGAAATGAAGCTTCTCTACAGGTGGAGCTAATCCAAGTCCTGTAGCTAAACTTTCCAATGCAAGACTGACCTAAAATGGCTCCCTCTCATCCCAGAGCCCTGGGAAAAGGGGCGAAACCAAAACTTAACAATGATTGATGGGTCATAGGCCCTCTAATTGCAAACCAAGAGAAGCCACCTTATTGCAAAATGCATGGAACTTTGGAATACATGCAAACACTCAAAGAAAGAAAGGAAGTTGGAGTTTTTGGTACAGCCGTACCAGCACAGATTCTGTTGTCTTGATGGACTTGGGGACAACTCACTGCTTAGTATTTATCTTTGGTGTTGTTATCAGTTGCCATCAAGTCAACATCAACCTACGCCAACACCATGAACAAGAGACTCCGAAGTCACCCTGTTCTCAGCAGCCTTGGTCAAGTCTTGCAGGAGAGTGACGTCCTTGATGGAGTCATGTAATGTGGCCTTCTTCTTCTGCTTCTACTGCCTTCTATTACCAAGCAAGGTTGTCTTTTCTAGAAGGAACGAAGGGCAGAATAAAAATGTAAGCTTTATGTTTCCTTAATCCATAGGTGTTTAATTTTTTTATCATATTCATCCTATGTCATTCTCATAATGATTTAATTCCTCTTTCCATACCTAAATCAGTATATATTTCAAACTATATTGTTCACTTTTATGACTCCTCTTTTTTTTCCTCCTTAGGAAGAACTTCCTGAAGGTAAGAGGAATATACTTTCTCTGTGTCAAATGGAATCTCCTTCCCTAGAGGTTTTGAAGCAGAGGCTGAATGGCCATCTCGCAGAAGAGATTGGATGGTGTCCTTGTTGTCGAGCAATATAGAATGGCTGTGGATAGGTCCAAGCCATTATTTTTTTGGCTTGCCTGGTGAGAAAGAGAAGCCAATATTACAGAATAAATCTCACCAAGTTGAAGAGAAAGCCATCGAGGTTATTTATTTCATTCCAGCTGGAAAGGATGATGATTGCAGTAATCTGCCAACAAATCAACATGCCCACTGGGCAAAAAGATACAATATTTATAGCCTTCAGATTCAAAAGTTCCCATGCCCACCCCTCTCCCCACTTCTGAGCTGGCTTTGTTATGATCGGCTCTGATGTCAGCAAGCCAGCAGGAGAGCCAATGGTCGCCTGAGCCCTGCTTTGGCCTCTCAGCCAATGAGGTGGAAGGGAGGCGGGCAACAAGGAGACAATGAAGAAATGTCTTGTTGACTTAATTAAGATAATCAGTGTTTGCTAAATGGCTGGGCGATGACCTTTAGGCTCTCAAGCCTAGCCAGGGTTATTGTTTGACTTCTTGGATTCACATTTTTGGTCTAGCCCTAGAGCCTAGGTCCTTTGTCTTTACAGTCCTGGGATATGGAGTCCATTGAAGAAGTTTGAGGTTGGTTTCAGCTGGTTAGGATTGACACAATGGAGAGGCTGTAGTGAACTTCCTGGTTCCTCGCAGACAGGAAGATGCCTTTTTGTTGGGTGATTCAAATGTCCATAGGTCTTATCTCTTCAAATGGTCTAGTTTTTTGCCCTCCGAGATCTGATCGGATAAGAGTCATTTATTTATTGTTTATGCAAATGAGTTTTGGTAGAGTCGTTTGTGTAGGGATTAACTGGCTCAGGAAATTGGGAAAGCTTCCTGGAGCAATGAGGTGCTGGATTTATGAAGAAGGTGGCTTTTTCCTTCATTTTTCGAAATGCATACATACACATAAGGTATGCGGAATGGGTAGGGGAACATACAAGGAATTCATAAGGGATAAATCATGCAAAGACATGGGTGAACCATGTCAGCCTTCCCTCCCTCCAAAGTCCTTTAAAAGTTGATTAAAGTTCCATAAGGATCATGAAAGTTGGGGAAAGTTCATAAAGTTTGGGTTACAGGGGCGTTACCATGTGGGGCCATGGAAAAAGCCTTATGTTCCCACATGAGAGATAGGGGATTATGGGATCATTCCAGCCTGGTGTCCTTGGCAATTCCTTGCTTTTGAACTATCTTTTAGAGTCCTGGGGGGGGGGGGGGAGGTCACCTCCGATCTCATCCTCCCATATGACAAAATGGAGTCTCTTCCAACCCTACGATTTTTAAGTAGGGGCTGGATGGCCACCTGTCTGGAGGGGTTCAGATTGTGTCTTCATCCATGGCATAAAGAGATTGGATTGGATGACCATTTGGATCCCTTCCAACTCGAGACTTCTCTAGAAGTCTGTAAACAAAGTCCGGTTGGGAGGGATCTACTCTAATGTTGAGCTGCTCTCACCAACAGTGTATTCTTTTTTTCGTTACATGCAGAATTCTCCTTCTTCCAACCATTGTATCCCTGACTTCTCACTTTAACACAACTATGTAGTTACTTTGCTTCCCACCATCATTGCAATTTAATGAGTTCCATACTCCCAAAGAAACCAATAATTACCAACAATTAGCTGCTGGTTTGTTAGTTTACTGTGGACCATTAATGCTACAACAAAGCAGCTGTTAACTAAACCTGCATAGTTGGAAATGGTTTGCCAACTTTTTAAAAATATTCCTACAGTTTGTGTATATTTCCCACTGCATTCCCATCTTGCAAAATCCATCCAGGAAGTGGGTAACAACAATTGTTATTTCCCCAATTAGTACCTCTTTGATAGTGGATAAAAAGATGGTTCATTTGAAACAACAGGAATAAATACCACAGTGTTTGGCTCAGGCTCTGTATTTATCAGGGCACCATATCTGTAGAGTTTTCCAAGCGGAAACTATTTGTTTAAATTAAGTCGAGGATTAACATTCATCAAACTGTGGATGGATTTGCATTCCAGTTATAGAAAAAAACTTTTTGCAATGTTGTTCAGCTGAGAAGAATTGGAAGAAACCGGCAACCAAAGCTTTTCAACAACTTATCAAATGGGAATGAATTATCTTAAAATGGCAAGCTGCAATGCAGATGAAATAGTTGAGTTTGGGAGGCTTGGAGTAAAATCAACCATGGAATCCCTCTTATGCAGTGTTTCTCAACCTGGGTCTTGGGACCCCTGGGGGGTGGGTGGGTCAAAGGGGGGTTTCAGAGGGGTCACCAAAGTCCATCAGAAAACATATATTTCTGATGGTCTGAGGAACCCCTTTGGCAGAGAAGGCTGAAGATCTCTCTACCTGTCCTTCTCTTCCTTTTTGGAAACAGTTAGCGAATCCTCCCACTAAAAGCCCTCCTACACTGTAATTCGCCAGCCTCTCAGCCAAGGGGAGGGTTGTTTCTGAGACTCCTAAGAGGGAGGGGAGAGCAGGTGTGCTTGGCGCATGGTAGCATGGTGCACATGTGCAGGCGAGGGAGAACTTGCGAGGCTGGAGGGAGGCTTGCACCAGTGAGTCCCTTTAAAGCATGGGGGTTCTGTGTGGGAAGTTTGGCCCAATTCTATCATTGGTGGGATTCAGAATGCTCTTTGATTATAAGTAAACTATAAATCTCAGAAACTACAACTCCCAAATATCAAGGTCTATTTTCCACAAACTCCACCAGTGTTCACATTTGGGCATATTTAATATTTGTGCCAAGTGTGGTCCAGATCCATTATTGTTTGAGTCCACAATGCTCTCTGGATGTAAGTGAACCACAACTCCAAAACTCAAGGTCAGTGCCCACCAAACACCTTCCAATATTTTCTGTTGGTCATGGGAGTTCTCTGTGCCAAGTTTGGTTCAATTCCATCGTTGGTGGCATTCAGAATGCTCTTTGATTGTAGGTGAACTATAAACATTTGGACATATTTGTGCCAAGTCTTGTCCGGATCCATTATTGTTTGAGTTCACAGTGCTCTCTAGATGTAGGTGAACTATAACTCCAAACCTCTGTTTGTCATGGGAGTTCTGTGTGCCAAGTTTGGTTCAATTCCATTGTTGGTGGAGTTCAGAATCCTCTTTGATTGTAGGTGAACTATAAATCCCAGCAACTACAACTCTCAAATGACAAAATCAACCCCTCCCAACCCCACCAGTATTCAATTTGGGTGTATTGGGTACCTTACCTGTCTGAACGCATCTCCCCTTATGAACCATCTAGGACCTTACGATCGTCTGGGGAGGCCCTGCTCTCAGTCCCACCTTCGTCACAAGTGCATCTGGCGGGGACAAGAGACAGGCCTTCTCAGTGGTGGCCCCTTGGCTATGGAACGCCTAAAGATATCAGATCAGTCCCCTCCAGTCCCTTTTAACCTTTTTTAAAAAGTCAAGACGTGGCTTTTTGAGCAAGCGTTTGCAAATGCAGAGTAACTGACATAGGAATATGGACTGACTAGACAATGGAACTGGAAAATGTTTTTAACAAGGAGACACTAATGACTTATGCTTTTATTGATGTTGTTATGGTTTTTATTATATGATAATGTTTTTAATTGTATTTATGGTATTGTAGGCTTTGAATTTTGTTTTGTAAACCACCTTGAGTTGCCTGTGGGCTGAGAAAGGCGGTATAAAAATACAGCAAATAAATAAATAAATAAATAAATTTGTGCCAAATTTGGTCCAGTGAATGAAAATACATTCTGCATATCAGATATTTACATTACGATTCATAACAGTAGCAAAATTACAGTTATGAAGTAGCAACAAAAATAATTTTATGGTTGGGGGTCAACACAACACGAGGAACTGTATTAAGGGGTTGAGGCATAGTTGGGAAACACTGCTCTTACTCCTTACACTGATCCTTTCCACTTTATACAACTAATGGAAATAGATTTGATGGCTTTTCTTCTGACCATTGGAAAGGAGAGAGATGGTAGAAGCATATACACACTATATAGACTTCTGGAAATGACGGACATTGGATTTTATATATGCTCTGCCAAATTCGTTTCTGCTCAATTTTTGAGGCCTCAAAAGTTCCTGAAATAGGAACTTTGCTTCTAATTAACCATGTCTTCTTTCCCTCTCGTTAGCAGAGAAGACTTGGTTTGTAGCTCCCAGCATGAGTGAGCCTGCATTGACTTTTCCCTCCTGGAAGCAAGGTGGGTCTCTCAGCCGAGCTAATTAGAAACATCACAAATCAGCCCAAGTTACAATGGAATAGGAAGAGATGGATTTAGGTCAGTGTTTAATGACTTAGTGCACAACATGCAACAGCAGACGAAGTTCTATTGAATTATTGTTTGTCACCAAGAGCAGATGAAACCATGCCGTGAACTTTTCTGTCAATCTTGGACTCCCACTGTCATCTCAACAACACCATGTTAATCTCTTTCTCGTTTTTGAAAACAATACGGACTGCCTCTTAATCTTGATCGGCATCTGCTCATCAGAGGTTAGAAGACTCAGGGTGCATCTACTCTGCAGAATTGATGCAGATGGCCCCACTTTAATTGCCATGGCTCAATGCTATGTAATTGTAGGTGTGCTGGTGCGGCTGTACCAGGAGCTCCAACTTTATTTTCTTTCTGTTATCTGTTTTGCAGTCATAGGGCAGGCCTCCTGTCCATCATAATTAAGCTTTGGTTCTGCCCCTTGTTCTGGGCTCTGGGAGGGAAAGGAGCCATTTTTTGGGCAGTCTCATACAAGGTAGCTAAGCTATAGGATGTAGGCCAGCTCGTTCCGTAGAAAAGCTTCCTTTCTCAAGAGCATCCAGGGAAATTAACCATCCAGGGAAAAAGTAACGTCCGGGGATACAGAAACAGAAATTCCAAGAGAAAGGTCCCAAAAGCTCTGGCTGAGAGCTCACAGCCTCACAGCCTCACAGCATCAGAGGGAAAACAGCCCTGCAGTTTTTAAGAATTCTTGAAGGGAGAACAGCTTTACAGATCCATGGAACTCCAGCTGAAATATCTGCAGGCCTTGGCTGGTAGGTCTACTCAATGCCCAGACACATTTTGGGGTCGGTAGTGGGTCCCACATCAGCGAGGCCTGGATAGTGGACAGCCTAGGAGAGGTTAAAAAGGGTTTTTCTTGCAAAGAAAGTACAGTTAATCAAAGTCAGGTACCAGTCCATTGAGGACTAGACTAAGAAAGCATTGAAGTGTTGTTTGAACCTTTGAAGATTTGTTGTTTGTTCCATAATTAAGACTTTGTTGTATCATTAAAGACTCTAAAGACCATAACTTCAGAAAAATCCCTGAGAACCTCTCTTTGAGGTCACCTGGCTTCCCGCTGGGCTTAAAGTATACGTCTGATAGAAAAGTACAGCTGTTACAGGCCAGCGTGTGACAGAACAGTGAGAGTTGTAGTTTGGTGGCTGTTCAGATGAGTTGGGAGACCCCTCCCTCCCTTTCCTTTCCCTCCCGCATCAGTTTAAACCAGTGCAGATGGATTTCCTTCCTTTCCTTTCCCTCCTGCGAGAGAAATGGTTTTAATCAGTGTAGATGGATCCGTGTCAGTTTAAACCAGTGTGGATGGATTCCCTTCCTTTCTTTTCCCTCCCATGTCAGTTTAAACCAGTGTGGCTGGATTCCCTTCCTGTCCTTTCCCTTCCATGAGAGAAGCGGTTTTAACCAGTGTGGGTGGATCCGCGTCAGTTTAAACCAGTGTGGATGGATTCCCTTCCTTTCCTTTCCCTCTTGCCTCAGTTTAAACCAGTGTAGATGAATCCGCATCAGTTTAAACCAGTGCAGATGGATTCCCTTCCTTTCCTTTCCCTCCCACATCAGTCTTTAGCAAGAGAAGCGGTTTTAACCAGAATTGATGGATTTCTTCCCTTTGCTTCCCTCCCCTTTCTGGAGTAAAACAACTACTTTCAAAGCAAAGACCATCTAATGGAACATGAAATAACACTTTGAAACCATTAACGAAGGATTCGGAAGCCTCAGAAGTTTTGCAAAGTTTTGAACTATTTTTCTGTGAAAATCGAAATTGACTTTAGATCCGAATCATCAGCGTCCCCTACATCCGAAATGGGTTTTGAAACTTTTTTTTATCAAACAAGCCTACTAACTATATATATGTCATGAGAAAGGTAGTGCAATGAGTTAAATCCTTGTGCCAGCAGGACTGAAGACAAACAGTCCGGAGGTTTGAATCTGGGGAGAGTGCAGATGAGCTCCCTCTTTCAGCTCCAGCTCCCCATGTGGGGACATGAGAGAAGCCTCCCATAAGGATGGTAAAACATCACAAACATCTGGGCATCCCCTGGGCAACACCCTTGAAGACAGCCAATTCTCTCACACCAGAAGCAACTTGCAATTTCTCAAATTGCTCCTGACATGAAAAAAAAATGAGAAAAGTGAAAAATAAATAAATAAAAGAATGGGCTTGGCATTTTGACTAATTTTGTTAAAGGCAGATTTCCAGACTGCGATATACGTGGGTCTTGGGGTTGGATTGGAGCAAAAATCTTATACATTCATCTTGAGCCTTCTCCTGCTTAATCATATTTCTTGGAGCAAAAGGAAAGATAAAAGCAGAAAGTGCCAAAAGAGAGAGAGAGCAGAAGGAAGGAGAAGTAGAGAACTGAGTGCCCTTGAGATACTGAAGTTTTAATATCATAGGCTATGTGGGCTTACTTGGTGTCTTCCAAGATATATTAGATTTTTAAAAATGTAATATACTCAACTGTCTCAAGCTGCTACTTTTCTTTTCTTTCTTTTTTTTGAAAAAGCGTAATACGGAACTGCTAGATTTCTCTTTGAACAAGTGCTGATTTTCGACTCCTCTTCCTGACCCACTTTGGACATTTCAATAAAACTAAATTGGACATTTAGTTTAATATTAGGGGAGTCAGAACTTCTCAAAAGTGACCATCATCCATTGAATTGACATGCTTGCTAAAAACTCAAAGGTAGCAAGGCTCTGATGAAACTTTAAGGATATCCTGGGGAAAGCTCCAGGTTTGACATTCAAAGTAATGATTCCTGTAATTATTGTGATTTTCCCCTCCCGCTGTATAGCAGCGCTTAAGAAGCAAGGCATTCAAATCACTAAATGTTGTCTTCAAGTGAGCAACATCCCCATATTTTTGACAGTGATAGCAAAGAGGGGACACAGATTGCTTTACATGTTGTAAAATTTGCTTCGAGGTTTGCTGTTTTGAAATTTGGACTCTTCCAATTCCCAAATCCTCCGTGGGAATAAAATCCTCCATATGGTCTGGAATAATTGCACAGGCATTGTTCGCTTCCCATAAGGGATTAGTGCATACAGGGCAAATGAAGCATATTTTGTGAGATTTACTAAGTTCTGATCTCATATGTTGCTTGGCAAATGTGTTCCTCCTGCTCCCGCTTCAGATGGAAGGAGTAAATTGCCCTTACACTATCAAGATGGCAACCTGAGTGCTTTGAATGGATGCATTAGGTGAAGCCTCACTCTCTCTCCCTCCTCTCTCTCTCTCTCTCTCTCACTCTCTCTCTCACTCTCTCTATATATATCAGAAATAAGTTGGTTGATGCATCAGTTTGTTGTGAACCTCACAGCAGCTTTTGATACCATTGACCATGGTATCTTTCTGGGTCGTCTCTCCGGGATGGGGCTAGTGGGCACCGAATTACAGTGACTCCAATCCTTTCTAGATGGTGGTTCTGGGGGACTCTTGTTCGACTCCCTGGTTAGTTGCCTGTGAGGTCCCTCAGTTTTCAATTTTGTCTCCCATGTTTATTTATTTACGGTATTTATATTCCGCCTTTCTCACCCTGCAGTCGACTCAGGGCAGATTACAATGTACATATACATAGCAAACATTCAATGGCATAGACACACAATGTATATAGACAGACATACAGAGGCTATTTAACTTTCCAACTTCATGAGGGTATGTTCAAATTCCAGCCACCAGGGGAGCTGTTGCTTCACCATCAACTTGTGACACTGATGAAGTACTTCCTCATTCTTTGCATGCTTACTGGAGATTTTTATGGCCTTGTAATTTAGCCTTCCCCCATAAGCGGTACCTAAATTTCCTACTTGACAGATGCAACTGTCTTTCGGGCTGCAAAGGTTGACAGCAAGTTACACAAGTTGGTCAGAAGCTCACTCCAACCCCAGCTGGCTTCAAACTCATGACTTTTTGGTCAGTAGTGATCTTAATGCAGCTGACTCCCAGCCAGCTGCACCACAGTCCCAGTTGTTTAACAGTTACATTAAACCACTGGGAGAGATCATCCAGAGTTTTGGGGTTCGGTGTCCCGAGTTTTGGGGTTCGGTGTGCCAGCTGTGCCCATACCTTGAGATACCAGATGTGGCTATGGTAGTACACACCTTAGTTACATCCCATCTGGACTACTGCAAAGCTCTCTAAGAAAGGCTGCATTTTTGAAGATAGTCCAGATGCTGCAATTGGTCCAGAGATCAGCAGCCAGGTTACTAACTTGAGCGTCATACAGGGAGAGGACAACTCCTATGTTAAGGCAGCTCTACTGGCTTCTGATCAGCTTCCGGGATAAATACAAAGTGCTGGTTATTACCAATAAAGCCCTAAACAGTTTTGGCCCAGACTATTGGAATGTAGATATCGAGGGGTATAACCTCTTTCACAGAAACCGAACAAAACGGAGAGGAGGCGGAGTAGCCTTATATGTCAAAAACTCTTATGCGGCAGAAGAAATTCAAGACAGCAATCTGGGAAACCAGCTTGAAATCATCTGGATAAGAATCAAGGGAACTGGGACTCAAAAAGATGTCGTTGTAGGCGTCTACTACAGACCCCCAAGCCAGGAGGAAGATCTTGATGAAGTCTTCTGCCAACAGTTGACCAAACAGGCACAGAAAAGAGATGTAGTAGTCATGGGCGATTTCAACTATCCCGATATTTGCTGGAAAACAAACTCGGCCAAGAGTACAAGGTCCAACAAATTCCTCGCTTGCCTTGCAGACAATTTCATGGTCCAAAAGGTAGAAGAGGCAACAAGGGGATTGGCTACTCTTGATCTCATCCTAACAAATGCGGAGGACCTGATCGATGCGGTTGAAGTGGTAGGATCCTTAGGGGCAAGTGACCATGTGCTCCTGCAATTTGAGGTACAAAGGAAGGCCGAAACTAAGACAAGTCAAACCCGCATTTTGGACTTTAGGAGAGCTGACTTCCAAAAAATGAAGGAAACGCTGAGCAGCATTCAGTGGACACAGATACTAAAAGACAAGGGAGCTACGGATGGATGGGAATTTCTCAAGAGTGAAATACTCAAGGCGCAATTGCAAACCGTGCCAACAAAAAGAAAAAATAGGACAAGTGCAAAGAAGCCAGAATGGATGTCCAAAGAACTTCTAACTGTGCTAAGACACAAAAGAGACATGCACAAGAAGTGGAAAAAGGGAGAAATCACCAAAGAAGAATTCAAACAAATAGCCAACACCTGTAGGGAAAAGGTCCGCAAAGCTAAAGCAAAAAACGAGCTCAGACTTGCCAGGGACATTAAAAACAATAAAAAGGGCTTCTATTCTTATGTCAGTAGAAAAAGGAAAAACAAGGAGGCGATAGGACCTCTTCGAGGAGAAGATGGGGCAATGCTGACAGGGGACAGGGAAAAGGCAGAACTACTTAATGCCTTCTTTGCCTCGGTCTTCTCACAAAAAGAGAGTCTTCAACCTCAGCAAGATGGAGTGGATGAGGGATTGGAGGACATCCAACCCCAAATTGGGAAAGAAGTCGTCCAGGAATACCTGGCCGCTCTTAATGAGTTCAAGTCCCCAGGGCCAGATCAACTACACCCAAGAGTACTGAAGGAACTAGCGGAAGTCATTTCGGAACCATTGGCAACCATCTTTGAGAGTTCTTGGAGAACGGGAGAAGTTCCAGCAGATTGGAGGAGGGCCAATGTGGTCCCAATCTTCAAGAAGGGAAAAAAGGACGACCCAAACAACTACCGTCCGGTCAGCCTCACGTCGATACCGGGCAAGATTCTGGAAAAGATTGTTAAGGAAGCGGTCTGCAAACACTTAGAAACAAATGCAGTCATCGCTAATAGTCAACATGGATTTATCAAAAACAAGTCATGCCAGACTAATCTGATCTCTTTCTTCGATAGAGCTACAAGCTGGGTAGATGCGGGGAATGCCGTGGATGTGGCGTACCTGGATTTCAGTAAGGCCTTCGACAAGGTCCCCCATGACCTTCTGGCAAGGAAACTAGTCCAATGTGGGCTAGGCAAAACTACGGTGAGGTGGATCTGTAATTGGTTAAGTGGACGAACACAGAGAGTGCTCACTAATGCTTCCTCTTCATCTTGGAAAGAAGTGACAAGTGGAGTGCCGCAGGGTTCCGTCCTGGGCCCGGTCCTGTTCAACATCTTTATTAATGACTTAGATGAAGGGCTAGAAGGCATGATCATCAAGTTTGCAGACGACACCAAATTGGGAGGGATAGCCAATAGTCCAGAGGACAGGAGCAGAATTCAAAACGATCTTGACAGATTAGAGAGATGGGCCAAAACTAACAAAATGAAGTTCAACAGTGACAAATGCAAGATACTCCACTTTGGCAGGAAAAATGAAATGCAAAGATACAGAATGGGGGACGCATGGCTCGAGAGCAGTACGTGTGAAAAAGATCTTGGAGTCCTCGTGGACAACAAGTTAAACATGAGCCAACAATGTGATGTGGTGGCAAAAAAAGCCAATGGGATTTTGGCCTGCATCAAGAGGAGCATAGTGTCTAGATCTAAGGAAGTAATGCTACCCCTCTATTCTGCTTTGGTTAGACCACATCTGGAATATTGTGTCCAATTCTGGGCACCACAATTCAAGAGAGATATTGACAAGCTGGAATGTGTCCAGAGGAGGGCGACTAAAATGATCAAGGGTCTGGAGAACAAGCCCTATGAGGAGCGGCTTAGGGAACTGGGCATGTTTAGCCTGAAGAAGAGAAGGCTGAGAGGAGATATGATAGCCATGTATAAATATGTGAGAGGAAGCCACAGTGAGGAGGGAGCAAGCTTGTTTTCTGCTTCCTTGGAGACTAGGACGCGGAACAATGGCTTCAAACTACAAGAGAGGAGATTCCATCTGAACATTAGGAAAAACTTCCTGACTGTGAGAGCCGTTCAGCAGTGGAACTCTCTGCCCCGGAGTGTGGTGGAGGCTCCTTCATTGGAAGCTTTTAAGCAGAGGCTGGATGGCCATTTGTCAGGGGTGATTTGAATGCAATATTCCTGCTTCTTGGCAGGGGGTTGGACTGGATGGCCCATGAGGTCTCTTCCAACTCTTTGATTCTATGATTCTATGATTCTATTTGCAAAACTGTATCTCCATATACAAACCACCATGGGCGCTGCAGGAGGCCCTTTTCGCAGTCCCACCTCCATCTCAAGCACGGCTGATGGGGACGAGAAAGGGTGCCTTCTTCGTGGCTGCTCCCCACCTCTGGAACTCCCTCTCAAAGGATGCCCCTTCTCTTCTTTCCTTCAAGAAGCTTTTAAAAACTTATTTATGTACTCTAGCTTATAGAGAGGAAGAGGATTTGCACTTTATTAAACTTATTCTGACTCAGATAATGGAAATCTACCTCAGCCCTGTTGATGTGCTGCAAATTACCTTATACTTTTAATGCTTAATTGTATACTATTAGGTAAAGATAAAGGGTTCCCCTGACATTAAGGCCAGTCATGTCCTACTCTGGGGGCTGGTGCTCATCTCCATTTCTAAGCCGAAGAGCCGGCATTTTCTGTAGACACCTTCGAGGTCATGTGGCTGGCATGACTGCATGGAGCGCTATTGCCCTCCCACTGGAGTGGTACCTATTGATCTACTCATATTTGCATATTTTTGAACTGCTAGGTTGGCAGAAGCTGGGGCTAACAGTGGTGCTCACCAGCGCTCCCTGGATTTGAACCTGTGACTTTTTGGGTACCAAGTTCAGCAGTTCAGCAGTTTAACCCACTGTGCCACCGGGGGATTTATTAGTTAAAAGTGTCTTAATATCTTAACTGTATTGTCGAAGGCTTTCATGGCTGGAATCACTGGGTTATTGTAGGTTTTCCGGGCTATATGGCCATGTTCTAGAGGCATTTTCTCCTGACGTTTCACCTGCATCTATGGCAAGCATCCTCAGAGGTAGCGACTACCTCTGAGGATGCTTGCCATAGATGCAGGTGAAACGTCAGGAGAAAATGCCTCTAGAACATGGCCATATAGCCCGGAAAACCTACAGCAACCCTATATCTTAACTATTATATTTGCATACTTATTTTTTAATCTTGTTTGTTTGGATTATTTTATAATAACACTTGGATGTTGTTCATTTACTGTTTATTATTTGATCTGTTTTGTTATGTCTTGTTGTCATTGAATATTTGCCATTTCTTTTGTTGTAAACCACCCTGTGTTCCCTCAGGGAGATAGGGCAGGATAAAAATAAAGTTGTTGTTGTTGTTGTTGTTGTTGTTGTTGTTGTTGCTGCTGCTGCTGCTGCTGCTGCTGCTGCTGCTGTTATCTAACAAGTCACGTTCAATTAATGGCGGCCTTGTGAATGAGAGACCTCTAAGTCACTATAGCTTTACTTGGTTGAGTCTGTCCATCTGGAATCTGGTCTTCTTTGCAACTGCATTCTATCTTACAAAGCTTTATCACCTTTTCTAGTAATGTCTTCTCATGATATGGCCTAAGTATGACAGCCTCAATTTAGTCATCTTGGATTCTAAGGACAGTTCAGGCTTGAGCCCTGGGTGGAGCAATGGGTTAAACCCTTGTGCCAGCAGGACTGAAGACTGACAGGTCAGAGGTTCAAATCTGGGGAGAGCACAGATGAGCTCCCTATGTCAGCTCCAGCTCCCCATGCAGGGACATGAGGGAAGCCTCCCACAAGGATGATAAAACATCAAAACATCCGGATGTCCCTTGGGCAACATTCTTGCAGACGGCCAATTCTCTCACACTGTAAGGGATCACAGGTTTAGGGTGTGGGGACCCTTTTCGAAGAAATCCACAGAGTCCAACTGAGACACCATTTAATCAAGCTGATCAACATGAGACGGACAGAAGCACTTCTGTTTGTGCTTTCAAAGACTGCCATGCCCCTCCTCTATTTCTGCTGACTTTTATACTCGAGTAATAGGTCATGGAAAGTACTCTCTTTCCAGCCCCTCTCCCTTGACATTTTGATGGAAAGTACCTTCTTGTACCTGCAGACTCTGCACTTAACCACAACCTTTGAACTTAACCACAACACAACTACTTCCTATGTAGGCTTTCTCAAGTCGCTCCTGACGCAAAATAAAATAAAATAAAGGAAGAGGGGGGGGGGGGCTTGATTTGTTCTAGGATGAATTTATCTGTCATTTGAGCAGCCCACATTCTCTATAGAACACTTCTCCAGCACCATATTTGAATGAGTAGATTTTCTTCATGTCTAGCACCCCCGTTTCCCTCAAAATCCAGAAAACAACTTTTCCAGGAATAGACAAAACTATATTTGGTCTTTCTCCGACATGGGAACCGGTTGTATTTTTCCTCTTTAAAATTTATTTATTTATTTCACAGTTTTGTATACCGAGCTTCTCAACCTCGTTGAGGGACTCAGCCCGGTTTACAGCCATAAAAACATATACATTCATTAAAATATCATATATCACAAATTACGAAACAACTTTAAAAACACTAAATATAAAACTACAGTGGTCAGTCGTCCTAATAAGATGAATCTATATCCACTTCCATCCAGAGTCCTATGGTGTTGTCTCATTCCTCGAAGGCCTGACTCCACAGCCACGTCTTCACCCGTTTCCTAAATGTTAGGATGGATGGGGCGGTTCTGGCCTCCAGAGGGAGAGAGTTCCAGAGTCGTGGGGCCACCACCGAGAAGGCCCTGTCCCTCGTCCCCACCAGCCGCGCTTGCGAGGCTGGTGGGACCGAGAGCAGGGCCTCTCCAGATGATCTTAGTGATCTTGATGGTTCGTAGGGGAGAATAAAAGGCATCCAGTTATATATATTCTGTCCATGATTTTTTTTAAAAAAAATGCAAATCAAATGAGGTTATTTCCCCATCTCTGTAATGTTTTTCACCTCTAACTAGCTCCTTTTCTTTTTAAAAAGGTACTTGTGGTTGAATATCATTCATTATTGCAACTCATGAATGGTAATGGAATGTTTGGGGCTGCTGTCTTCAGCAATGCGTTACAACCTTTTTAGTGGATATGATTAATTGGTCTTAATTGGCAATCCATTGATAAGATTCTCCATCTGCTCAAAGGAAAGCAGGCAGCTGGTCTTGTTGGTCTATATAGAATATATAAATGTTTGCAGAATTTTAAGTACTTTCTCAAGGCATTAAACACAAATGCACAGATGCACAGAGCGGACTTACTAGAACCAGCTATTGAATAATTTTGGAATCTTCAACTCATGTTTCTGTGCCAAGTTATCCTTGCATACAGTTAACTTTGGAGAAACTCCCGGGTTATGTCGATTGTGTTATCATAGAGGCCTTTACGAATGTTAACTCATTTGATTCCCCCCCCCCCACCCATGAAAGAGTAGCTGCTTTCAGAGGAAAATGATGGATAGCCAAGGCTTAACAAACAAACAAACAAACAAACAAAAACAAGTAAATTGCCAGTTCCCAGTGAGAGGGTTAATGCAGGAGTCTCAGCAAAACTAAACATTGGAGCCTACCCTCATGACTCAGCCACCGAAAGCACAAAAAGCTTAATCTACCTAAATATCCCCATTAAGCAAAATGCCAGTTTCTGAGCCAGCAGCACACAATGGAGTTTAGGAGCGCTCGGATTATGTTTCCATCTGTCCATCAGTCTGCTGGAATTTTAGTTAAGACCTAGGGACTGCTCATAAATGTAACCTTAATGGAATTTTTTCATCCTTTGTTTACCTGGGAGTAAGCTACACCAATACAACTGTGTTGCCCAAGATAATGCCAGATTGCTATTACTACACAGTCTAATCTCTTGAACAGCAGAAAACAAACCTGCTCCATTTTCTACATAACACCTTTCAAATGATTCAGACTGTTGGAAAGAGTAATCTTCTACAAGCCTCCTATACTGATTATTTGTTATGTATATAATTCAGATTGGTAACTGTATTGTATATTAGGGCTGGGCGGTTTCGTTTCATTAATTCGTAATTCGTTAATAATTCGTTAATTTTTTCAATTACAAAACGATAATGAACCATTCCGGAGCAATTATTAAAAAAAAGAATTTTCAAAAACGTTTTGTAAATGCTTCGTATTTCGATATTGTATTCCTTTCGTTATTGTTTTGAGGTTGTTTCGTTATTATTTCCGCATGTCTGGACCAGTTTTATGGTTTAATTAGTGAAAAAAAATTATAATATCACACCAACAGTCAACAACAGAGGGAGAGGGAAGCTTCAGAAGGTTTTGGAGGTTTTTTAGCGTATTTCGCGATCGCGTCCGCCATTAACGAATCGATTCGTTATTGTTTTGGAAATCGATTCGTTATTTTTTTACCATTTACGAAATTTCGTAAATATCGAACTTTTTAAAAGGAAAATTTTGTAATTATTTTAAATATTGAAACAAAAAAAAAACCCCAAATACAAATCGATTTTAGAAACAAATTTTTCCGTTGTTACCCAGGCCTATTGTATATGTGTGTATTGGTATGCAGTTTTCCTTAACTCTATGTTGTGGGAGGGGATGCAGACCATGTGATTAGGTTTGGTACTTATTCAGACCCGAGGCTCCATTTTAGAAGTCAGTGTTTGCATCAGAAGCAGTACAATACAGTTTAGAAAACTGTAGAAACATAATGCTTTGGAGAAGAGACTATATTAGACTCTCAAAGTAGAGAGATGCTGTCAGGTTTTACAAGGTATTGTAATGTAAAATACTGAGTCATGCACTGCTAATGGGCTTCTATTGGAAATGCTGAGTCATGCATTAACTGTATATAGGGAATCATTTGGGGAATGTGTTCTGACCTAGTCCAGGTGATTGTGAATGATGTAATCATGGGTCTGAGTTAAGTTAATGGGTTGGGAACCAATCAGAGATTGCTATGTGTAATTGTATAGAATTGTATATAAGGAAGTCATGTACAGTGTATATTTCTCCTTGTGCTGTGATGTTGTTCGTCGAAGGCTATATGTAATTAAAAGAACCTGTCTGCTAAGACAAGATATAACTGTATGCTGTGGTAAGTTTGTAATAGCATCTAGACTGGGGGAAAGACAATGGTAAAACTGACAATGGCCAGGCATGTGCTCAAGTGTCTGTTCCAGAGTGACTGCAGGCTGTGGGAGCAGTTGACTGAAAATACTGTGCAGGAAGAAGCTACTGGAAAGTGCTGAAGTTGTGCAATTGATCTGCTGCTGAATTGTGAAGTTAATCTCAACAGATGCTTTAGACTTTGGACTGTTGAGATTCTAAGAAAGATGCCCTGTGTTATCTCTGTGCTTTTGAGTAGACAATTCCATAGATAGTTGGCCCCAGCTAGGACCCAAAATTGTGACCTTACAGTTTACTATTGCTCTTATCCTTATTGCTGCTATAGGACCGATGCACTTTACTTACGAGCCTAGCCTTTAAATTATTGTTGCACCAGCCCGCCCACTCATGACAAGAAGTTGGATTTGTTATTGGTTGTAGGTTTTGATGCCTGTTTTATATATTGTTATAATGCTGTTGCTTTATTGAGTTTTATTCTCTTCTTTGCATTTTAATGTGTTGCTTTTTAACTGTGTTGATTGGGCTTGTCCTCATGTAGGCCGCCCCGAGACCCTTCGGGGAGATGGAAGCAGGGTACAAAAATAAAGGTATTGTTATTATTATATTATTATCTACACAGAGAAACTACTTCAAATCCTATCTGTAACTGGATTGATATGCAAAGTACCTGTATGCTGAAAACATGAAGTTTGTGAGTAAACCAGCTATGTTTTTTTTAACGCAGACTACTTTATTTTGTCTCTTGAGAGCATGATTTAAAAGCAAATATATTATATGGGAGAGTAGATGTTTTGGGCAACTGAAAGAAACACTTCTGAAACTCTGATATTTTATATATATATAGTGCATTGGCATATCTTTGTCCCTAGCAGTTCGAAGAGAAAAATAGGTATATCAGTTTAACAGCTGAGAAACCTAATTGCCTTGCATGAATAATAATAATAATAATAATAATAATAATAATAATAATAATAATAATACTTTATTTATATACTGCTCCATCTCCTCGAGGGGACTCAGAGTGGTTCCCAGGTAACATCACAAAACATACAAAGTAAAAACAACATAACCATAACATCAACAAAACAAAATATAAGCATAAAAATTGTCGCCATAACACACATATATTAAAAGTAACCCTGCCTGTTCAAGGGAATTTAAAAATGTAAAAGTCCGGGCCAAAATTTGTACAAGCCCAAAAATTCTAGTGGCCCCGGGAATTAATTGCAATGCTATGACAGGCAACAATAATATTAGGTACAGGTCTGTGGCTGTTCATTCCGGGGCCGATTAGAGGAAAGAATCTGGGTAATTGTTAGGAAGAATAAGGCCGTATTCGACAATGTGTGGGGCTGAGTTAGAACTGGTCATTTTCAAAGGCTTGTTGAAACCACCAGGTCTTCAAGCTCTTACAAAAGGAGGGGAGGGATGGGACCTGTCTTATTTCCCTTGGAAGGGTGTTCCAGAGATGGAGGGCCACTACTGAGAGGGCCCTCTTTCTCGTCCCCACCAACCGCGCTTGAAATGGTAGTGGGACCAAAAGGAGGGCCTCTCCGGAAGATTTTAGAGCTTGTGCTCTAAGATACTAGTGGATGTTCACCACTAAGGAGAAGGATGAAGCGAAATTTTAATTCTTTTCAGAAAGATCATACATTGCTAACAAAATCGATCATACATACGATTGCTAACAAAATGCCTTTCCAAAAGATTCCTGGTTTTCCCAAAAGGTTATGAATATCTATTTTCCAAAAGGTTATGGAGATTTCCATTTCCCAAAAGAATCAGATAGTGATTTTAGCTATGCTAGAAGTGTAAAGGCAGCTTCACCCTAAACTATTTACTTATTTATTGGTTATGAATGCCATTTTCCAAAAGGTTATGGGGTTTTTTTTCCATGTCAGGAGCAAGTTGAGAAACTGTAGGTCGCTTCTGATGTGCGAGAATTGGCCGTCTTCAAGGGCATTGCCCAGGGGATGCCCAGATATATTGATGTTTTGCCATCATTGTGGGAAACTTCTCTCATGTCCCCACATGGGGAGCTGGAGCTGACAGAGGGAGCTTATCCACGCTCTCCTGGGATTCGAACCTGTGACCTATCAGTCTTCAGTCCTGCTGACACAAGGGTTTAACCCATTGCACCACTGGGGGCTCCATAAAAGGTTATGTGACCAGTGGTTTTCCAAAAAAACAAAACATGGCTATTATTGAACTATTTTGTTCAAGCAGAACAAAACTCTCTAATCAACCAAACCTTGGTTGTCTTCTCATTGACATGTTCATGTTTATCAATATCCTTCTTGAGAAGTAGACACAATATTAGGTCTGAGCAAAGTTGAATAGAGCGGTAATCTTATTTCCCTCAATCATGAAGAAGCTCTACAACAATTTCCTAAAGCCATCTAAACCTGACCAGTTGGTATCACCATCCTACTACAGTTCATTTATAGTTGGTTCCAGCATTTTCTTGTATTGATTTGTCTCAAAATGATTGCATAACGTTTTATTGGGGAAATAGTCGGTGAAAACTTTGGTTTGTTCTAGTTTCACAAACAAGACAAGCCGCAGAAAGTGCACAATCGAAAACATCCCTTCCTCATCTCCTGACATCCAAGCCAAGTGTGCCAGCTTAATTCCCCCAAAGAATGCCAATTTTGCACCTCTTAGACTTGCAGCGCCTTCTGTCGTTTCTTTCCCCTTTTCTCTCTTGTCACTATTGCTTTCTGGGCACCTCCCTCTTGCTGAGTTGAATTGACACTTCTAGAAAGCAGCATCTTCTCACAGCGTGGGAAATCAGTGGTTGCATCTCAGAAGGAGGTGCTGTTTTCATGAACTGCAATTCAGTGCAGCGGGGAAGAAATTATTAGGAATCAAAAAAGAGAAAAGGGGAAGAGGGAAATGTGAATGACAAACTCAGAGTGACAAATAGGAAGGGGCATGGAAGAGAAAAGCAGGAGAAACAATAGGTCTATAGGGACATGAAATTACAGAGATTCTCCAGTTATGGATTCACTTTAGCCAAACCAGGTCCATGCTCATTATTGTAGGTAAAATAAAAAAACAATGAGTAAAAGTAAAGTCAAAACACATTTGGTGATATAGAGGTAAATTGATGGAGTAGTTTTGATATCATGCTTTCATTTACTGGAGCTGTATGAAGAGCAATCTATAGATTTCTGAACAATTCCCTGTCACCGATTAAAGCTGGTTTCTCTTCTGTTTGCATTGTGTACTTTTAAGTTCATGGAACTACATGGTAATTGCATTATACTGACCTTCAGCTGAATATTAAGCTTGTCTAAGTGACTGTGGCTGAATCTACGTTGCCAAATGAAGTAGTTCAAACTGTGTGATGAACTACTGAGGCTGAATCTACATTGCCAAATAATGTAGTTCAAACTGTCCTGCCCTATTACTGTGACCTTATACTGGTTGGTGTGTTTATTTATACTGTTTTTCTTCTTGTATTTATTATAATTATTTTTATTTATTTTGCTTATATTTTACTGTTTGTATTTTATGTTGTATATTTGGTTTGCTGTACTGATGGGCTTGGCCTCCTGTAAGCCGCCCCGGAGATGGTGGCGAGGTATAAATAAAGTTTATTATTATTATTATTATTATTATTATTATTATTAGAAACACAACAAGATGAGTTCACAGCAGACACTTTGCTGGCTGTTGCATTGGATCACACATCGGAAACTCCCCAAGTGTCTAGGACTATGTGATGTATCGGCGGATAATGCATGCAGATCCCAGTAAGGTGGCCTTCTGCAGCTGGCAGATGGTAATCTTGTCAGTGCCGATTGTGTTTAAGTGCAGGCCAAGGCTTTAGGCACTACACACAGTGTGCCGATCACCACTGGACCACCTTGACTGGCTTGTGCCAGAGTCTTTGCAGTTCAGTCTTTAAATCCTCATATCGTGTCAGCTTTTCCAATTGTTTCTCTTCAATCCTGCTGTCACCTAGGATTGCAACATCCACAATCCATACCTTGTTTTTTAACATGATTGTGAGGTCAGGGGTATTATTCTCCAAAACTCTGTCTGTCCGAATCCGGAAGTCCCAGAGGAGTTTGACGTGTAACTTTTTCCGGCTTGTGATCCCACCAGTTTTTTGTCGCAGGCAAAAATATTATTATTATTATTATTATTATTATTATTATTATTATTATTATTATATGGGTCTACACTGACCAAATAATGCCGTTCAAAATGAATTATTTGGCAATGTTAATCCATTCTAAGTAACTGCCAATACATTGGCTTTGTTGACTCAGTGTGCCATTGGGTCATTCTCTTCATTCCCAGAGAACCAAGTGATAGGTTCTTGTGGGGTTTTTTCGGGCTATATGGCCATGTTCTAGAGGCATTTTCTCCTGACGTTTCGCCTGCATCTATGGCAAGCATCCTCAGAGGTAGTGAGGTCTGTTGGAGTTAGGAAAATGGGTTTATATTTCTGTGGAATGACTGGGGTGGGGCAAAGAGCTCTTCTCTGCTGGAGCCAGATGTGAATGTTTCAACTGACCATCTTCATTAGCATTTGAATGCCTGGAATGATTAGATGATGTGATTGGCCAATGTTTTCAACAAGGAGACACTAATGGTAAATGTTTGTTTTGACTTTGCTATGGTATTATAATATTTTAATGTTTTTAATTGTATTTTATGGTCTTGGTACCAACTGTGAACCACCCAGAGTCACCTTCGGGCTGAGAGGGATGGTATATAAATATTTTAAATAAAAAATAAATAAAATGTATAGTTCCAACCTGAGAGAATTAGTTAACTTTCCCAACAGACCTGATAACAAAGAGGGAAGTTTGAACTTACGCTGAAGAGCAAAGGTGTTCATAGTTCCAACCTAGCACAAGGTTTCATCACTTGCAATTCCACTTTCAGCAATGCACAAAATTATGGTGAACTTGATCTGAAATATCCCCCTCTTTAAAAGTCAATGTCATTTGGTAAGGGTACATTCCATTCCAGAAGAGATATGCTTGAAATGATTTTGTGATAAAGGGTTACTTTCAATAATTTGCCATGCATTAATCACAAGTAGATTGAAGAGAGGAAATAGTTTTTCACCATAAAAGAGGCATTAATTATTTATACTGAGGTGTGCATGCCTACATTTCTTTTCTTGCTGCTGTCAACTCTGGCCAAAAGGGGATTTGAAGGTTTTCTTGAAGTTCTGTAGCATACTCCAGAAGAACTAAGGGCATGTCTATACTCTTTGGACACAAGTGGAATGGAAGGCTGTCAGTCCCCATGACAGCCTTGTTTTTGTTGATGGATAGTTTTGGGTTTTGTTTTGCTTTTTTTATCCAAATAAACTTTGGCCTACTTGGGAGGGATTGGCCCACCTCAACCACAACTTTGGTTCTTTTTCTTCCAATTCTAGCCAGGATGGAGAGCTTCTTGGTTTGCTGAACTGCGTCTTCCATCATCTCCCAACTGGAAAGCATCTACAGCAGTCCCTCTAGAGAGCTTCCCTATGGAAAGAAAGACTCTAGAGCAGTGGTTCTCAACCTTCCTAATGCTGGGATCCCTTAATACAGTCCCTCATGTTGTGGTGACTCCCAACCATAACATTGTTTTTGTTGCTACTTCATAACAGTCATTTTACTACTGTTATCAATCATAGCGTAAATATCAGATATGCAAGATGTATTTTCATTCACTGGACCAAATTAGGCACAAATACCCAATGCAACCACATGTAAATGCTAGTGGGGTTGGATTGATTTTGTAATTTGGGAGTTGTAGTTGCTGGGATTTATAGTTCACCTATAATCAAAGAGCATTCTGAACTGCACCAGCAATGGATTTGAACCTAATTTGCCATACAGAACTCCCATGACCAATGGAAAACACTGGAAGGGTTTGGTGGGTATTGACCTTGAGTTTGGGAGTTGTAGTTCACCTATATTCAGAGAGCACTGTGGACTCACACAATGGTGGATCTGGACCAAACTTGGCACAAATACTCAATATGCGCAAATGTGAACACTGGTGGAACCTGGGGAAAATAGACCTTGACTTTTGGGAGTTGTAGTTGCTGGGATTTATAGTTCATTACAATCAAAGAACATTCTGAACTCCACCAACGATAGAATTGGCTCAAACTTCCCACATGGAATTCCCCATGACCATCCGAAAATATTGCATTTTCTGATGGTCTTTGGCTACCCCTCTGACACCCCTTCGCGACCCCCTCAGGGGTCCCAACCCTCAGGTTGAGAAACACTGCTCTAGGGCAATGGTTTCCAACTTTCTTTTGGCCATGCCCTGCCATCTCCAAAATCCTGACTCCCCTCGCCCGACATATACTTTTTAAATTCAAAAAGTGAATAATCCTATTCAAGCGGAGGAAAACTAAAAGGTCATTAAGTTGATCTAAACATGTTTCCAAAGAATGCAACATCCATGAAAGAGAAAAATAAAAGAACGAATTGATTTGAGAAATCTGCATTGAATTCAGGGCCTCTAACTTCAGGGTGGGCCTTTGGTGAAAACATGCAAGACTATCCCATCACCTGACACTAATATTCTTGGAGCTGATCATCTTTATTTTTATATACAAAAATATTGACTTACCAATGAAAGCAGTCACATTCATGGGCAGAACAAAAATATATTTTTATATATTTTGTATAGTTTGTAAGTTTGAAGCCACAGTTCGAAACCGTGATTTGAGATGAGCTCCCAACACTCTGTCCTAGCTTCCGCCAACCTAGCAGTTCAAAAGCATGCAATGTGAGTAGATTAATAGGTACTGCCTCAGTGGGAAGGTAAAAGGGCGCGCCATGCAGACATGTAGACGCACCAGCAAATAGACTGGAGATGTCTGCTGACAGCAGGCATCTCGGAATGGAAAATGGTACAAGAACACCTGGAAGTTGAGTACAACATGGCTGGAAGTTGAGTATTGCCTCCAGGCGCCAGAGATGGATAAAGGGGAAGACCTTAACCTTATATGTGTATTGTATGCTATAGTTTTTTGTGTAAAAGACAGTGAATGTTTGCCTTATATGTGTTCTGTAGTCCATTCTGAATCCCTCCGGGGAGTTAAAGCAGAATATAAATAAAGTGTATTATTATTATTATTATTATTATTATTATTATTATTATTATTTTATTGACACAAAAACACAGTATGTCACAGCAAATGAGATCTATATGCTGGATTTCGTATCACAAAATCACAAGTCGAACACTTCCCAAGCGTCTAGGACTGTGTGATGTATTTTCAAAGGATGTGTGCAGATCCAAGTCAGGTGGCCTTTTGCAGTTGATGGATTGTGATTTTGTCAATGTTTATTGTTTCCAAATCCCGGCTGAGATCTTTTGGCATGGCATCCAGTGTGCCAATAACCACTGGGAGCATCTGTTTATTATTTTTATTATTTATTTATTTTTAAATTATTATTATTATTATTATTATTATTATTATTATTATTAGACCATTGAGAGGGGTTAAAGTGGCCTCCCTTTTCTGTGCTCATGCACTTGTCTCCAGTGAACTCCATGCTCTCTCCACTCCTTCCTCTCTATGTGTGGACTATCATCTACTCTGTTGTCACCAGCTGACCACCATGTACATCACAATATATATATGAAGCTCCTTCACTGTATATGAAGCTCCTAGAACCATAAGAAATGCAAAAAAGTCACTGTTAATAGCTAACTTTCGAATTGCCCCTTCCTAAAAATCAAATTGCCCCCCTGTAGGGCATGTGCCCCTCCTTGTGAACCAGGGCTCTTGAGTGATAGCAGATTTTCCTGAATATGTGATGCAGAATCATGTCTATAGTTGTGATGGCCATATTTTTAAAAAGATCCTTTGATGTTTGAGATGCTCCTATCATTATAGTCATTTTGTTTTGTTTTTTTTTCAAGTCAAAATATGAACTTACCGCGTTGTTGTAAGTTTTTGGGGCTGTATGGCTATGTGCTGCCGCACACTGGGCCTGTGCATCAGACTGTAGACAGGACATAAATTCTGTGTGCCCAACGGGACGCCGGGGCTGCCTCAGATTAAAGGCCTTTGGATTTCCTTAAAACACAGTCTCTAGAATACTTAAAGGTTCAACAAAGTTCTTTATTAATGAAAACAAACAGGTACTTCAAGGCTTTCTTAACAGTCTATTGTCTCTTGCAGTCTTGTTCACTGGGAACAGGCACTATCTTCATAACTGTATACTAACTAATGGGGAAATCCTTAACTTCTAATCTGGGCAGTCTGTACTTGCCTCTGTTGGCATGGAGCCCCTGCACCCGGTACCAACTGCATCTGGCTTCCGCGAGCGACCCTTACTAAGCAGAGCTTTGTAGACTTCCAGGGGAAAAGAAGGAGTTCAGGTTTCAGTGATGGCTGGCTGAAGTCCTTCAGCAAAGGAGCTGTAAGACTATAAAATCCTCAGCCAAGCTGTGGGGCCTTTTCTCCCCAGCCAAGCTGTAGGCTGTATAACTCCCCGGCCAAGCCGTAGAAGATGAAGCTTTCTACAGGAGCTCTTGGTATTATGTCCTGCATGGAAAGCTTCTCTGTGTGGACTGAACCCAAACTGGCTCCTATTCCCTCCAAAAACCCAAAAAGGGTGCGGGGCTAGGGAACCTAACTATAATTGGCAGGTGGCTTGCCCTATGATTGCAGCCAAAAGAAGCCACCTATCTGCAGAGTCCCTGAAACTTAGGACTACAACAAACATTCAATGCAAAGCAAACAAAATTGGAGCTCCTGGTACAGCTGTACCTGCACAGGCTATGTTCCAGAAGCATTTGGCTCGCCCACTGTATTTTATTTTCCATTATGTTATTTTGTACTGTTTATTTTACTTGATTGGTTTATTTATTTTATTGTGATGTTATTTTGCTGTTTATATTTTATGTTGCTGTAATGTATCGCTGGGCATGGCCTCATGTAAGCCGCTCCGAGTCCCATTTGGGGAGATGGTGGCGGGGTGTAAATAAAGTTGATGATGATGATGATGATGATGATGATTATTATTATTATTCTCTCCTGATGTTTCACCGGCATCTATGGCAGGTATCCTCAGAAGTTGTGAGGAAACTTCAGGAGATAATGCTTTTGGGACATGGCCATACATCCCAAAAAACTTACAACAACCCATTGATTCCAGTCCTGAAAGCCTTTGGCAATACATTAATATGAACTTAGTTGTGATCACTACAAGAGAAGCAATGATGACTCTAAGTGAGAAGCTGAGCCCTTGTGTCTCCTCCAATTTGCAAAAGAGCTTACCCTAAGGAGCAGTAAATAACATTGACATTGTGAGGCTTTCTAAGGGCAGATTTGGCTTGCGTGCCGATGTTTAGGGGAATGTGGTGACAATTAGGATCCTTTAATTGTTTGTTGTTAAACTTTTGCCTGTTAATGATTCAGACCAATTAAAAAAGCTAAACAGTAAATAATAACAGAGGAAAGGCTTATACATTCAAGAAGATTATGTTCTTAAGAACTGGGGGAAACATCTAATTATGCCACTTTCTGTTCTTAGCCCCTCTTTGACAAAACAATGAGAAGAGTTTAGTTCTATGTTAATTAATTAATATGAATAAATACCACAGCAGAAGTGGAAAATGGTGTGCAATTAATCCACTTCCAATAGCAAATGGCTTCTGCAAATGCATAATGCGGATAAATATATTGTTTTTCCAACGGTGGTATTTTTTGAATCCCAATGGTTTAAGTAATTAAAGATCCTGTTCTCTGCTGACTGATAGTAAATAATATGTGTTTATAGCTCTCCCTATCCCAGTGTGCGTTAATCGTTCCTGAATAGCAGTCATTACAACATCCATCTTTTCGTTGTTGTAGGTTTTTTCGGGCTATATGGCCATGTTCAAACGGCATTTTCTCCTGACGTTTCGCCTGCATCTATGGCAAGCATCCTCAGAGGTAGTGAGGTCTGTTGGAAGTAGGAAAATGGGTTTATATATCTGTGGAATGAAAAGGGTGGGACAAAGGACTCTTGTCTGCTGGAGCTAGGTGTGAATGTTTCAACTGATCACCTTGATTAGCATTTGATTGCCTGGCAGTGCCTAGAGGAATCTTTTGATGAGAGGTAATTAGATCATAGAATCATAGAATCAAAGAATTGAAAGAGACCTCATGGGCCATCCAGTTCAACACCCTGCCAAGAAGCAGGAATATTGCATTCAAATCACCCCTGACAGATGGCCATCCAGCCTCTGTTTAAAAGCTTCCAAAGAAGGAGCCTCCACCACACTCCGGGGCAGAGAGTTCCACTGCTGAACGGCTCTCACTGTCAGGAAGTTCTTCCTCATGTTCAGATGGAATCTCCTCTCTTGTAGTTTGAAGCCATTGTTCCGCGACCTAGTCTCCAAGGAAGCAGAAAACAAGCTTGCTCCCTCCTCCCTGTGGCTTCCTCTCACATATTTATACATGGCTATCATATCTCCTCTCAGCCTTCTCTTCTTCAGGCTAAACATGCCCAGATCCTTAAGCCGCTCCTCATAGGGCTTGTTCTCCAGATCTTTTGTCATTTTAATCTTTTATCATTTTATCATTTTATCATTTTAGATGTCCTTGTTTGTTTCCTCTCTGTTGTTGTGCTGTTCTAATTTTAGAGTTTTTTTTAATATTGGTAGCCAGATTTTGTTCATTTTAAAATTAGAACAGCACAACAACAGAGAGGAAACAAACAAGGACATCTAATTACCTCTCAACAAAAGATTGCTCCAGGCACTGCCAGGCAATCAAATGCTAATCAAGGTGATCAATTGAAACATTCACACCTAGCTCCAGCAGACAAGAGTCCTTTGTCTCACCCTGGTCATTCCACAGACATATAAACCCTTTTTCCTAGTTCCAACAGACCTCACTACCTCTGAGGATGCTTGCCATAGATGAAGGTGAAACGTCAGGAGAGAATGCCTCTAGAACATGGCCATATACCCCCAAAAAACCTAAAACAACCCAATTATTCCGGCCATGAAAGCCTTCACCAATACATCCATCTTTTCCCTTCTTCTTGGCCATGAAAGCAAACTGAAGATAACTTTCACGAATCCCCAAAGACGCCCAAGATCCACGGAACAACTTTTATTTTGTTGTTACTTCTTTGCTTCTCTATGTATTCTTACAAAACACAAAACACAAACAAAGCTCCAGACAGGCATGTTCATGTGTGGGATTTTTGTGCCAATTTGTGGATTGTGTGCAAGCATTTTGTGAGAAACAATTTCTATTCTTTTGTATAGAAAACAGCAATCTTGCACAACAAAAGCTTTCCGCAAAAACAGTATTTTTGTACACTCTCAAAAATATAGGCCCATAGTTCTGTAGTGCGTAATTGCTGTGTGTAAGACCTTTTTTTTGAGTTGCGTAAGGTATTTTAATGCAACATTGTGTACTGTGTAGAAAGCAACAATATTTCACACAATGAAAAAATATAGTCTATTTTTTTTGGAAGGTATTGGGGTTCTTCTCTTTTTTCCAATTCTCCAGAATGATCATAGAAACACAGAATATTTCAAAAACACTTGAGAATATGCAAACACTAGACTGAAGCTCTCCAAAAACATTCATTGTCTCTACTGTAAAGAAAACACTGTAGACATGACTCATCTTCACTTGTGAGAACGAAATAGTCAAACATGAACATTCTGACTGTATTGTTGAAAAAGAAAAGAAACATTCTGGGTCTTCAAGTGTTCAATTTATTAAAACTTCCCATCTCGTTGTTGTTATCCCACCTTTTCAGGATTCAAGGTGAAAGATTTCTCATCTTACATTTCTGGGATGTGTGAAAAAAGTTAGACTAAAGCTTCTGATTTCTTTCAGAGGAGAGGAAAATGTTTCAGTTTGCTTTTGTCTGGAATATAAACAATTCTTGCTCTCTTTCTCAATGTCTCCCCTGCACTCATATTACGCTTGTGCATTCAGGGTAAACCTTGACCCGTTTTGTGTCCTGACTTTTGGTAAAGGTCCCTATCTGTTTTTGGGAGCCTCCCAAAATTGGGAGGGCAGATATCTGTTTTTGCTCTGGAGTGCCAAAATACCAGTTTTCTATCAGCCTGTCATGGAGGTGGGGTGGTCTCCCCAGGCTCCCCTTTCTGACATTTCAGGCATTTAAGCTGTTTTACTCTAGAGCAGAGGTGATCAGCTGCAGGCAGGCATGTGCTTTAAGGAGGCTTCTTACTTATTTCTACTCTAGAGGACAGACACGCTTTCTGGGCTTGCACATCACACAATCGCTTTCTCTTTCCAAGGCAAGGAGGCAAGTTCTGACTTTATTACTCTACAGGAGACGCTTGGCTGCAGGCAGATACATGTGCATGCTGGGCCTTACTGACTTACTTACTTTACTTAGGCAATCCCTCGTTGTCCGAGTAGGATAATCCTCTAGGATGGGTCCGTAGGTTACTATAGAGCCCTATTCTTGATCTGCATCGTCTCCCGCAGTGAGGGCTTTGGTTTCCAGGTGGAAGGCGGTCCCAGTTGGGATTGGCTTGACGCACCTTCCTCTTGACCCATTTCTCTCTTTTGCTCTCCATTCATGCATCTTCAAATTCTGCAGCACTGCTAGTCACAGCGGACCTCCAGCTGGAGCGCTCAAGAGCCAGGGCTTCCCAGTTCTCAGTGTCTATGCCAGAGTTTTTAAGGTTCGCTTTGAGCCCATCTTTAAATCTCTTTTCCTGCTCACCAACATTCCATTTTCCATTCTTGAGTTCAGAGTAGAGCAACTGCTTCAATGCTGGTGGTCTTTGCTTCATCGCTTCAATGCTGGTGGTCTTTGCTTCTTCCAGCACACTGACATTTGGTGCTCAGCTGCAGGCAGGCAGGTGCTTTAAGGAGGCTTCTTACTTGTTTCTTCTCTAGAGGACAAACACTTTGATGCAGGCAGGTGAACACTTTTTCTGGGCCTGCACATCACACAATCACTTTCTCTTTCCAAGGAGGCAAGTTCTGACTTTCTTACTCTACAGGAGACACTTGGCTGCAGGCAGGTGCATGCGCACGCCGGACCTGCACACCACACACACACTCTTTTGAAGATAAGGAGGCATGGTGTGCCACATGCTCACAAAAGTAGAGGGGGAAATGGTGATCAGCTTCTGAGTGGGTTTCTGAGCTGGGGGACGCCTTCCCATTACATGATCCCAAAGGTACCCGAGGTGCTGCAGCTTCCAAAGGAAACAGGATCCATGAACAACCCTAACTCACATAAATTATTTTATTTATTTATTTACAACATTTCTACCCTGCCCTTCTCAACCCCTGAGGAGGGACTGGCAACAATTCGATGCCGCAAATATCATAGTATAACAACAAAATAAAACCATAAATACACAATAGATTAAAAACAATAACATTAGTTATACAATCATATAGCCATTTCCATTATTAATGTCAAAGTGCCATTAAACCTGCTAGCCAAAGGCCTGGTTCCAAAATCATGATTTCAGTTCTTTCCTAAAGGAAAGGTGGGAGGACACCAATCTGATCTTGCTGGGGAGCGAGTTCCATAAGCGGGGTTCACCACAGAGAAGGACCTGTCCCTTGTTCCCACCAGATGAGTTTACAAGGCTGGTGGGACCGAGAGCAGGGCCTCCCCGGAGGATCCTAAACTACGAGGTGGAACATAGAGGGAAATATGTTTGGAGAAGTAAGCTGGGCTGGAGCCATAAAGGGCTTTATAGGCCAAGACCAGCACTTTGAATTGTGCTCAGAAATGGACCAGCAGCCAGTGGAGTTGACATAGCAGGGGGGTGGTATGCTCCCTGTATGGTGCTCCGGTGAGCAATCTGGCTGCTGCCCATTGGACTAATTGAAGTTTCCGAACAGTCTTCAAAGGTAACCCACGTACAGTGCAATGCGGTAATCTATTCGGGATGTAACCAGAGCATGGACCACCGTGGTCAGATCAGACTTTCATGAAACTAAAGAGAATTTGAGACTGGGAATTCCCACATTCTGTGCAAAATGATATTTGACAATCTATGTTTTTGCAAACTGAACCCAAACAGTTTGGTAAGCGCAAGACACAAAATTAACATTTCAAAAATGCATATTAAAAGATCTAGAAGACAAGAAAATGCTTAGAAGAGTTGGCACATAAAGGCAAACATTTCCATATAAGGTTGGCAAAAATATTCTTCAGTAGCATGTACACTTGTGTCAGAACAAGTTTCCAGGCTAGAGTTGTATAAGTTCACACATTCCTACAAATTCTTGCAACAAACCCTCTTTCCGTAGTCCATGTCACCAAATAAGAAATGAAGAAGTGCCCGCATACCAAACTAGAATTGTCAGAATACTGTAAGTGTTTTGATAAATTCTAACATATAGAATCATAGAGTTGGAAGAGATCTCATGGGCCATCCAGTCCAACCCTCTGCCAAGAAGCAGGAAAATCAAATTCAAAGCACCCCTGACAGATGGCCATCCAGCCTCTGTTTAAAAGCTTCCAAAGAAGGAGCCTCCACCACACTCTGGGGCAGAGAGTTCCACTGCTGAACGGCTCTCACAGTCAGGAAGTTCTTCCTAATGTTCAGATGGAATCTCCTTTCTTGTAGTTTGAAGCCATTGTTCCGCATCCGAGTCCCCAGGGCAACAGAAAACAAGCTTGCTCCCTCCTCCCTGTGACATCCTCTCACATATTTATACATGGCTATCATGTCTCCTCTCAGCCTTCTCTTCTTCAGGCTAAACATGCCCAGCTCTTTAAGCCGCTCCTCGTAGGGCTTGTTCTCCAGACCCTTGATCATTTTAGTCGCCCTCCTCTGGACACATTTCAGCTTGTCAATATCTCTATTCAATTGTGGTGCCCAGAATTGGACACAATATTCCATGTGTGGTCTAACCAAAGCGGAATAGAGGGGTAGCATTACTTCCCTGGATCTAGACACTAGACTCCTATTTATGCAGGCCAAAATCCCATTGGCTTTTTTTGCCGCTGCATCACATTGTTGGCTCATGTTGAACTTGTTGTCCACGGGGACCCCAAGATCTCTTTAACATGTACACCTCTCCTCCTTTTGCTAAATTGCTTCCTCTTTAATACTTTCCCTAGAATGTAACAAAATTGTGTTTAGAGTGCTGTTCTGTTTTTCAATACATTCCTTGCATACACCATTCTTGATATAACCCATGTCTCACTGATTTCATTCCCTACAGTTTGAATACATTTTCTAATCGTATGCGCTGTCAGAAGGCTCTTCCAATATGGAAATTTCATTAAAGAAAAAAGATATTTGGAAGTAGATGATAGGACTGGGATGGATTTGATAAATTCCCCGAGAAAGCTCCTCAAAAGTCAGAGTCTTCATGCCTTGCAACTGTAGGAAGTTAGAATTAAAACACCCGTGTCTAGATCAAAGCATGAAAGACTGCCTGATTATCAAGGAATGCTTCAGATTTTAACCACTTTCATCATTTGCCTTTGAAACAAGGTGGTTTTGAAGTATGAAACAGGTGTGTTGTGTTGTCTTTGTAACACGTCCATTAAAAGGAAATTCATTCATTAAAAAAGTGAGGAGACGAAGTATCTGAGAGAAAATTTGGGGACAGGGGAGATCATCTAAAATGCAATCAGGAAAAGAAAATAGTGCTTTCAATGTGAAAAAATGGTAATGGCAGATGGAAAGCCATATATGGTGGTGAGGAGCTGACATATTGGTGAACGCAGTCGGCTGAAGGACCTCTTCCAGCTCCAGATGTTCTCAGATGTTCTGCACATACTGACTTGGACACATCTTTTTAAAATTTATTTATGAATTTGTCAATCAAAAATTAAGTATACATTGGGTTGTTGTAGGTTTTTTTGGGCTATATGGCCATGGACTAGAGGCATTCTCTCCTGACGTTTCGCCTTCATCTATGGCAAGCATCCTCAGAGGTAGTGAGGTCTGTTGGAACTAGGCAAAAGGGTTTATATATCTGTGGAAAGACCAGGGTGGGAGAAAGGACTCTTGTCTGCTGGAGCTAGGTGTGAATGTTTCAACTGACCACCATGATTAGCATACAATGGCCTGACTGTGCCTGGGGCAAACATTTGTTGAGAGGTGATTAGATGTCCCTGATTGTTTCCTCTTTGTTGTTTTGCTGTTGTAATTTTAGAGTTTTTTAATACTGGTAGCCAGATTTTGTTCATTTTCATGGTTTCCTCCTTTCTGTTGAAATTGTCCACATGCTTGTGTATTTCAATGGCTTCTCTGTGTAGTCTGACATGGTGGTTGTGAGAGTGGTCCAGCATTTCTGTGTTCTCAAATAATATGCTGTGTTCAGGTTGGTTTATCAGGTACTTTGCTATGGCTGACTTCTCTGGTTGAAGTAGTCTGCAGTGCCTTTCATGTTCCTTGATTTGTGTTTGGGCAATGCTGCTGCGTTTGGTGGTCCCTATGTAGACTTGTCCACAGCTGCATGGTATACGGTAGACTCCTGCAGAGGTGAGAGGATCCCTCTTGTCCTTTGCTGAACGTAACATTTGTTGGATTTTCTTGGTGGGTTTGTAAATAGTTTGTATGTTGTGTTTCCTCATCAGCTTCCCTATGCGGTCAGTGGTTCCCTTGATGTATGGCAGGAACACTTTTCCTCTGGGTGGATCTTCATCTTTACTCTCGTGGCTTGTTCTTGGTCTTGCAGAATGTAAGTATGCATTCTTTCCTCTTTGTACAATACCTTAGACAAAGGAGAATGCCATATTGAATACAATCCATTAGTAAAAGAAAAAAAAACAATCAAAAACATCTTTTAGAATATTTCTTTTCATTTTTAAACTTTCCATTACAACTTGTACTACATATACCTCTACTACACACCTTTTATTTACTTATACATGTTTTATTTCTTTATTATTATTATTATTATTATTATTATTATTATTATTATTATTTGAAACACAACAAGATTAGTATACAGCAATCACTATACTGGCTGTTGTATTGGATCATGCGCCGGACACTTCTCAAGTGTTTAGGACTATGTGATGTATTGGTAAATAATACATGCAGATCCCAGTAGGGTGGCCTTTTGCAGCTGACAGATGGTAATTTTATCAGTGCTGATTGTGTTTAAGTGCAAGCCAAGGTCTTTAGGCACTGCACCTAGTGTGCCAATCACCACTGGGACCACTTTTACTGGCTTGTGCCAGAGTTTGATGTTTAAATCCTCATATCGTGGCAGCTTTTCCAGTTGTTTCTCTTCAATCCTGCTGTTGCCTGGGATTGCAACATCGATAATCCATACTTGGTTTTTTAACACGATTGTGAGGTCAGGAGTCTTGTGCTCCAAAACTCTGTCAGTCTGAATTCGGAAGTCCCAGAGTAGCTTGATGTGTTCATTTTCTGAATTTTTTTTTAGGCTTGTGATCCCACCAGTTCTTTGTCACAGGCAGATGGTATTTGTGGTAAAAGTTCCAATTAAGTTCCTCCTATTATTATTATTATTATTATTATTATTATTATTATTCCTTTTCCTCCCTTCCTCTTATTTTGTGCCCCCTTCTCCGGGACCAACCAAGTCATATTGTTTCGCAAGTCCAAAATTTCATTGCTTCTGTTGCCGGCTTGTACGCCTTTCCCTCATTAAAGATATACTCAATAAATTTCCCCATATCTTCCTAAAATCTGTTTGTTTCCATATTCCCTTTTTAATTTTAATATTGCAAGTCAGATTATCGTTAATAGCAATGTTCCAAATTTCCCTGTACCATTCTTCTAATGGAATTTCCTGCTGATTTTGGTGTAATCTCTATCTCTATTTATATTATTGCTCTTATTTCTAGAAAACTAGTAAGATTTTGTTCATGAAAAGCACTGCAGACTAATTCAGCCAGAGAATCAGCCATAACAGAGCACCTGAGGAACCAGCCTGGACACAGCATATTATCTGAGGACACAGCAATGCTGGACCACTCAAACAACCAACATGTCAGGCTACTGAGAGAAGCCACTGAAATCTACAAGCATGTGGACAATTTTAACAGAAAGGAAACCATGAAAATGAACAAAAGCTGGCTACCAGTATTTAAAAAACTCCAAAATCAGGACAGTAAATAAAGAGCAACACTAAAAAAACAGAGGAATTCCAGACAGCTAGCTAACAGGGCCTTCTTGGGGCCTTCTCGGTGATTGCTCCCTGGCTATGGAACTCCCTTCCTGATGAGATCAGGTCGGCCCCCTCTCTCATCCTTTAGAAGGATGGAAAAATCTTGGCTGTGGCATCAAGCTTTCAGGGCAGGGCAATAAAGCGGCAATAGGAAAGATGACCAGGCCAATTAGATTCGATGAGGGTGACTAGGATGGTTTTAAATGGTGTATTTTAATATTTTGATAAATGGTTTTTAATGTCTATGTATTGTATGTGAATCTGTGTCCCGGCATTGAATATTTGCCATGTATATGCTGTGCTCCACCCTGAGTCCCCTTCGGGGTGAGAAGGGCGGAATATAAATGTTTTAAATAACACCTCCCAACAAAGGATTCCCCCAGGCAGGAAGAAGCAGCCAGGCTTTCAAGCTGCAAGGCTATTCAATGCTAATCAAGCAGGCCGATTACAACATTCACTCTTGCCTCCAACAAACTAGAGTTCTTTCTCCCATCCTGGACATTCTGCAGATATGTAAACCTCACTTGCCTAGTTTCCAACAGACCCCTCAACCTCTGAGGATGCCTGCTATATATGTGGGCAAAACATCAGGAGATAGTGCTTCTGGAACATGGCTATACAGCCTGGAAAACCTGCATCAACCTAGTGATTCTGGCCATGAAAGCTTTTGACAACACATGTTGATATCTCCCTTTTCAAAATTAGAAAGGTGCAATTATTTTTTCCTCCCTGAGACAGCATACTTTCTATCCCAAATATTTGGATGCCATTCCACCATTTCCAAAATCAACTTCCACATATTCAAATGTTGAGTTGGTCAGATTGGTAATTGGAGCACACAGATAGCAGGAGAGCAATGGCTCACATGAGAAGTGGATTTGCCCAAGGTTTTCTCAGCTTAGAGACCTTTTTCACTACCCAGAAAGTCAGGCTGGAAAAGGGAAGGGAGCATATTGTTTTTCCTCTCCATTCCTGCACACAGCAAAGGCTACCAATGAGGTCACAAATGAAAAAAAACTAGGAGATGTGCTTGACAATAGAGCATTGGCTGAGAGCAGACCTGTGTCTGGTGCAGATTTCAGAGCAGAAAATGGGCATTCTTTTCTCACCGTGCATTTTGTTACAAGCCAAAGAAGACTCAAAAGCATCAAAATAAAACCCTCATTTCTCCTGTTGAGCCTCACTTTGAGAAATCTGTCTTGGAGTAGCTGTCTAAGCAACACACATATCAGTATCTCAAAAGTACATTTCACATTTCAAATGCACATGCATTTTTCTTGTTTCTGTAATAAGCATTTTAAAATCTATTTAAAATGCAGGAATGATGGAAATCTACAGTTTACACTGATGGGAAATAATTAAGGAAATCACCGGGAGGAAATTTGGTACAAGGAACTCCTTCTCCCAATGTGTTTGAATATCATTTACAAAAATCTATACATTTGCTTTTAACTACTTAGTGCAAATCTTTAAGCCTTGCATACTTAATTTTTTTTTACTCCAAAAAGAATTTAACAGCCAGTAAGGATGAATCTCAAGTAATGTTCAAACATTAGGGAATGATTGACTCGCTCTTCACTATAGCTGCATTGCATTTGCAGCTATATCTCAACAAGTAAAAGTAAGGTTCATGTTGTCGAAGGCTTTCATGGCCAGAATCACTGGGTTGTTGTAGGTTTTTCTGGGCTATATGGCCATGCTCTAGAGGCATTCTCTCCTGACGTTTTGCCTGCATCTATGGCAAGCATCCTCACTACCTCTGAGGATGCTTGCCATAGATGCAGGTCAAACGTCAAGAGAGAATGCCTCTAGACCATGGCCATATAGCCCGAAAAAACCTACAACAACCCAAGGTTCATGTTATTGGTAGACTTGTGCATGGAATTAGTTTCTTCAGTTTCCTCCATTTCTTTCGGTACCTTAGGGACTTTTGGAGCCCATAACGGTAAGGGCCCTCCTGGTACAAAAACCCGCCCAACATGAAAGCAAGTGGGAGCTGATCTCGGCTTCTCCTCTGCTTTTTGGCATAACAATTTGGAAAGAGTGTGTGGCTGCTGGTGTGGTGCAGTTTGGGCAAGAAAGTGTGCATGCCTGTCTTCAGCAAAATGCTTCTCCTCTAGACTAAGAGGCAGAATTTGCCTCCTTGCCTTAGAAAGAGTTTGTGTGGTGTGCAGGCCTAGGAGAGAAAGCGCATGTACCTGCCTGCAGCCGAGCACCTGTACTCTAGAGTAGAAACAGCTTAAATACCTAAAATGATGGGAAGGGGAGCCTGGAAAGCCCCCCTCCCCATAATGGGCCAATGTTGGAGTTCAGCCGTGTGATTGTGTTTCAGGATCAGGGTGCTTTGGATGTGGAAAGTGATGCAAATGAATTTCAAGATGGCAATATTTTGGTCACTGAGACTGATGCGTAGATGGACCAGGAGACCCCTGTGCAAAGTGTAGTCTCCTATGAGAATGTCCCTGAAGAGTGTGGGGATGATAGTGTACTCCCTGAATTGCTACCAGAGAGTTCCCAGGATTTGGGGCTTGAAAACAACTGGGCACCTGGCCCAGCTACAAAACTTAATGAGCAAATAGATAGACGAGAGGAAATTAGTCAAAACAAACAGGCCGAACAGTGCCTTCGGCATTCTGCCAGGCTCTGACAGAAAAAGATAAGGGGATGTCAAGTAAAACGAAACCAACTCCTGAGTGCGTAGAATAGCTTAACGAGGGGATAAAAGTTCCAAGTTTTGGAAATATAGTCAGATGAAGTATCATTGGAATCAAGTGTAGTTCTCAACCTTTGTTTCATGGAAGCTTTGCTTGGAAGATTCTTGTCTAAGTATTTCTTGTTCATGGTTTGGACTCTTGGAATGTATGAAGGTCTACTCATGCCTTGGATTAATGTTTCCTGTTTTCCTGAATTATATTTGAAAAGTGTGGACTTTGTTTTTATGGACTTTACTCAAATTTTACCCTGAACTATTTTTGCTCTTGCTTATCTTATTACCTAATTGGATTTACCTATTTCTTTAAAGCGCTTTTTACTTGCTGCTTTTTAATTATCTTCAATAAAAGGATTGTTTTCAAACAAAGGTGTGGTGTTTACTATGGCTGGGAAATTTGTTTCGTTAATTCGTTAATTCGTTAAAAATTCGTTATTTTTTGAATTACGAAACGATTACAAAACTTTTTTTTTTAACCTGGAAGTGTTTTTAAATATCGAAACGGCAGGCGCCAAAAAATTTTGTATTTCCGTCCATTTCGGAAATACGTAAGATGGCCGCCTGCCGATGCTTGCTGGGAGCTCTCCTCTCTCGGCGCTGGCTGAGCAAGCGAGCGAGAGGGCGAGCGAGAGGGGCGGGCGAGCGGAGAGCGAGATGGGCGAGCGAGCGGCGACGGTGAGAGCCATTCAGCTGTGAAACTCTCTGCCCCAGAGGGAGTGCGGTGGAGACTCTTTGAAACAGAGGCTGGATGGCCATCTGTCAGGGAAGGGCTTGACATTTGGGAGTTTTAGTTACGGGGATTTATGGTTCACCTGCAATCAAAGAGCGTTCTGAACCCCACAAGCGGCGAGCGAGAGGGGCGAGCGAGCGGAGAGCGAGAGGGGCGAGCGAGCGGCGACGGTGAGAGCCATTCAGCTGTGAAACTCTCTGCCCCAGAGGGAGTGCAGTGGAGATTCTTTGAAACAGAGGCTGGATGGCCATCTGTCAGGGAAGGGCTTGACATTTGGGAGTTTTAGTTACGGGGATTTATGGTTCACCTGCAATCAAAGGGCGTTCTGAACCCCACAAGCGGCGAGCGAGAGGGGCGAGCGAGCGGCGAGCGAGAGGGGCGGGCGAGCGGAGAGCGAGAGGGGCGGGCGAGCGGAGAGCGAGAGGGGCGGGCGAGCGGAGAGCGAGAGGGGCGAGTGAGCGGCGACGGTGAGAGCCATTCAGCTGTGAAACTCTCTGCCCCAGAGGGAGTGCGGTGGAGACTCTTTGAACCAGAGGCTGGATGGCCATCTGTCAGGGAAGGTCTTGGTGGGCCATTGACCTTCAGTTTTGGAGTTGTAGTTCACCTACATTGAAAAAAAAGGGCGCCATCTTTACAAAATGTTTTGTAAATATTTATGAAATTTCGTAAATACCGAACTTTTTTTTTGGAAAATTTTGTAATTATTTTAAATATCCAAACAAAAAAAACCCCCAATTACAAAACGATTTTAGAAACAAATTTTTGCGTTGTTACCCAGGCCTAGTGTTTACAGTCAGAGGGCTTTTCCTGTCCTGGAGTGCAACTGTCATTTGGCACCCCAGAGCAAAAACAGATATCTGCCCTCCCAGTTTTGGGAGGCTCCCAAAAATAGATTGGGTCCCTCACCATGAGCCAGGACACAAAACGCATCAAGCTTTACCACATTGCACAAGCCTAGTTATTGGGTTAAACTAGAATAAAAGTAAGTGATGAGTGCCTTTGTGTGTCCCTTGGCCCACCAATTCCTTGAGCGTTTTGGTGAGTTTGGGTTGAGATTTTGCATTGATTAGACATAGTATAACATTATGGAGTTCTTCTTTGGTTGTGCTACGCAACCTTACCACAGATGTTTGATCTTGTATAGCCAAATTTACATTGAGCACAGAGGCAAAGAAAATCATAATCTTGAAGTTGGAAGGGACTGCAAGGAACAGCTATTTCAACACCCGGTAAGGCAGCAATACCCAAATAAAGCACTCCTGAGAGATGACCATCCAACCTCTGTACAAACTACTCTAAGGAAGAATAGTCCATTGCTCTCCAAGTCCAATCCACTGTTGAACACTTCTTAGAATAAAGTGAGACTACAGAACTAGAGTTGTGCATGGAATTGGTTCCTACTGTTTCTACCATTTCTTTAATGTTTTCCATTTCTTCAGGAGCACAAAACTGGAAACCCCCTCCCCGCACAAAAATCTGCTTGACTTGAAAGCCTGCTTTTGTCTGGAGTTGAAATTGCCTCCTTGCCTTGGAAAGAGAGTGCGTGTGTGACAAGACACGTAGGTAGGCCTGGAGCATGCCTGCAGCTGAGTGCCTCTTACTCTAGAATACAAACAGCTATTGCCAGGTAAGAAGAACAGAAGCACATGCAAGGAAGGGGAGCCAGTGGGTGGGAAGCCCTCCAGTAATGGTCTGAATTTTGGGGCCCCAAACCTAAAACAACCCTCCCGATTTTGGGAGGTTCCCACAAAATGGACCGGGACCTCCACCAAAAGCTGGGAACATAATAGGTCAAGGTTTGCCCCAAATGCACAAGCCTATACAGACCGTCTTCTAACATTTAGCTGGAATTTAGAATAAGAATCCATTAGTTCATGTTATTTACTTATTTATTTATTTTGGGCACTTCTACCGCCGCCCTTCTCAACCCCCTAGGGGGGACTCAGGGCGGCTTACAACCACAATTCGATGCCAACAATTCAACAGATAAAATACATAACAACAATAACCACTCTACTGGGTTAAAACATTCAATTAATACAATAACAACTAAAAAGCCAATCTAGTGGCCAACGTTCACCGAGTTCTAAAATCCGTAAGTCCATTCAGCATTACCATAGTCCTTTCCAAATTCTGATTGTCATTATCTTGTCAGTCTGCCAGATTACCCAAAGGCCTGGTCCCATATCCATGTTTTCAGCTTCCTTCTGAAGGAGAGGAGGGATGTTGATGACCTAATTTCCCTGGGGAGTGAGTTCCACAGGCTAGGGGCCACCACTGAGAAGGCCCTGTCCCTCGTCCCTACCAGCCTCACTTGTGATAGAGGCGAGGCCGAGAGCAGGGCCTCCCCAGAAGATCTTAAACTCCGAGGTGGGACATAGAAGGAGATACATTCGGTCAGGTACTCTGAGCCGGAGCCGTATAGGGTTTTATAGGTCAAAACCAGCACTTTGAATTGTGCTCGGAACTGGATCGGCAGCCAGTGGAGCTGACACAACAGAGGGGTGGTATGTTCCCTGTATGATGCTCCGGTGAGTAATCTGGCTGCCGCCCGTTGGACTAATTGAAGTTTCCGAACAGTTTTCAAAGGCAACCCCACGTAGAGTGCGTTGCAGTAATCTATTCGGGATGTAACAAGAGCGTGGACCACTGTGGCCAGATCAGATTTCTCAAGGTGTGGGCACAACTGGCGCACAAGTTTTAATTGTTATAGTCTTATAAACAACTAATTCCATCTTTAACATGACCATGTTCCACATCTTCAAAACAGCTACCACATCATCTTGCTTTCTTTTCCTCTCCAGGTTATATATATATTCAACTCCCTAAGTCTCTAAGACACATGACACACAGCCATGGGAACAACATACAACGTGCAATAAATAGAATCATATGTATATCTCTATCTTCATAATTTTCACAGCTCTGTTAGTCTACCTGTCTATCAAATCTCTCTATCTATTTTTGTATATCTACATATACACACATAAAGTTGGATAAGAGGGCTTAAACATGCACAAGATATCATTAGGATCCCAACCATGAACTGCCTGTTCCAAAAGCCAGAAGCGATGATTAATATTTTATTTTAGAGCAAGTTTCCTGTAAAATAGTTAATATAAAAAATCTTCATGTTGTTTTTCAGTCAAAAAACCTTGTCACAAAGGTTAACATTCCTCCCATTTCAAAGCCCTGAGTTGTGACCAAATGCTGTTAATCTGTCAACTGGGCAAGAACTACACATATTTGCTGTCAAAAATTGACCATACCATGCAGACTAGATAAAAACCAAAACAATACCCAGCTTTTAGCCAATCAGAGTTTGGAAGGGAAAATGCCCACTTGTCACAACGTAGAAATTAGTTTTGCTTCCAATTTAAGGCAAACCTGCCTAATACATATTTTTCCTAAACCACTTTGTGAAGCAAAACACAAACATTTTTTCTGTAGTCATTTGCTCTCTGTATTTCAATATTGGGCTAAAAATGCTGCATATAAAATACATGCATTAGGAAAAGTCTGCCTATAAAAGTAGGTATCAGTGAAAATAGCACAGCCATGTTGTATTGGGGAAACTGCTTGCAAAAATGTGGGGATTGAGCAAAATTGCTTGCAAGAATGCATATATTAAGAGGAAGGCGTACACATTTTCTTGTAAACCTGAACAATTTTCTATGTGGATTGCAAATTGATGCAAACATGAGATTGCCTAGAGGAAGGGCGTTGAGTAAACAGAATGACAATTGAGAGTTTAAATCAAGCCTGTCTCAATGTGGGCAACGCTGCAATCTGATACCAAGCTAACCTTGAAGAGTGATCTCTTTGTACTGGGAATTGCTGGAGTAATGCCATGGGATGTATATAGACCTCAATGTCCTCTCTCCTGGACACCACCTAAAGTAGACACCTATCATTCAAGCTTACACTGTGCTTTGCTCTGATCCATTTCCCACATACTTTAAACTGGACGAAAAGAGAGTGATCTTATATTGGTGCACCACTGTTTGTATTGGGCCACACCTTTGTCCCAAATTTGTTACCTTGCTTGATGGCTAGCTGTTGAACAAAGTCTCTGGCCCCTTTTACACTGCCATATAAAATCCAGATTATCTGCTTTGAACTGGATTGTATGGCAGTGTAGACTCATAGTCCAGTTCAAAGCTCATAATATGGATTATCTGCTTTGATAATCTGGATTATATGGCAGTGTAGAAGAGGACTTTGTCTCTGCCCAAAACTGCAGTCTATAGACTGATATCAAAATTTTACCTGATGGTTTGTTGTGCATTTACAAGGATCAGACCTCTGAATGAACCTCTGAGCATGCCTGCCACAGATGCAGGTGAAATGTCAGGAGAGAATGCTACTGGAACATGTAATGAATCCCTTACCTAAGCTAGCTGCCTGATAGTTTAAGGAAGTGGGCCTGGTGAAGCCACGGCATCCATTTTAGGAAAGGGAGACAGGGAGAAGCCATCTTAGTTTAGGTTTGCCTTGAGGGAACGTATTCTAGTCTAGGAGGGAAAATCAGAAGGCTAGGATTGGTTAGAAAGATGGGGGTGGAGCCTAAGTGATCTAAAGTTAAAAAGTGTCTTTTAAACTGAGGTTTGAGGTCCCAGTTTGGGAGTTGGAATTTGGAACAGGTAGAGAAAAAGTGTGGGTGTTAGCGAAAGCAGTTTGGGTTTTGAAGGAGAAGTTTGGGTCAGTATGTTATATTTAGTATTCAGAATAGCTATTGAGAATATAGCTAGAATACTGTGTGGAGCAGAACCCCGTTATTGGTCTGTTCATTTCCTAAGGAAGTCTAGTTCAGGGTTTTTGGCTAGATTCCTAAGGGGGATATTGGGGAGTTACTTTCAGATATTCATTTTCTGAAGTAATTTTCTGTGTTGAAACTTTTAAGACTTTTAAGACCCAGAAGTTTTTAAGATCTTTACTCTATGCAACCACAAGCTTTTTATGCCAGTATTTTACTGAAACCATCAAGCATTTGTACCTGAATATTTCAAGACTGTTCAATAAACGTTCTTGTTATTTTTATCAACTTATACCAGCCTCAGTGTGAATATCTTTGTGGTCAAAGCATTATTCAAGTCAGCTTTTAACAGCCTCTAAGAAAACTATAGTGGTACAGTGTGTGGGTCACAGAACCATCTCTCAACATAAACTCAGCCTGTTTATTATTAATATGGTGGCAGCGGAAATCTTATGAAGAATCATTAAAGTCTCTCAAGTCCAGTGGTTCCCAGTTCCTAACTTTTAAATAGACAGTTGGTTCAGTGACCATACTCCCTCTATATTTTGGTGAGCTAGTCTGTAGTGGTGGTGTATCGTTATAATTTGGTTGAGCAGCGTTGGGATTATTTTTCTATATTTCCCCGTCTCATAAATCAATTTAAAATCTTACTACTACTCGGCTGCTCATTATACCATACAACTTGAAAAACTCACAGCAACCCATTCAGAATCCTGTTCGAGCCATATAGTTTTACAAGTTGAAGTTATGCATGGTTATAACTCAGTTCAGATGAGATACTCCATTCCAAGATTCATGTTAGGCAGTTGCCAACACTTGCCCATAAATAGTGAGGGAAGAGACATGTATGGAGGCCACAAAGCAGTTGGAGCTTCCTCTGTTCTCTGCAAAAGTTGACTATACAGAAGGATGAGGAAAAGAAACCTCTTCCTCTCTCTATAGAACTGCAGTGAGGGAGTCCCCATTATGTGGCACTGACAGAGACATAACACAAGTGGTAGCTGCAGATCAGGAAAAGAGTCGAAGATATTTTACCCCATTGAATGGTGTAAATTAAAGGGAGCAAAAGGACAGCCAACACTCTCCTATGCTTTAAATACAGGATGCTAAGCTAATTAAGAGAAGTGGGCTTTTTAATTGTTGCTGAAAATTTTTGTCCAGTTCTGTCTGACATCGCTGACTTTCAAGATTCTTGATATTGACATGCAGCAGAGTCTCGTTTATCCAACCTTCAATTATCCAACATTCTGTATTATCCAACGCAGTCTGCCTCCTGCCCGGATCCACAGTTGTTTCAATACATTGTGATGCTTTGGTGCTAAATTGTTCAGAAGCTTCAGCTAGTCCAATGCTCGGCAGCCAGGTTGCTCACAGGAGTGTGATATGGAGGGCGCACAACGCCCTTGCTATGCCAGCTCTACTGGCTGTCTATTAACTTCCAAGCACAATTCAAAATGCTGGCGTTGGCCTATAAAGCCGTTAATGGTTCTGGCCCAGTTTACCTGTCCGAATGTATCTCCTGCTACAAACCACCTAGGACCTTAAGATCATCTGGGGAGGCCCTGCTCACAGTCCCCCCACCATTGCAATTGTGGTTGGTGGGGACAAGAGACAGGGCCTTCTCTGTGGTGACCCCTCGGCTATGGAATTCCCTCCCAAGTGAAATAAGATCTGCTCCTTCCCTCCTGAACTCCCAGAAAAAGGTGAAATCCTGGCTGTGGGATCAGGCCTTTGCGGACTAGACTGGCGTGATGGTAGAGCTATGGCTTAATGGACTCTGATGGACCTGCATGGACTGTGTATAGGACAACAATTTAATTCTGGTGATTGTTCTAATGTTTTACTGTTTTTATGATGTTTTTATAATGTTTTATACTGTTTTTACCTAAGGTATATAATTATGCTTTTGTTGTCAGCCACCCTGAGTTCCTCTGCGGAGGTCGAGATAGGATGGGATATAAATGTCCGAAATAAATAAATAAATAAATCATAAATAGAGTAATTGCTACATAACATTACCGTGAATTCAACTGCTTTTTCTGTCAATTTGTTGTTTTGGTGCTTAATTTGTAAACTCATAACGTAATTTGATGTTTAATATGTTTTTCCTTAATCCCTCCTTATTATCCAACATTTTTGCTTCAAAGCATGTATTTTACCACTGGACTAGTATAACCAAACATTATAGAGCAGATTTGATGTAATAGTTTGAGTGTTGGGCTAGGAAAACCTAATGTTTCATTCTTTGCCCAAGGATTGGCAGGTTCACAACTGAATGATTCAAAAGTTGGGCGATGAATGACATATTAAGTCCTCCTTATTTGTTTGTTTGTTTAAACACTGACAGTAATTGAGAAAGCACACATTGATTATGAGTGAACTAGTAGAATGGAATAAAGGTGAGGTGACAACAATCAATCTATTTTAGAACTGCTGTTCAGCTTGGCAAGGTGGCAACAATATTTTTGGCTTCAGGCATAGCTGTATGCCCATGGAAAGCTATAATCAATATTAATGATTAGAGGGGTAACCCTTTGTCAGTATAAATTATTCATACTTTGCCTGTGTAAATTAATCACACTGGCCAACTATTTAATGCTCTTTATGCTGTACAGGAGGAAAAAGTGCCAGAGGTCATTGGTGAAATTATCTATTTTATTACTTACTCTTTTGCCACAAATACTGATTTTGAGGTCCAAAGAATACAGAAAAGTTGATCTTCTCTACTGATCTTGAACAGGAATGGAGGGAATATTGATTTGCATAGAATGCTCTATTTTCTGCACAGAAATCAGCATTTTTAGTATGAGAAATAATATTTATGTATAGAAATACTGCAAGAAATATTATATTTCCTATGCATAAAATGCTGCTTCTATAAAAACCAGCAACAGTGAAATGTTGTGCAGAACAAGTGTGAATAACCATCAAAACCCACATAGTTTTCAATTTTTTTTTTAGAACAAGGAAAAAAATTGCAAAGTTGCTAATTAATAAACAAGTTCCTGGAACACCTCAACAACATCCACCCAGACATCCAATTCACCAGGGAAATAGCAAATGAAGGGAAACTGCCATTTCTAGATGTCCTGGTCATCCACAAACCAGGGCCACACAGTTTGCAGAAAGCCTACACACAGAGATAGATACCTACATAAAAACTCCAACCATCACCCAAGTCAAAAAAGAAGCACCATTAAAGCTCTGGCAGACCATCCAAAAAGAATCTGCGGACCCACCTCCTCCAAGGTAAACGCAACCACCTAAACTGGGCTCTACGGGCCAATGGAGATTCCACCACAGACATTAGAAGAGCTGCAAGGCCAAGAACAGGACACGAGAGTCAAGACAAAGACCCACCCAGAGGAACTTGCCATACATCAAGGGAACCACAGACCACATAGGGAAGCTGATGAAGAAACACAGCCTACAAACTATTTACAGACCCACCAAGAAAATCCAACAAATGCTACGTTCAGCAAAGGATAAGAGGGATCTTCTCACCTCTGCAGGAGTCAACCGTATCCCATGCAGCTGTGGACAAGTCTACATGGGGACCACCAATGCAGTATTGCCCAAACACGAATCAAGGAACGTGAAAGGCACTGCAGAGAAGTCAGCCATAACAGAGCACTTGATGGACCAACCTGGACATATCATATTATTATTGGAGAACACAGAAATGCTGGACTATTCTAACAACCACTATGTCAGACTACACAGAGAAGCCATTGAAATCCACAAGCATGTGGACAATTACAACAAAAAGGAGTAAACCATGAAAATAAATAAATATCTGGCTACCAGAACTTTAAAAACTCTAAAATCAGGACAGCAAATAAAGAGCAATACTCAAAAAACAGGTGCATTCCTGACATGAAACAATCAAGGCCAGCTATTTATTTATTGTATCAGAAGTGAACCAAGGGTACAGTAGTAATGTATTTTTAAAAACATAAAGTTTAAAAACTTAGCATTATATTAAATGTCCTTTAAACAGTAGCTGGCCACTTGGAGTGCCTCTGGTGTTGCTCTGTTGTGCATGTGGCAGGGCTCTGACTGCATTGTAATATGAGAAGTCTGTAGGTTGTTCTTCTCCATACTTGCATGTCATGGACTCCATTTTGTGGCCCCATTTCTTAAGGTTGGCTGTGCATCTCGTGGTGCCAGAACGCAGCTAACACTTCCCAACAAAGGATTCCCCCAAGCAGGAAGCAGCCAGGCTTTGAAGATGCAAGGCCATTAAATGCTAATCAAGGCGGCCAGTTGCAACATTCACACTTGCCTCAAGCAGACAAGAGTTCTTTCTCCCATTCTGGACATTCCACAGATATATAAAACCCACTTGCCTAGTTTCCAACAGACCTCACAACCTCTGAGGATGCTTGTCATAGATGTGGGTGAAATGTCAAGAGAGAATGCTTCTGGAACACGGCCAGACAGCCTGGAAAACTTACAGCAACCCAAGTTGCTCATTGCTTCCTTTGAGAAGAAATCTAGTGGTGAGTAGCACCCATATTATTTGTGTATTTCAAATGCTTATAACAGCAATAGACAAAAGTTGCTGAACAGGATACACTACTTGCTTTGGAATAATATTATTCCTGTATTGTCGAAAGCGTTCATGGCTGGAACCACTGGGTTCTTGTAAGTTTTTCAGGTTATATGGCCATGTTCTAGAAGCATTCTCTCCTGATGTTTCGACTGCATCTATGGCAAGCATCTTCAGACCTAACAACCTCTGAGGATGCTTGCCATAGTTGCAGGCAAAACTTCAGGAGAGAATGCTTCTAGAACATGGCCATATAGCCTGAAAAACCTACAAGAACCCAATATTATTCCTACTTTTTCTTGCTTTTCTCCCTCTTCACCAGCATCTCTCTTTTTCCCTTTCATCCTCCTCTTCTTCATCTTCCTCTTCCTTCACTTATGAGAAATCAAAAGAATATTTATCCAAAGGATTCGTCAGCCATTAAAGTAAAATGCATATTATCAATTGATTAAAATGCATTGAATGCAGTTATAGACTTTTTCCTTTGGCTTTCTAAAGAAGAGAAAGACAATAGCCTGGCGAAGAAGAAAGATCAAAATGGAACCTTGTCAGCCCTCGGAGTTTGATCATGTACATTAAATATAGATGAATCATTTTGATGGTTCCTAGATCATACAGAGGAACCGCACAGCTATGTTCTCTGAATGGCAGTGAGAACGAGCATCATGTGATTTTATGGAGTGACAATCTCCCCCTAGGATCTTCAAAGCTCTCTTTGCCATCTAGAAAGAGCTAAGGATGAGGGATGCATTTGTTGGATTCACAGTTTAGTATGAAGCACTCTGATTCAAACTTCATGAGCTGATACGTGCCCTGGAATACAATTCCTCTTTCTCTGCTTCTCTGCATTTGGCTAAAAGATATGGAGACAAAGAGAAAGCAAGAGAAGAGTGAAGAGGAAGAGGAAAAGGAGAAAGAAGAGAAGGTGGAAGTGAAAAAGGAGAAGAAAGAAAATAAGTAAGATGAGGTGGAGACGGAGAAAGATGGGGAAAAGGAGTCAGAACAAAAATAGAAAGTGAAGATTATTATTATTATTATTATTATTATTATTATTATTATTATTATTATTATTATTGGGTTGTTGAAGTATTTTCGGGCTATATGGCCATGGTCTAGAGGCATTCTCTCCTGACGTTTAGCCTGCATCTATGGCAAGCATCCTCAGAGGTAGTGAGGTTTGTTGGAACTAGGAAAATGGGGTTATATATCTGTGGAAAGACCAGGGTGGGACAAAGGACTCTTGTCTGCTGGAGATAGGTGTGAACGTTTCAACTGACCACCTTGATTACCATATAATGGCCTGACAGTGCCTCAAGCAAACTTTTGTTGAGAGGTAATTAGATGTCCTTGTTTGTTTCCTCTCTGTTGTTGTGCTGTTGTAATTTTAGAGTTTTTTTTTAATACTGGTAGCCATATAGCCCGAAAAAACTACAACCCAGTGATTCTGGCCGTGAAAGTCTTCAACAATACATTATTATTATTATTATTATTATTATTATTATTATTACTACTACTATTATTATTTGAAACACAACAAGATGAGTCCACAGCAGACAAGATCACTCTGCTGACTGTTGTATTGGATCACATTTCAGACACTTCCCAAGTGTCTAGGACTGTGTGTGGTATTGGCAAATAATGCGTGCAGATCCCAGTAAGGTGGCCTTTTGCAGCTGGCAGATGGTAATTTTGTCAGCGTTGATTGTGTTTAAGTGCAGGCCAAGGTCTTTAGGCACTGCACCTAGTGTGCCGATCACCACTGGGACCACTTTTACTGGCTTGTGCCAGAGTTCAATCTCTAAATCCTCATATCATGTCAGCTTTTCCCGTTGTTTCTTGTTCATCCTGCTGTCACCTGAGATTGCAACATCGACAATCCATACTTTGTTTTTCAACACAATTGTGAGATCAGGAGTCTTGTATTCCAAAACTCTGTCTTTCTGAATTCGGAGGTCCTAGAATAGCTTGACGTTTTCATTTTCTGTAACTTTTTCTGGCTTGTGATCCCTCCAGTTTTTTGTTGCAGGTAGATGGTATTTGTGGCATAAGTTCGAATGAATCATCGGAGCAACAGTGTTGTGCCTCTGCTTGTAGTCTGTCTACACGATCTTCCTGCAGCAGCATATTATTTGATCATGTACATTAAATATATTATTATAAAATTATTATTATTATTATTATTATTATTATTAGCGATATTTGTATCCCACCCCTCTCAACCCCGAAGGGGATTCAGGACAGTTCACAGTGTTGGCAACAATTCAGTGCCCCTGTTAAAAACATTATAAAACATTAAAATTACCCTCTCCTGATAAAACATTAAACATTTTTAAACACATCACATAAAATAACATCACATATCACACACAGACATAGCTGTTGTCTGTAAACAGTCCTGGGTCATTGCACTTTCAACTTTCACTTTAAATATTCCTGTGATATGCCCAACGAATGCTTGGTTCCTCAGCCAGGTATTTAGCTGTCTTCTAAAGGTCAGGAGGGAGGTGCCAACCTGATCTCATTTGGGAGGGAGTTCCATAGCCATGGGGCCATCACTGAGAAGGCCCTGTCCCTCATCCCCACCAGCTGCACCTATGAGGCCAAGAACAGGACCTCCCTGGAAGATCTTAATCTACGAACTGGTTCACAGAGGGAAATACGTTCAGACAGGTAAGCTGTTTAAAGCTTTATAGGTTAAAGCCAGCAATTTTGAATTGTACTTGGTAACTAATAGGCAGCCAATGGAGTTGCAGCAACAAGGGGGTTGTATGCTCCCTGTGCAATGCTCCAGTTAACATGGCTGCAGCGAGTTGGACTATTTGCAGCTTGAAGGCAACCCCACATAGAGCATGTTGCAGTAGTCTAAATGGGATGTAACAAGTGTGTGGACTACCGTGGCCAAGTCAGACTTCCCAAGGTACAGGTGCAGTTGGTACAGAAGTCTTAGTTGTGTGAACGCCTCCCTGGTCATCGTCAACACCTGGGATTCCAGGCTCAGTGATGAGTCCAGGAGGACTCCCAAACTGCAAACCTGTGCCTTCAGTGAGAGTGTAACCCCATCCAGCACAGGCTGTAACCCTATGCCCTGTTCGGCCTTGCGACTGACCAGGTGGACCTCTGTCTTGTCTGGATTCAACTTCAATTTGTTCACCCTCATCCAGCTCAACACAGCAGCCAGGCACCGCTTCATGAATAGTCTCCTTAGTAGCTGGTGAAAAGGTGTAGTAAAGTTGGACATCATCTGCATACAGATGACACTGAACTCCAAAACTCTGGATGATCTCACACAACGGCTTTCTCCAACTTTACCTTGGAGAAAACCATATACAAAATTTCATACATGGAGAGAAGAATTCAGAAAGTTACATATTACAGCAATTTCTGTCCAAAATATGTCAAGCTGTATACAGATAGAAAGAGATATCTCTTATTTCTCTAAAAGCCTTTTGTTTGCTAGCTTAGTATACAACATTGTACATGACACTGAAATGCAATCGCTTGATGTTCTCTTCTTTCCTCTAGAGGTGGACTAATGTGTCCATTTTTCTATCAATCTTCTACTGAGGCATCCTACATATTGCAGTATGCAGAAATCCCACCAGAGGTGTTATTTCACGCTTGGAAGCCTATCAGGTTCTGCCTCTACTTGATGCGAAAAAAATAAAATAAAAATGGCATTCTTAGTTCCAGGAATATAATACAATTCTTTCAAGTCAGTTGGTTGTCTTGCATTCAGAACATTTCCCATCTTTTCCCAACCATAAAAATTGCCAGTCAACAAAAGGGATGGCACTAATTGTCATTGGCCCCACCTATATTGTAGTATAATGCAGTTTAACTGCATGAAATGGTCAACTGCATTGAACTCCATTGTATGAGTCTGCACTTACCATATAACGCAGTCTCAAACTTCATTAAATGGCAGCATAGATGGGCCCATTGTTATTCTTTTAACACCAAATGAGGTTGGCTCTTCTATATAAATAAAAATGTAATGTTCATTTGTGGGATTAACATAACTCAAAAACCACTGGACAAATTGACACAACATTCAGACACAACACACCTATCAGGCCAACAAGTGACCATCACTAATGAAAACACTGAAAAACACAACGGAAGGGACTTAAAAAGCCAAAAAAGCAAAAAGATGCTACAGTGCATGTGCAAAAACAACTCCTCCTGGCAAACAAAACACACAATAGCATATCCACACTCTCTTCCAGACTACAGCTCCTAATCCCTGCATGTTTCCAGGTTCCTATTCCTGGACTGCAGCTCCTAGCAATCCTCCAGGTAGATAAGAAAGAAAGAAAGAAAGAAAGAAAGAAAGAAAGAAAGAAAGAAAGATACGTAGATAGATTGATCAGGAGGAGTGCTGGGAGTTGCAGTCCAAGAATAGGCAGAGAAGGAAGAAAGGGGAGAAAGAGGAAGGGAAAGAAAAGGAGGGGAAGGGAAGAGGAAGACAAGGAAGTAAGGAGAGAAAGAAATTCTACTAGAGAATTCCCATGACTTTGAGCATGTGAATAGTTCGGCACCTGGGCCAGCTGCGGAAATTAATGAGCCAGTAAATCGAAGGCATGTTTTTAGTCAGTACAGGCAAACAACCCAATCTCTTAGCATTCTGCTAACCTGAGAGAGATATTGATAACAGAGTCAAGGCTGAAATGAAATCCGCTGCTGACTGCTTGGGACAATGAGTAGATTAGAGGATAAAAGTGCCAAGTACAGAATCTGTAGTTCAGATGAAGCACCGTTGAAACCGAATTAAGACATCTTTCCTCATCCTTCAAAGCCTTGCCTTGGACAGATTCATGTGTAAACTTCATGATTCAAGTTTTGGAGTTTTACTTTAGAAGTTTCTGCAATTGTTTTTCATGAACTTTGATGGATTAATTTCCTGGACTATTTGTTCCTGCTTATCTTTCTACCATATTGGATTTACCTATTTTTATGGAGTGTTTTTTTTTTAACTTCTATTGCTTTTAAAATATCTTCAATAAACTGCTTGCATTTCCACTCAGCTGTGTGGTGATTAAAGTCAGAGGGCTTGCCTGGCCTGGAATACAACAAGAAATGGGTACCACATACATTTTGAATAAATACACTTGTTGGTGACAATGCTTCCTTTTATTCACTAACCATAACTTGCTGTCACCCAATCACATTGATTTTAACAATGGCATGTCCACCATGAAGTAAGTTCTGCCTTGCGTGATAGTCCTATAGATCACTCTGCTCTTTCCATAAAAGAAATGAAATGCCTGATCTGCCTTTGAATGATGAGTAAAGGGAAAGACAGATTTTGGGTTTCAGGGAGACATTTCTCGATTCATCCCTTGTCCACATTTCTTGGCTAACAGACATCAATAGATCTCTCTTCCATGCATTTCACTAAACCCTTCTGAAACAAGGGACCGCAGTTTCAATCTCCCTCCTTCAAAGACACTTCATTACGCCTTGTTTTCTGCTTGAGTTCTCCCTCAGCAAATAAAGAGAATTCTGGAATATCGATTTTTGTACACTTTGCTCATTGAACACACATTCCCTTTGAATAATTTATTTGTATTTTAGGCATTTTCTACTCACATTCCTACATAAAATTCCATTCTGAAGATTATTTTCCCCCTCCCATCTTCTTTTCTAGGTAACCCCGGGACTTGCTTTCTTCTGTTGTGTTTCAGTTCAATTTGGAGATACAAATCAGGACAAACATCAAAGTCTGATATAATTTGTAGAAGTAAGTATTCAAAAAGAAACAAAACAAAACAAGACTCAAATCTAGCAATCCATAATTGCAGTGTTGAAAGAAGTTTAGCAGTGGATACTTTCTGAGATGTTCCTTTGAATCTATTGACAGCACCATAGTATTAAAATCTTCTTCCTTTCTTTCTGCATTTGCAAGCTAAACCAGGTGTGAAAGGCATGTAGTTTGCATTCAAGGTAGATCTGTCATCTTGTGCTTACCGCGAGGCAACCAACTTGGAATTGGGGCTACCATTTATCAATCTGGCAGAGTTACATTTCCATTGTGGCTGAAAATTTATCATGGCTAGTCTTTTTTATTATGATGATGGTTGTTATGTAGAGGGGGTATATTCTTTTTGTGGAAAATCTGGATGGATTTCAGATTCATGCTAATTACAATTACGTTTGCTGTTAATGCACCAGATGAAGATAATGGCTGTCCCTGAAACCTCGAGCATTCTCCAAACAAAGATTTAGTTTTGATCTTGTGGCTTTTGCAAGCAGATGTAACGTAACAAAGCAGTGCATCCCCCAAAGAACAATGAAAATGTTTGTGCCAGAGGATGGCAGAGAGTGTAAAATCCAGATATTAATGTTTACAATCTTTTTAAAATGTTTACTTTAGCTTTGTCCTCCAATATTTTATGCAATATGATCTTTTGGGAAAGGTCAGCTGATCCTCCTGTGTGAAGCTCCATAATAAGCAACGATTCATCCATTTTTTGGATTAGAATTAATGCAGTTTGTTGGGTTGTGCATAATTTCATTTTTAATTCATATTCTGGATCAAATTTGTTAAATTCGAGCATAGGCCAGTGGCTTCCATATCTATAGAATGGTGATTCTGTTCTGTTTAAGGGAGTTCTCCAAGGTGCTTAAGGTTATCCTATAACTCAATTGAGCACCTTTGATAATATATTAAAACAGTGTTTCTTAACCTGGGGGTCGGGACCCCTGGAGGGGTCGCCAGGAGGTGTCAGAGGGGTCACCAAAGACCATCAGAAAACACAGTATTTTCTGTTGGTCATGGGGGTTCTGTGTGGGAGGTTTGGCCCAATTCTATCATTGGCGGGGTCAGAATCCTTTTTGTTTGTAGATGAACTATAAATCCCAGAAACCACAACTCCAAAATGTCAAGGCCTATTTTCCCCACACTCCACCAGTGTTCACATTTAGCATACTGAGTATTTGTGCCAAGTTTGGTCCAGATCCATAATTGTTTGAGTCCATAGTGCTCTCTGTAGTTGAACTACAACTCCCAAACTCAAGGTCAACTGTTTAGAGTCAGTCAACTGTTTAGAGTCAGTCTAATAATAGTAAATAAAATTATTGCATTTGCAAAGAGGACTAAAGTAAGTAAGTAATAGTATAAATCTATCTTAAGATGAAGTTATGTGATTGTCATAAAGGCAGACAGACATTCAAGGGAATTGCTGTTGTTGCATTTTTTTGGTGGGAGGGGATAAATTGATTTTGTCTAAACCTTTAAGAATCCCCGAAAAATCTATAGATGTGTGAATCTTTCTGAAACTTCTGAGGATTGATGCCCTGGTTATCTTGTGCATCTATATAAATAAAAAAGTAATGTTCGTTTGTGGGATTAACAGAACTCAAAAACCACTGGACGAATTGACACCAAATTTGGACACAAGACACCTAACAACCCAATGTATGTCCTTCACTCAAAAAAAAATGATTTTGTCATTTGGGAGTTGTAGTTGCTGGGATTTATAGTTCACCTACAATTAAAGAGCATTCTGAACCCCACCAACAACGGAATTGAACCAAACTTGGCACACAGTTCTCCCATGATCAATAGAAAATGCTGGAAGGGTTTGGTGGGCAGTGTCCTTTGGTTTTGGAGTTGTAGTTCATCTACATCCAGAGAGCACTGTGGACTCAAACAATGATGGACCAAACTCTACACGAATACTCAATATGCCCAAAATGTGAACACTGGTGGAGTTTCGGGAAAATAGAATCTTGACATTTGGGAGTTGTAGTTGCTGAGATTTATAGTTCACCTACAATCACAGAGCATTCTGAACCCCACCAACAATGGAATTGATCCAAACCTCCCATACAGAACCCCCACGACTACCAGAGTGGGCCACAGCAATGCGTGGCAGGGGACGGCTAGTTGTATATAAAATTCAAGTACATAGCTCTTATAGTTTTTTTTAACTCCATGGATAAGTGAAATGTTCTGAAATTTGGTGGGCTAAGTGTGGTAAATGTGTTCTACCATTGTAGTGCGTTTCACTCCAATATCTTTACAAATGAGGGAGAAAGGAGCCCCTGAACTTTCCCCAATTATAGTAATTGCGTGTAGTTACTATAATGAAATAGTAATGAAATTTTGTTACTCTTGTTATAGTAATGATTTTTTCACAAACTATGGAAACACTTTAGAACAGAAGCATCAGCACCCCCAGTTTTGTAATAACTTTTGAACTATTTTTAATGGATCACACATCCTTACCAGTTTGGCATCACTTTAACTGCATTGACCCAATGCCACTGGGCCCAGAAGTGAGATATTCAATGGCACTCATTTGTATCTGTGGTTTAGCCTAACCACAGCTTGGCTGTGAACATATTTCCTATGTTTCTTTGTGACTTGGAGTCAATCTCCGCTTCATAATTTTATATATTTCAAATGAGTTGTAATAATTGTATGTATGGCAAGAAGCATTAACTGAAATGTGATCAAGACTAACTGTAGCACTATAAGTAAACATGTTTGCTAATAAAAAAAGTCTTCAAAAAGTACAGAGCTTGCAGGGATTTTGCATTTCTCGGGAAATAACCCCGGCTAACTGTGTGCCTGGGATTAGGTCACCCAAATCGGAAGCAGAGATTTCACAGAGACTTTTCTGCTACGATGCTTCAAGTTGGAACTCTTCAGTCCTCTGAGTCATAGAAGGAATATGAATACATTTGTTGGCTTCAATTATTCATGGAATGAAACGTAGAGTGCTCAGGAAGAAATATATATATATATATATAGGATTTATGTAAAATATACTGGTGTTCAGAAATTGAAATAATGTGCTTTCTGCCAATTGCTAAGTGCTATTTTTGATAAAGAAAATCACTTAAGTCTGCCACTTTCACTCTGTCCAGTTGGCCCATGTTATGGATTAGGGTCTGAGTAAATCTCCATAGAATTGTGCTACATATGAACCAAAAATGATATATTATGATTTGATACACAATAAGTACACAGTAAACAAAATCACTATGTTGGCTTTTGTACTGGATCACATGTTGGGCAATAATAATAATAATAATAATAATAATAATAATAATAATTTGAGCCAAATCGACAAAGAAAAAACATGGCTGTGGCTCACAAATGGAACTTTGAAAAAGGTGATGGAGGGCCTGATTCTGGCAGTCCAAGAACAAGCCATTAGAACCAATGCCATCAAAGCCAGAATTGAAAAGAGGACAATAGATCCCAAATGTAGACTCTGCAAGGAAGCAGATGAAACAAGAGATCACATCCTCAGCTGCTGCAAGAAGATTGCGCAGACAGACTACAAGCAGAGGCATAACACCGTTGCTCAGATGATCCATTGGAACTTGTGCCACAAATACCATCTGCCTGCGACAAAGAACTGGTGGGATCACAAGTCGGAAAAGGTTAGAGAATGAACATGTCAAGATACTCTGGGACTTCCGAATTTAGACAGACAGAGTTTGGGAGAACAATACTCCTGACCACACAATCGTGTTAAAAAACAAAGTAGGGATTGTTGATGTCGCAATCCCAGGTGACAACAGGATTGAAGAGAAACAACTGGAAAAGCTGACACAATATGAGGATTTAAAGATCAAACTGCAAAGACTCTGGCACAAACCAGTCAAGGTGGTCCCAGTAGTGATCGGCACACTGGATCCAGTGCCTAAAGACCTTGGCCTGCACTTAAACACAATTGGCGCTAGCAAAATTACCATCTGCCAGCTGCAAAAGTCTACCTTACTGGGATCTGCACATATTATCCGCCGATACATCACACAGTCCTAGACACTTGGGAAGTGTCAGACATGTGATCCAATACAACAGCCAGCAAAGTGTCTGCTGTGGACTCATCTTGTTGTCTTTCAAATAATAACTTTATTTTTATACCCCAGCTTACATGGGGAGCAAGCCCTGCATACAATATGACATAAACAATCTAATTAAAAAAATTAAGAACGGCAAAGTATAAAAACATTATAAAAGTATATCACAACTAGTAACCAGGAATATGGTGGGCATGATCAAATTAGTGAGGACAGGGTATGGGCTTGTGCAAAAATAAGAGAAAAAAAGAAAGAAAACTGTAGGGCTGTGCGGTCAGTGGTTCCCTTGATGTATGGCAAGAACACTTTTCCTCTGGGTGGATCTTTGTCTTGACTCTCGTGGCTTGTTCTTGGTCTTGCACCAGATCCATCCAGAGGAAAAGTGTTCTTGCCATACATCAAAGGAACTCCTGAGCGCATAGGGAAGCTGATGAGGAAACACAACATACAAACTATCTACAGACCCACCAAGAAAACTCAACAAATGCTACGTTCAGCAAAGGACAAGAGGGATCCTCTCACTTCTGCAGGAGTCTACCGTATACCATGCAGCTGTGGACAAGTCTACAGAGGGACCACCAAACGCAGCATTGCCCAAACACGAATCAAGGAACATGAAAGGCACTGCAGACTACTTCAACCAGAGAAGTCAGCCATAGCAGAGCACCTGATGAACCAACCTGGACACAGCATATTATTTGAGAACATAGAAATGCTGGACCACTCTCACAACCTCCATGTCAGACTACACAGAGAAGTCATTGAAATCCACAAGCATGTGAACAATTTCAACAGAAAGGAGGAAACCATGAAAATGAACAAAATCTGGCTACCAGTATTAAAAAAAAACTCTAAAATTATAACAGCAAAACAACAGAGAGGAAACAAACAAGGAAATCTAATCACTTCTCAACAAAAGTTTGCTTCAGGCACTGTCAGGCCATTATATGCTAATCAAGGTGGTCAGTTGAAACAGTCACACCTAGCTCCAGCAGACAAGAGTCCTTTGTCTCACCCTGGTCATTCCACAGATATATAACCCCCTTTTCCTAGTTCCAAAAGACCTCACTACCTCTGAGGATGCTGGCCACAGATGCAGGTGAAATGTCAGGAGAGAATGCCTCTAGACCATGGCCATAAAACCCAAAAAAACCTACAACAATCCAGTGATTCCGGCTATGAAAGCCTTCGACAATATACTTGTTATTTTGTAAGAATATTTTGAAAGTGGAAGCACCTCCAAACTTCATGTCTGGTCCTATTACACCAACTGTCAAGGAAGCAATGAATTTATGATCTCAATAGATGGAGATATCCTCCAGAGTCCCTTTTTACCACCTGCCAACTCTGGGGAGAAAACCCATCCCTTCATCTTCCGAAATGGTTGCGTGAATCAAATGGCTAAGTGACACACAGGGATTAATCTCTGACCCAGTGCCTAATGGATAAAAGTGTTAATAGGTGTTCCCATAAAGCTATTGAGTTGTGGCTCATACTGTCATTTATCTTCATTGGTTCCAAACGCTACACCTCTAATTAACTTTCCTTATCCCTGATGGAGTTCAATGGGAATATTACAGTTAAGTGTATAATGAAGTCGAGATTTAATTTAGGAGAGACCTGGAATTGAAAGTGATCCCTTGTTGTCTATCTGGTTTTTTATTTATATTGTTACCATAAAATAACTCTTTGGATTTAGTCATTTGGCATCCCGGTAGAAGCAACGTGAACAGCATTGGAGGAATATTTCTGAAAGGTATGTTTACATTTTGCCTGCGTTTTCTCACACGGTCTTTGAATTTGATTCTGTTTTTTTGGTTCTGAAGAAAGAAAGGCGGCCTAGGGTGATGTCTGCACTGTAGAATGAATGCAGCTCAACAGCACTTTAACTAGAATCATGGGAGTTTTAGTTTTGCAAGTTTTGCAAGGCCTTTAGCCTTCACAACCTATTTTCTGCTCCTATCTGTACATAAAGACTTTTGTTGATCTCCATAACTTTTTCCCTGAGAGCCTTCCATATCACATTAGACTCCTTATCTAATGTTGCAGCTTCTGGCTCCTCTCACTGACCTTGAATTCCTGTACTTTCTGAGTCAGGTTTTTCACAGAGAGAACCATCATTTCCCTGACTTGAATCTTCAGCATTTTGTGCCCCAGGAAATCCCACAATCCTCTCTAAAGAATCAGTGAACCCATCAGACCCAAGCTGCACTACAATACCCCTGAGACTCCACAAAGCATACCGAGGGGCTCCACTATTCCCTCCTCCTCCCTCCACCAAACTACAAATCCAAGGATTACATAGTATTGGACCATGGCAGTTCAAGTGACTCCAAACTGCATTCATTCTACTGCGTAGATGCACCATAGCAACCTGAATTCCATGGCCCTCTACTCCCTCGGATACTTGGAAGAGGCAAAATCACTTCTTTCCATCCCATTTCTGCCTCCTTGTCAGTTCCCATTAGCCTCGCTCCAAATTTGTCCCTGTCTGGTCTTTTTCTCAGAAGATGCCCACTCAAATAGAATGCTAACAAGCACCTCAATTATGAGCTTTTTTTCCCAAGCCGCCAGCATCTCTTTCAGTTCTGTAGTGTATTATTCATCACTGACCAAGATGGGGGGAAAATGTGATATAAAATAACACCCAGCTACTGTGAAGGAAAAGATAAATGTGGTCAAGAGAAAAAGAACATGCACTTTTTTTTGTGCCGAACATTCAGACCTCTCAAAAACTGGCAGGTGAGAAGGAAAGAAAGAGGCAGTTGGTTATAATGTAGGACAAGAGGGGAGGGAATAGAAATTATTCCACTAGCCCATAGAATGATCCCAAACTATCCTTAAATAAGATTTTCCCAATTTTGCTCTTGTGTGACATTCTTAGAAGACATAGAGAAGGCTACAATCTCACTAAAAGCCAAGCTGGCAAAGCCGAGGCTGTAGTTATTTGGACACATCATGAGATGATGGGACATTGGAAAATACCATAATGCAGTGTTTCTCAACCTGGGGGTCGGGACCCCTGAGGGGGTCGTGAGAGGGTGTCAAAGGGGTTGCCAAAGACCAGGCATGTAGCCGGGGGGGGGGGGGGGGGGGCTTGGGGGGCTTCAGCCCCCCCCCCCCAAATTTTCATGGTGGCCCGTGAGAAGGCCTTACTGGTACATTATTTAGACTGTTATGTTTATTCATATCATGATCTGATCACCGTGCTCAATATATCCCATATGCATGGGGGTGTTGGGGTAACGATACAAAAGGTTTGCTAGGGTAGACCCTCTTTCACTCAGACTCAGCCTGCCCCCCCCCGAACAAAACTCAGCCCCCCCCCCCCCCCCCGAAACAAAAGACCATCAGAAAACATAGTATTTTCTAGGGCTGGGCGGTTTCGTTTCGTTAATTCGTAATTCGTTAAAAATTCATTATTTTTTTTGTTAACGAAGCGATAACGAACCATTCTGGAGCAACTTAAAAACGAAATGAATTTTTCAATTCGTTTCGTAAATGCTTCGTATTTCGTTATGTATTCATTTCGTTATTGGTTTGAGGTCGTTTCGTTATTATTTCCACATGTCTGGGGCAAGTTTTATGGTTGTTTTTTGTTTAATTAGTGAAAAAAAATTATAATATCACACCAACAGTCAACAACAGAGGGAGAGGGAAGCTTCAGAAGTTCCCCCTGTCCCATTTGGAGGTTTTTTAGCACATTGCACGGTCGTGTCCGCCATTAACGAATCGATTCGTTATTGTTTCGTATTTGTTTCGTTATTGCTTTGTAATTTTTTTTACCATTTACCAAATTTCGTAAATATCGAACTTTTTAAAAGAAAAATTTCGGAATTCTTTTAAATATCGAAACGCAAAAAACCCCAAAAAACGAATCGATTTTAGAAACAAATTTTTCCATTGTTAACCAGGCCTAGTATTTTCTGTTGGTCATTGGGATTCTGTGTGGGAAGTTTGACCCAATTCTATTGTTGGTCGAGTTCAGAATGCTCTTTGATTGTAGGTGAATTATAAATCTCAACAACTACAACTCCCAAATGTCAAGGCCTATTTTCCCCAGACTCCACCAGTGTTCACATCTGGGCATATTGAGTATTCGTGCCAAGTTTGGTCCAGATCCATCGTTGCATGAATCCACAGCATTCCTCTGGATATAGGTGAACTACAATTCCCAAACTCAAGGTCAATGCCCACAAAACTCTTCCAGTGTTTTCTAATCATCATGGGAGTTCTGTGTGCCAAGTTTGGTTTAAATCCATCGCTGGTGGAATTCAGAATACTCTTTGATTATAGGTGAACTATAAATCCCAGCAACTACAACTCCCAAATTACAAAACAAATCCTCCCCCCTAACCCCACTAGCATTCACATTTGGGCTTATTGGGTATTTGTGCTCAATTTAGTCCAGTGAATGAAAATACATCCTGCATATCAGATATTTACATTATGATTTATAACAGTAGTAAAATGACAGGTATCAAGTAGCAACAAAGACAATATTATGGTCGGGGGTCACCACAACATATGGAACGGCATTAAGGGGTCACGGCATTAGCAAGGTTGAGAACCACTGCCATAATGTTTGGGGTAGTAGAAAAAGAGGAAGACCAGAAAGACTGCATTGCAAATGGGTAATTTACAAACTGAGTTTGCAAGACTTGAGCAAGGCAGTTGATGACCTCTTAGGATGTATCTACACTGCCATATAATCCAGATTACCAAAACAAATAATCCAGATTATTACTTTTGAATTGGATTATGTGAGTCTACACTGCCATATAATCCAGTTCAATGCAGATAATCTGGATTTTATATGGCAGTGTATATATAGGGCCATAGAAATCTCTCGTTCATAAGGTCAACTTCATAGCAAAGGGTGACAAATAGCAACAACATTCTCTCTATTTTTATTTTTTATCTTTCTTTATGTATTGAATTTTCTTCCAGTGAGATCAAGGTAGTTATATGATCCTAGTCCTTCCACTTTATTCTTATAGCAATTCTTTGATATAGGCCAAACAAGGAACAACAACTCATCTATGTGCAAGCAATCTGGATAATATTGGTCATATCTTGGCATCAAAGAAGAAACTTCTCCTAGATATAGTTCCTCATGTTGTGATGACCTCCAACCATAAAATTATTTTCACTGCTACTTCAGAACTGTAGTTTTACTACTGTTATGAATCGTAATGTAAATATCTGATATGCAAGGTGTATTTTCATTCACTGGACCACATTTGGCACAAATACCCAATACGCCCAAATTTGAATATTGGTGGGGTTGAGAGGGGAGTTTGATTTTATCATTTGGGAATTGTAGTTGCTGGGATTTATAGTTCACCTACAATCAAAGAGCATTCTGAACTCCACCAACAATGGAATCGAACCAAACTTGGCACACAGGACTCCCATGAGCAACAGAAAACACTAGAAGGGTTTGGTGGGCATTGACCTTGAGTTTTGGAGTTGTAGTTCACCTACATCCAGATAGCACTGTGAACTCAAACAATGATGGATCTGGACCAAATTTGGCACGAAAACCCAATATGCCCAAATGTGGACACTGGTGGAGTTTGGGGAAAATAGACTTGACATTTGGGAGTTGCAGTTGCTGTGATTTATAGTTCACCTACAGTCAAAGAACATTCTGAGCCCACCAACAATAGAATTGGGATGCACAGAACCCCCACAACCAACAGAAAATACTGTGTTTTCTAGTGGTCTTTGGTGATCCCTCTGACATTCCCTCACCTCCCCCCTCTCCCGGGGTCCCAATCCCCAGGTTGAGTAACACTATCGTAGATAGAAGGCCTATGAAAGAGCTTTCTCTTGCTCCATCTAAAGCATATTCCAGCTATCTGGACTATGTCATCTTTAAAAGTCAAACACCAGTTTTACTCCATAAATTGGTCGGCATTTCAAAGACAAAAACATGTACCAAGAGATGTGGAAAATCTCAGGAATTGGCCTTTGACTGCAGCAAGATCAAAGGCCATCCAGCATCTCTTTGGGCTTGTTAAAAGTGCTCTGATGTGTGTCCTCTTTTTATGTTGCCTTCAAACTAACCTGCTGCTCCTCCACTTGGCTGTCTCTCCAATGGTGGACTTGCAATTACTTTTCAAATAAGTTAGGCAACACCTCCCTCTTGCCTATTAAGTTCTGTGAGGTCCTGAAGTCAATATCTTTCTGTATCTGGAACATCTCTCAGACCTTTTGCTCTTGCATCAGAAAAACTGCAAGAAATGAGGTTGATCCAAATATAAGCATCATTCTGGGTGCCCATATCTCTGAAGCCTTTTTGGGTGACCAGAAAAAATTGAAAGATGGATTATAAAGTCCAACACAGATGAAACTTCCTTTCTCTCCTCTAGCAGGACTTGTTCTTCCTCCAACACAGCTATTTGTTGGCTTGTATAGACAAGATATGTTATGAAGTTGGAGACTTTTAAACAGAAGCAGGATGGAAATCTCTCAGGAGTGCTTCAATTGTGCATTTCCTGCATGTCAGAGGGTTGGACTAGATGTCCCACGTGGTCTCTTCCAACTCTATTATTCTACGATTCTATTAAGAGTTCCAGACATGTCCAGTGTTGCCTTACCTATAGTTTTCCATGTGTTTTGGACTTCAGTTCCCAGAATCCTGATCTTTAGCCAAGGCAACTATGACTTATGGGAAATGAAGCCCAAAACTGGAAGTTTGGGAATCACTTCTATAGCTAGACACTAGGCTTGGGTAACAACGGAAAAATTTGGTTCTAAACTCGTTTCTTTTTAGGGGGGCCCTTGCGTTTCATTTTTTTAAAGAATTCCGAAATTTTTCTTTAAAAAAGTTCGAAATATACGAAATTTCGTAAAATTATGAATTGATTCGTTAATGGCGGATGCGATTGCGCAATATGCTAAAAAATCCTCCAAATGGGACAGGGGGAACTTCTGAAGCTTCCCTCTCCCTCTGTTGTTGACTGTTGGTGTGATAATTTATTTTTTATCGTTGATAAAACAAACAACAACTATAAAACTTGCACCAGACATACGGAAATAATTACGAAACAATTTTGAAACAATTTTGAACCAATTACGAAACAATTACACCGCTGTGAGTCGCCTCTGGGCTGAGAACGGCGGTATATAAGCAAAGTAAATAAATAAATAAATAAATAAATAACGAAACAATACGAAATAAATAGGAAAAATTGTTTCGATTTTTAATTACTCCTCACAGTAGTCCTGCATGGCTCAATATTGGATCGTAAGCTAATTTAAATACGAATTAATAACGAATTACGAAATTAACGAACGAAACCACCCAAGCCTACTAAACACATAGGGCCCTTCCACACAGCCCTATATCCCAGAATATCAAGGCAGATAATCCCACATTATCTGAATGTGGATTCAGATAACCCAGTTCCCCCAGACACTGTGGGATTTTCTGCCCAAAGGGTCGCCAAAGTCAATCAGAAAACACAGTATTTACTCTTGGTTATATGTGTTCTGTGTGGGAAGTTTGGTCCAATTCTATTGTTGGCAGGATTCAGAATATTCTTTGATTGCATGTAAACTATAAATCCCAGCAACAACAACTCTTAAATGTTCAGTCTCCTAGCCCCAAACTCTACCAGTGTTCACATTTGGGCATATTGAGTATTGGTGCCAAGTTCATTTTGGTTATCTTTTCACCTTGCCTAAAGTGCCTCTGTGTTAAGGTTCTCAAGCTTAACAGAAGGTATACAGATAGCACCTGAGTAAAGTTAGTCAATATAGTTTTCCCAAGGGCTCGGGTGTGCCATCACAGTCTCACTTGCCCTTGGAATGGGAAAATAATATGTCTTCCATTGAGTCTGACAACCAGAGAGAGCCTTGCTACGTTTCCCCATCATCAAGATGCCATTCCCTGCACAGAAAATATTATTTTCTGTGCAAAACAACCATATGTGAATTTTGTACAGCATCAGTCTTGAAATATGAATAATATCCAAACACAGCACTGTTTCTGAAGACTTTCTTGCAGCAGGAAGAAAATTGCTCAAGTTATTTGTGGCTTCTTTCCAGCAAAGTGGAGAATTATATTGCTCTATATCTTTCTTCATCTATTTTGAGCTTCTAGTGGGCAGGCAAAATGGTGTTGTTCAAGACATCCTTTGCATTCAAAATCACTGTGTCTATTTTAGTTATTTTATTTTAGAGGTTTATCAAAAGTTCTTAGAATATTTTAATTTGTTTTTAAATCTCTGTATGGTCTCAGATAGTTTCACCTGTTCTGCATGAATAATTATATATAGTAAGACCCTCATCATCACGTAACCTATATCCCTTGTTTCAGTTGTGCACAGCCAGGGGGAAAATTGTCTCCCTAGAAATTTGCTAGGTCCTCCAGGTGGTTCTATGACCGAGTATCTCAACCTAGTGTTCGGGACCCATGTGCGGGTCATGAGGGGGGTGTTAGAGGGATTGCCAAAGACCACCAGAAAACACTGTATTTTCTGTTGGTCATGAAGGTTCTGTGTGGAAAGTTTGGCCCAGTTCTATCATTGGTGGGCTTCGGAATGCTCTTTGATTGTAGGTCAACTGTAAATCCCAGCAACTACAACTCCCAAGTGTCAAGGTCTATTTTCCCCAATCTCCACCAGTGTTCACATAAAGGCATATTGAGTATTCATGCCAATATTGGTCCAGATCCATCATTGTTTGAGTCCACAGTGCTCTCTGGATGTAGGTGAACTACCACTCCAAAACTCAAGGTCAATGCCCACCTAATCCTTCCAGTATTTTCTGTATGTCATGGGAATTCTCTGTGACAAGTTTGGTTCAATTTCATCGTTGGTGGAGTTCAGAATGCTCTTTGATTGTAGGTGAACTATAAATCCCAGCAACTACAACTCCCAAATGACAAAATCAATCCCCCTCCAACTCCACCAGTATTCAAATATGGGTGTAACAGGTATTTGTGCCAAATTTGCTCCAGTGACATAAACCTGCATATCAGATATTTACATGACAACTCATAACAGTAGCAAAATTATGAAGTTATGAAGTAGCAACTCAAATAATTGGAGGTCACCACAACACGAGGAACTGGATTAAGGGGCCGTGGCATTAGGAAGGTTGAGAAACAGTGTTTTTGGTATGCTTTCCCTGGAGAAAACCATAGAGCTGTCCTGGAGCACCAAGAAAAGTCCTTCAGAGGATACCTCTCCAGAAATCTGTAGGTCCTCTAGTTGAACTCTCAGGTGTGCTGGTACTAGAAATCAGATAATTTCATGCCATTCCATCTATAGTTTTAAGTAACTTTGCTCTGGTCAGGAACACATCCTTCGCAGATATGAGGATTTTACTGTGACTCAACCACAAAAAGGACATTCCATCTATGCACTAGGTAAAAGTAAAGGTAAAGATTTTTCCCTGACTTTAAGTCCAGTTGTGTCCGACTCTGGGGGTTGGTGCTCATCTCCATTTCTAAGCCAAAGAGTCGATGTTGTCCATGGACACCTCCAAGGTCAAGTGGCCAGCATGACTGCATGGAGTGCTGTTACCTTCCGACCAGAGTGGTACCTATTAATCAACTCACATTTGCATGTTTTCGAACTGAGCTGGGGCTAACAGCGGGAGCTCACCCCGCTCCCCACATTTGAATCTGCAAACGTTTGGTTAGCAAGTTCAGCAGGTCAGTGGTTTAACCCACTGCGCCACTGGGGGCTCCACTACAACTATTAAAAACTCCTTCTTTTGGACCATTTTATATGCAATAAAAGATGGTACTTTAAACAGAGATCCAGCGGAAAATTTCAAAACATACACAGATGGTACAGGAAGAGAAACCTCTTCAGGGATTCCCTTCACAGACATCACTTCATTGAATCCATTCCCAGTCAGGAAGCCTGTTTGTTATCAACAGACACATAGCAACAGAGACAGACTTTATGGCTGGTATGTGCAACCCAGGTCCCTTCTACGCTGCCATGTAAAATCCAGATTGTGTGATCGGAACTGGATTATAGGGTAGTGTAGACACATATACAATGGTTCTGGACCAGCTTACCTGTCCAAATGTCTCTCTCCTTATGAACCATTTAGGACCCTAAGATCTTCTGGGGAGGCCCTGCTCTCGGTCCCGCCTTCTTCACATTCAGTTGGCAAGAACGAGGGACAAGGCCTTCTCAGTGGTGGCCCCTCGGCTATGGAACACACTCCCTAGGGATATCAGATCAGCCCCCCACCCTCTTAATATTTTTTTTAAAGTTAAAACCTGCCTCTGTGCACAAGCTTTCTCAAATGCAGTGTAGCAGACAAACTCTGATCTTTGGAACGACTGCACAATGCAATTAGGTAATTATTTTAGTAAGGAGACGCTGTAGATTTATACTTTTAAATAATATTATATTAAATGCTATTTATGATAAATGTTTTTAATTGTTCTTTGTTATTGTAGGCATCAAATTGTGCCATTTGTAAACCGCCCTGAATCGCCTTCGGGCTAAGAAAGGCGGTATATATGGTTCATAAATAATATAATATAATATATAATATAATATAATCCGGTGAGTCCCTGGTGGCGCAGTGGGTTAAACCCCTGTGCCGGCAGGACTGAAGACCGACAGGTCGCAGGTTCGAATCCAGGGAGAGGCGGATGAGCTCCCTCTATCAGCTCCAGCTCCTCATGCGGACACATGAGAGAAGCCTCCCAAAAGCATGATAAAAACATCAAATCATCCGGGCATCCCCTGGGCAACTTCCTTGCAGACGGCCAATTCTCTCTGCAAGAAGCAACTTGCAGTTTCTCAAAATATATAATCCGGTTCAGAGCAGATAATGTAGAATATCTGATTTGATAATCTGGATTATATGGCAGTGTAGAAGTTGCCCTAAAGCTTTCTTCCTGAATCAATGGCCCTGAATAAGGATGAACAATGGAATAACGCTATATACAATTGTTTTGCGGAAGTGAATGTTCATTTAAGCTTTCACTGCAGGTTGTTGCTTGCTGTCACATTTCAAAACTAGCCTCACTTAGTCAACCAAGGCTCTTTTTCTAGGGAAATAAACACAACTGCAAGAGGAACTGATCTGGCGATTGGTCTTAAAACTGTTTTCTCTCATGCAGCCCACAGCCGTGCAAATGAGGCCAAACTGGCAAACTGGAAGAAAGCATCACCATTGGCTCAGACTTATTAGAGCCACAGGGCTGCTGAGCAGAGGCAAGTAAGGTTTGCCTCTGTTTGCAGGACAGTAAATGTCTGCTTAGTTTGCAAAGTCACGCTTGCGGTGATCAAATCGTCCCAGGGAGTGACTTTGCAACCGTTCCTGTCTGGAACGTGCATTACGGGCAGCACAGCTGAGAAGTCACAAATAAACGACTTGATTAAGTAGCTTCCGAAAATGCAGAGAGTGACCACTGGTTGCTGGAGAGACCCGCTGTCACCTTCAGAAGTGATACTGCTGCGCTTCCAAGGAAAAAGGAAACAAACCGTTATCTACGATGTTCAGGATGTGGGCCTTTGTTTGCAATGTGTGCGCCTTCCTTGCCACAGTTGTTGTTTTCTATTTTCTCTAGCTTCTGATGGATTGTGCTGGTCCGGCTGTACCAGGAGCTCCTACTTCATTTTCTTTCTATTGAGTGTTTGCATGTATTCCAAGGTTCCATGCATTTTGCAATAAGGTGGTTTCCCTTGCTCTGCAATTATAGGACCAATGACCCATCAATCATCATTATGTTCTTTAGTTCTGCCCCTTTCCCCGGGGCTCTGGGAGGGAAAAGAAAGACTTCAGGCAGTCTTTCAGTTTTGGAACCCCAGTTACAGGACATGAGCTTCCCCCACCTGTAGAGAAGCTTCGTTTCTCACAACAACTGGGGGAAACAGCCCAAAAGCTTCTAAGGAAAACATTTTTACAGCACAAACCTTGTTGGGATTAAAGATACAGATCCACATCATTTGTGGAGAAAATCCAAAAGGTCTCCAGCAGGAAAATCTACAAGGTCTTGGCTGGTAGGTCTACTCGGTAACCTGAAGCAATTGGAGCCGGGAGTAGGGCCCACACCAGCAGAGCCTAGAAAACAGATTGCCTGGGAGGGGTCAAAAAGGGTTTTCCTTGTTAAAGAAAGAAATAGTTCTCCAAGCAAGGTGCCCACCAGTTGATCCAAAGCCTTGAGGCATTTGTTTAATTTGTTGAAGATCTAAAGAAGTATTTGATTGTTTGTTGAAGACTTAAGCAATAATAAAGGACTTTGTTAAACCTTTCAAGCTTCTAAAGACTCTGTATAGGAAAATCCTTAGGGCCCCTCATTCGAGGCACCCCGGCTTCCCGCTGGGCACAAAGAGCATGTCCTGTTCAAAAGCCAACTGCTATAGGCCCAGCGCATGACAGCACATGGATCTTATGCCTCTCAGGCTGTTTGGCATTCCATATCCTTTTATTTGAATGAAGTCAAACTTTGGAAATAGTGAATTTTGGGGGGGGATCGATGTATCCAGGCCCAGATATTTCAAGCGCCAGCAATGTGCCAGATTCTAATAACCTTTTGTACTTTTGTACTTGTAAAAGTTCACTTGTACTTTTTTGCACTGATTTTTCAAACTAATTTTTGATGGCAGCACTTAAATCTTAAGGTATGTCTGACCTTGACCTCTCTTGACTCAAGGCAAAGATCAGGACCAGGACTGTGGTGCAGATGGCTGGGAGTCAGCAACTACTGACCAAAAGGTCATGAGTTCAAAGCCAGCCCAGGTTGGAGTGAGCTTCCGATCAATTCGTGTAGCTTGCTGTTGACATTCAAATGTGAGTAGATCAATAGGTACCGCTCCAGTGGAAAGGTAACAGTGCTCCATGCAGTCATGGTGGCCACATGACCTTGGAGGTGCTACAGACAACTGGGACTGTGGCGCCGCTGGCTGGGAGTCAACTGCATTAAGATCACTAATGACCAAAAGGTCATGAGTTCAATGCCAGCCCGAGTTGGCTTCCGACCAATTTGTGTAGCCTGATGTCGACCTTTGCAGAACAAAAGACAGTTTCATCTGTCAAGTAGGAAATTTAGGTACCGTTTCTGTGGGGAGGCTAATTTACGACACCATAAAAATCTCCAGCAAGCATGCAAAGAATAAGGAAGTACTTCATCACTGTTACAAATGGACAGTGAAGCGATAGCTCCCCTGGTGGCCAGAATACCCTCATGAAAAAGCTGGAATGTTAAATAGCCTCCACGTGTCTGTCTATATATGTTGTGTGTCTATAGCATTGAATATTTGCCACGTATATGTACATTGTAATCCACCCTTAGTCCCCTGCGGGGTGAGAAGGGCGGAATATAAATATTGTAAATAAAATAATAAATAAATCAGCTCATGGGTGTGATATTGTTACAGTAAATATATTAGTTTAAAAGGTAAAGGTTTCCCCTTGACATTAAGGACCTCATCACACTAGAGAATGAATCCACTTTAAATCCGATCACTGCCTCTTTCAGAATTCTGGGATTTGTAGTTTAGGGAGGAGCTTTTAAAAGCCACACTAAACTACAAACCCCAGAATTCTGCAGGAGACAGAAACCAGATTTAGAGTGGCGTCATTATTTAGTATGATGAAGATGCAAATCTAGTTGAGTCTGACTCTAGGGGGTGGTGCTCATCTCCATTTCTAAGCCGAAGAGCCAGCGTTGTCCATAGACACTTCCAAGGTAATGTGGCCAGCATGACTGTTATCTTCCCACTTAAGCAGTACCTATTGATCTTTTGTTAGAGCATTGGTTTGCCACATCCACTTCTCAAGGAGAACCAGTCCAAATCTTGAATGAAAATCTTTCCATATTCTATAACACAAAACTACTAAAAAGGTATAGGTTTCCCCCTAAAATTAAGTCCAGTCATGTCTGACTCTGAGGGTTGGTGCTCATCTCCATTTCTAAGCTAAAGAGTCGGCATTGTCCATAGACACCTCCAAGGTCATGTGGTCAGCATGACTAAATGGGCTGCTTTTACCTTCCCACCGGAACAGTACCTATTGTTCTACTCACATTTGCATGTTTTCGAACTGCTAGGTTGGCAGAATCTGGGGCTAAGAATGGGGGCTCAGCCCGTCCTGGAGATTCAAATCGCCGATGTGCCAGTCAGCAATTTCTACAGCTTAGCGGTTTAACCTGCTGTGCCATTGTGGCCCCCAATTAGCAAATCAATCAAATCATTTATTTTGGTCATAGGAAATAGAAGTCACCGTTTCATACAAACTTGGTATGTTTAGTACATTAAAAATAAATAATAATAATAATGAACTTTATTTGTACCCTGCTACCATCTCCCCAAGGGACTCGGTGTGGCTTCCATGAGGCCGAGCCCAGAATACAACAATAAACAATAACAACAATAATACAAAACAGTAAATAAATTCATAAGCAAAAAACAAGCAATAAACATTAACAATAACACGACATGTTTAAAAACCTATGGCTGGGCCAAATGTAATAATTAAAATTTAAAAAAAGTAATGCTGGGCATGACAAGGTGACATGTAACTGGGATAGAAATTTTGGAGAGGGATATAAATATAAATATAAATACTGAAGCGCAATACGGGTGAGGGAGCGGAGGGGGAAATAAGGTAAAAACATACAATGCACAGGCCCCCAAATATATTAGATAGCATTCTGTTATTTGGAGAGGGAGTTTTGAGGATGTTGAGCTCTCTCTGAACCACCTAATTCAAACACCGCACATTTGGAGGACAATTCAGATAAGGAAAACTTGAGAGACATTCTTACTTCTGACTCGTTTCCCATCCTTTCTCCCTAGTTGCATTTGGCTGCAAGTAAGACTCCATCTGGATGGATGCAAAGGTCTGAATCCTGCTTTAGATTTTCATTTGGCACAGTTGCCAGTTCTTGGCATGCTTGGCAAGGGAAAAGAGAGGCGTGAAAGGCAAAAGTCCCTTCGATAATAAAAGCGGGACTTAATCTTTATAAATGATATTGATTTTGTGTGTAAGCCAGTTTTCTGGCTCACTCTCGCTTTTCAGTTATCACTTCAGCCACCAAGGTCCCTTTGGAGACATTGGAGTGTCAGAGCCAGTAGCCATGCACTGATGAGACACGTTTAACCCTTGAAGAAGACCTCATTTAAACAAGTCTCCTGATGAATAGCACAAACATTAAGGTTGTTCTCAATGACAGTTTCCTAAAGTATTAATATAAAGTTTCAGTTGTTCTCTTATTTATTTACTAGGCCTGGGTAACAACGGAAAAATTTGTTTCTAAAATCGATTTGTATTTGGGGTTTTTTTTGTTTCGATATTTAAAATAATTACAAAATTTTCCTTTTAAAAAGTTCAATATTTACGAAATTTCGTAAATGGTAAAAAATTAACGAATCGATTTCCGAAACAATAACGAATCGATTCATTAATGGCGGACGCGACCGCGAAATACGCTAAAAAACCTCCAAAACCTTCTGGAGCTTCCCTCTCCCTCTGTTGTTGACTGTTGGTGTGATATTATAATTTTTTTTCACTAATTAAACCATAAAACTGGCCCAGACATGTGGAAATAATAACGAAACAACCTCAAAACAATAACGAAACGAATACAATATCAAAATACGAAGCATTTACAAAACGTTTTTGAAAATTCGTTTTTTTAATAATTGCTCCAGAATGGTTCGTTATCGTTTTGTAATTGAAAAAATTAACGAATTAATAACGAATTACGAATTAACGAAAAGAAACCACCCAGCCCTATTATTTGCAGAAACTAAAGGATTAAACTTCAGAAAAATCGGATATACCCTAGGTCATATAATTGAAGAACTCCATTATACAAGCATTAATCTCCTTTTCGGAATGTGTTGCAAGGGACTATTTACAGCCTCTTGGGCCCCATTCAAAACTATCATCCCCAGGTAGTTGTCAAGCCCCATAGGATGCTGATCTTCTTCTTCTCTCTAAAGAATTGAACTGGGAGGAAGAGGCTCTTGTCCCTGGTTGCCTGTCGTTCCCTTCTTCTCCTTTCCATTAAATGGCCATAACAGAAGCTCCTTTGGGTTTGGCACCTGCTTGGAAGGGGAGCTATATGAGGGTTGAATGAAAAGTAATGCCTCCACCTTCGTAACTCCTCAACAGGTGGCAGTACTGTTATATGGTAGGTACTGGCTTGTTCAGTAGACTGTCCTCTACAGTTTCAGTTTGGCAGGAAGCCTTAGCATTGAATGGTTGTGTTGTTAAAGTGCAAAGTATAGAACCCTGTGCAGATGGTCAGTCAATGTGACTTAAGCAACATGCAGTCATTGAATTCTTGTCAGCAGAAGGTGTCACCCCAAAGGAGATTCATCAGAGAATGCAAGTGGTTTATGGTGATTGTGTTGATGTGAGTACTGTGCGTTGTTGGGCGAGTAAGTTTAAAGATGTTGAGGTGGGAACATCTGACTTGCATGACAAAAAAAGAGTTGGACGTCCTGTGACAGTAACCACTGAGTTTCACAAGCAAAAGTTTGACAGATTGATTCAGGAAAATTGTCTTATCACTCAGAGAGAAATTTCAAGCATAATCAGCATTTCATAAGAACGTCTGTCACATTATTGCTTTGCTTGGTTATTGGAAGATCTGTGCATGATGGGTACACAGCAGAACTTCAGAGAGTGGATCTCACCACCGTACGGCATCCTCCATTCAGTTCAGATTTGGCACTGTCTGACTTCCATCTGTTCCCGATAATGAAAGAAGATCTGTGGGGACATCATTATGCTTCTGATGAAGACATTGAGAGAACTGTGAGATGCTGGTTGCGAAAACAGAGTGTCGAATTCTTCTGTGACGGCTTCAGAAAACTTGTTCATTGTTGGCAGAAATGTATCCAATTGTCTGGTGATTATGTGGAAAACTGAATAGTGGTAGTTAAAGAGCACATTCTAAGGATTATTTCTGTGTTTGATTTATTAAAATATTCCCATCCAAACCCAAGTAACAAAGGTGGAGGCATTACTTTTCAGTCAACCCTCATACATCCTGGGAGGCCAGAGTTTGAATCCTTAGCTGTGGATAATTGCTAGGTGACCTTGAGAGATTCACACTCTCATTGTCCTGCTCTCAACCTCAAACAAGGTTCAAAGTTCCTAAATCAGCATGAGGGAAAGAGGTAATCTATGTCAAATAGTTTCTTTAAAACCTACGAGATGTTGATATGCGGATTACTGCAAAAGTTCAGTTCTATGAGCAAGTCACAGAAACTGTGTCCTCCACATGTTTCATAGATGTTTTTAAATGCTGTTTATGATTTTTATGTTTTTATATTGCAGTTAGTATTTTAAAGTATTTATCATTGTTTTAATTTGTACTGGCATCAATTTTTTGCATATTATTAGCCACTTTGAGATGCTCTTGGGACGAGAGGGGCGGTATATAAATTTAGTAAATAAATAATAATAAATAAATTTTCTGGCACACAAACAAGGTTTATGGGTAAGACAACTTCTGTTCAAGTCAGCACTACACAATGAAACAGGAACACACACTTTTAACCCAATAACATAACTTCGTCATTATTGACACTTTTTAGAGCCTGTCCGGACAGATTTGGTTGTGTACTTGTGGCATCAAACAATAGGATGCTGTTCCTGGGTTATACATGGCTGTTCCTGATTTCTCTTCTTGTGAAAAGACATACAATTTCATCCTTGCCAGAGAACATGTGCCCTCCAAACATTTCATGAAGTTTCTGGCACACAAACTTTTTGCCTTCTACTCAAGTGTCACCTTCTTTTTAGGAACCGACTAATCAGGAACAAGCATCTAAAAAACTCTAAAATTACAACAGCACAACAACAGAGAGGAAACAAACAAGGGCATCTAATCACCTCTCAACAAAAGTTTGCTCCAGGCACTGTCAGGCCATTATATGTTAATCAAGGTGGTCAGTTGAAACATTCACACCTAGCTCTAGCAGATAAGAGTCCTTTGTCCCACCCTGGTCTTTCCACAGATATATAAATCCTTTTTCCTAGTTCCAACAGACCTTACTACTTCTGAGGATGCTTGCCATATATGCAGGCGAAAAGTCAGGAGAGAATGCCTCTAGACCATGGCCATATAGCCCGAAAAAAACCTACAACAACCCAGTGATTCCGGCCACCTAAAACCCAGGCACATACCTAGATTAAAAAATCCTGTGATTTCCAATTGCAGGGACATACAAATTTTATTTATTTATTTATGTTACTTTTATCCCATCCATTTCATCCTGAAGGTGACTCAGGGCAGCGTACAGATTGGCAACAATTAGATGCCATAAATAAATAGATACATCAGTTAAAAGTAATAAAATCACATAATCATCATCATCATCATCATCATCATCATCTTTATTTATACCCTGCCACCATCTCCCCAACGGGGACTCAGGGTGGCTTACATGAGGCCAAGCCCAAACAACATATTACAGCAAAATAAAACCAAAAACATAAGCAACAAGCAACAACAACATAATTACATAAAAACATATGAATACATTAACAATATAACATTATAATAAACACAATCACAGTGACAGTGGACGGGCCACATGTGCAGGATAAAATGTTAAAAAACTCAAATGAGATAAGAAGAGGAGCAAGTTATTTGCAAGAGGGAGGTCATAAAAAACACAGGGTTGTGGAACCAAACTTTCTCATTAGGGGAAATATATAATATTGTGATAATATGTAATATGTGAAAATCTACATATTCAGCTGGAAATCTCACTTTTTTTTTGTAGTGATTGCTTCCATGTTTACAGGGGGAAATGTCTGGCTACCCTCCTGTTTGCTGCTGAAGCTCCTGGGATAAAGATTAGGCCTGGGCGGTTTCGTTCGTTAATTTTGTAATTCGTTAAATATTCGTTAATTTTAGCAATTAAAAAACGATTACAAAACTTATTTTTAAACCCAGAAGTGTTTTTAAATATCGAAATGGCATGCGCCAAATATTTTTGTATTTCCGTCCATTTCGGATATACGTAAGATGGCTATGCTTGCTGGGAGCTCTCCTCTCTCTCCTCTCCTTAGCCAGTCAGAGCCTGAAAGAGGAGGAGGAGGAGGAGGAGGAGAGGGTGGGGAAGGCGCCGGCTGAGCAAGTGAGCGAGAGGGCGAGCGACCCTCAGCGGGAAGGCTGCCCGTCCCTCCTTCCTCACCTTTGCAGTGGGTGTGCTTCGTTCTCCCAATTCCGCACTGAAACCTTAGCGGAGGGCTGGGCTAGATGGCCTTTGGGGAGCCCTTCTCCCAATTTCACATTGAGACCTTAGCGGAGGGCTGGGCTAGATGGCCTTTGGGGAGCCCTTCTCCCAATTTCGCATTGAGACCATAGCAGAGGGCGGGACTAGATGGCCTTTGGGGAGCCCCTTCTCCCAATTCCGCACTGAAACCTTAGCTTCGGAGGAGCTGGGCCCAACTCGGCGGCAGCGCTTGAGGGCCCGCCAGAGTGAGTGCCTGCCTTCCCTCCTTAATAATAATTTCTCCTCCCTATTCTACTAAATTAATAATTAAATTTAAAAAATATTGAAAAAATATTGGAAAAAAAAGGGCGCCATCTTTACAAAATGTTTTGTAAATATTAACGAAATTTCGTAAATACCGAACTTTTTTAAGGGAAAATTTTGTAATTATTTTAAATATCGAAACAAAAAAAAAACCCCAAATACAAATCAATTTTAGAAACAAATTTTTGCGTTGTTACCCAGGCCTAATAAAGATACTGTCTGGATGGGCCCCTTGACAGAACTATGGCTCAGTCCTGTAGTTAGTTCTGACTAAGTAGATCCAGTTAATCAATAGGATTGATGTATGTGCTGGCTACTTTAACAATTGGTTGAACGGGTCTACTTTAGTTGAGACTAACTGAGATGATGCCAGCCATGATGTGCTCATCTTATAGATCTTTTTACAAGCATTTTTGGCATCTAATTGAAAAGTCGGTAGTTTGATAAGAAGGCAAAAGAGAATAAAGAGGAGAACAAGCCCTCTTGAATGAAAACCAGCTCAGATAGTTTTTGCAAAATAGAATTAACATGCAACCAGAGATAGGATTGCCTTGGTACTATAGGTTGATTAAGACACAGGGCAGATCAAAGTGGTCTTTGAAATGCTGTGAAAAGGGCTTCTTCAAAGGCGGCTTGGGTGTTTCCTTAGATTAGATGGCAGGAGAAGGGAGCTGGTGGGTTTCCCCCCCTCTTCTTGAAAAAAAATGAGTGAACAATAGCCATGATGTGGAAGATAGAAATTCTTGGATTGCTTTGCTCAAAGAAGAAGACTGATCAAACGTATGATATTGATGAAATGCTGATATAACCTCGCCTGGCATGCGCCTGGTAGCATGAATTCCAATAGATCAAAAGAACAGAGGTGTGTGTTCGTGCAAAAACCCTCCAGCAGACTGGGTTTTGACAGGTGGCTTAGCCGAAGAGATCGGCTGCAGAAGAAGAGGATTCAGAAGAGGGGGGGGGGGGGGGGAAGCCAACAGCATTGTTCCCGGAAATAAGGTTTCTTGGAAAGGGTGTGTATGTGTGCATGTTTGAAGAATAATGAGCTGTAGGACAAATAAGAGCCAACACCATAGTTTGAGATCATGTAACTAGGAACATCTTGGTTGCATCCATCTTAAATTGACATCATCTGTGTTAACAAGGTGCAGGAATCGAATGTATTCCTGGACAAGGAAAGTGTGGCTTTTCAGATGGCATTGGACTACAATTTCCATCCATACAGGGGAAACAGATGTAAAAAATATTCAATTTTTGTGTGCCTAATAGTGTCCCAGGGGGACATTTTGACTACTGCAGTGGGATTGCTATTATTAAAAAAACATTTCTGGCTGAATACAAGGGCAATGATCTGTACAGAGTTTTGTTTTTATTTTTATTGTATTGTTTGGTCCCCCAAAAGAGAGCAAACTCCTTTTTTATTTTGGGAGTACAATCAGATTTTTTTTTACTATGGGAAAATACAATTGGTAAATGCACAAACATGTTCACCATGTTGCCCAGCAGGGAATAAACTTCGGAATTTAAAAAAGTGAAACTGGCCTGGAGAATAATGTGAACTGGAGTCAAACAGTATCTCAAAGAACCGCCTGAAATGGATGCCTTGGGTATTTAAAACCATTTTACGGGGATATCATTACCATAATGTTTTAATTGCCTGGCTAATTTAATTCATAGTTTCAAATATAGTTCAGCAGGGTGTCACAGTTCACCACAGTTGTGCCAAGTCCGTTAGCTGCAGATATGTCCATAGCAGGGATGTCAGGTAACGGGTTGCTTAGCAACAACTCAGGTGATGCTTTTCAGGGAGACAAAAAGCCTCAGGAAGAGCAAAACCAAGAAGGAGGAGTTCAGAGGGGGCAGATAGGAAATGCAAAAACCTCAGCATTAGGGTCTCCTTCACAGTATACAGGTCTAGTAGGCATGGTCAGATTTGGTCAGAATCTTTGTAATTTGGAATAAATTCAGAAAGATTTGCTTTTTGAAGTGATTTTGAAGTTTTTAAGGAAACCGGAAGTCCCTTTTCCCTTCCGAAGCTTTTTCCACCATTTCTGTTACAAAGCAGTAAGTGAGTCGGAAATGATTCAGCTTTCTCCCGCTTCTGGGCTTGAGCTTGGGAAGTGTTTTAAACCAGAGTGGATTAATTTCCTGCCTTTCCTCTCCCTTCACTTCTGGTCTCAAGCCTGGGAAGCATTTTAAACCAGACTGGATGAATTTCCTCCCTTTGCTCTCCTCCCTCCCTTTCTGGAGTAAAACAACTTGTTCTGTCTTCCAGGAGCATAGTTTGCATTACTTTTTAGTTGCATGGGATAGTGTTCCTTTGCATTTCCCCAGGGTTGCTACAATCTCAGCTACACTCTGAAAGTTAACAGCTTTAGAGGCAAGAAAGCCAGCCTGCAAGCCCCTTTTGCAGCTATTGGTTCAGAAAGTATCATTTTGGGTTTAGAGATCGCCCTTTTTCCTGGGTTGAGATCTCCATTTTGAAATTTCCCCTGCCTCCTTCAGTAGAGAAAGAAAGCTTCAGATGTGCTGTTGGTCAGGCAGGTAACTCTGACAAACCATTATAAGAACTATTGAGATTTAGATAGAGAAGCTATTGAGTACTATAGAGATAGACAGAATAGGCATTGAGTTATATATTGAGCATTACTCCATCTCCAAAGCTAACCTTGAGCTATAGATAGGGAAAAAACCTGCTTTTTTTCCTAAACCATAGCAGCTCAGGGTGAAAAGATCTCAGGATTTTCTTCTACCTTTTGGGGAAAAGTTATCTCAGTAACTAAAGGAAAGGAAAGACTGTTTTGTTTGTAACTTTAACAAGCTGTGCCAAGTCTGCAAGGACTTTGAGAAATAAATATTCTGTTTTGATGTTCAAAGCCTGTAGTAGCCTCAGTTGCTGGGAATCTCAAGCTTCTAAAGAAAAACCCCCATGGTCTGCCCAGACAAAGAGAGAAGCACATATTAGTTTATTTTATAGGGTCTGGGTGTGACGGCACACAACTACTTTCAAAGTAAAGACGACCCAATGAAACAGGAAATAACACTTTCAAACCATTAAGAAAAGATTTGGAAGTCTCAGAAGTTTTGAAAAGTTCTGAACATTTTTTCTGTGAAAATCAGAATTGACTTCGAAATCAAACCACCAGCGCCCCCGACATCCGAAACGAGTTTTGAACCAATTTTTTTGGATCAAACAAGCTTAAGTAATCAAGCAGAGAATCCAATCCTGGTCTTCTAATTTGAAGTCAAATCCTCAAATCATTATTTGAGTAGGCCTTATATCTGAGGATTTGTGATCTACATTTGCTGGCAATCACAATCTTTTACTCTCATCTGTTATGGAAGGAATTTGCGTGTAAGTTCAGTTCTTGCAGATACTTTGCAACTGAGTGTCAATATAATCTCATTACCAGCTTTTCTTCCTCAGTTTGGGTTATTATGATACGATCACAGCGTAATGTTCTTCCTACCTCTTGTTACCTGAGCTCAGCAGGCTTCGCAGTTCCCAAAGGCTAACACCAAAAAGTGTTCAAACACTATTCCTCAGAAGATAAGCACAGCTTTTATATTTATTGAGGTAATTAAGCAAGCCCCTAGGTCCTTAAGTAGATGAAGTGAACCTTGGAAGCATCCCTAGGTTCACAACACCAGCTCAGGAAATCACAAGACTTTTATATCAATTATAACATGGATATATGCCAAAGTGGTGTATAAATCCCCATCTGTGCTCCTACTTTTTCTCTGTTGCTTTTTAATAGTCTCAATTGCTCACACAAAAGACCTCTGGCAATATGTGTACTGAAATATGATTCTTTTCTTACAGTTCAAGGAAGAGTGGGCAACCCTGGCTCTCTAGATGTTGTTGGAATCCAACATCCTTTACTGTGGCTACTGGGAGTTACTATCTTTTTAATATATATATATATATATATATATATATATATATGTATATATAACATTTTCGTTAACAATATAAGTGATGGAATCAAGACGGGGTAGGGGAAAATATAATAATAATAATAATAATAATAATAATAAAGTACATAGCTAGAGGTGCGGGGTTGATAAGTGGGGGACACTTGTCTTCCTTTTCTCTTCCTTTCCCTTTGTCCTTTTCTTTGTTTTCTGTCTGTTTTTTTTAACCTTATCGAGTTCTTTCCATTATAAAGTTCGTAACTGTGGTCCAGTCAGTTTCCCCTTTTGTTTTCCCTTGTTTGTTTCTAAGTTTTTGTGTAAGACTGTCCATATTCATAATGTCTGACACTTTCAGTATCCAATCTTCAATACTTGGAATGTCTTTCTCTTTCCATTTTTTCGCATAGATGATTCTTGCAGCTGTGGTCAAATAACTGAATAGTTTTTCCTTATTTTTATCTGTGTTAAAGTCCATCATTCCTAGTAAGAAGTATTTCGGTTTTAGTTCTATGGGTTGACTGATAATCTTTTCTATTGCCAGACAATTTTTTTTCCAGAATTTGACTGCCTTGTTACATGACCACCAGAGATGAAAAAAGGAGCCCACCTGCGATTGGCACTTCCAACATTTATCTGACACATTCTTATAACATTTGGATAGTTTGCTTGGGGTTATGTACCATCGGTACATCATCTTGTACTAGTTCTCACGTAGATCCTGGAAGTCTGTGAACTTCAGTTTGTTGTTCCATATGTTCTCCCATTCTGTTAAACGTATGTTATGGCTGATGTTTTGTGCCCACTTCACCATGCACTCTTTTACTTGTTCTTTTTCTGTTGTCCAAGCGAGCAAGATTTTGGAGATTCTTGCAATGGTTTTATTTTTGGATACCAGAATCTTTTCCCAGGCTTTCCCTTCTGCTTCGAAACCCATTTTCTTATCTCTATGGAATGCTTCTTTTAACTGTCTATCCTGAAACCATGATAAGTTGTGGTAGGTTCCTTTTATTTCCTCTAATGTCTTTAATGTATATCCATTAACTTGTTTTTTTTAAAGATTTCCTTGTATCTTGGCCAAATTTCCCATCCCAACTCACGTCTCTGAGATGCTTCTAAGGGAGAGACTCAGAGGGGTGTTTTTGGTAAAAGTTACCTTTGTGCCTTTCCCAAATCTTTAAGAGTTACTATCCAACAACATCTGGAGGGTTACAATGGTTTATTCTTATGCCTGAGCGTGTCCTAGCACCAACTATGTACATGATTTATACAGGTAGGAAGAGAAGTTGTAGATATTCATTGCAGTTAGCTTCTTCATGAATTATTTGATTCAATAAGTAGATATGAAAGCCAGTGTAGAGTAGTGGTTTGAGTGTTGGGCAAAAAATTCTGGGAGACCAAGGTTCAAATTCCGGCACAGCTATGGAAATCAAGGGCTCTTCCACACAGCCCTATATCCCAGAATATCAAGGCAGAAAATCCCACAACATCTGCTTTGAACTGGGTTATCTGGGTCCACACTCAGATAATGTGGGATTTTCTGCCTTGATATTCTGGGATATAGGGCTGTGTGGAAGGACTCCTAGGTGACCTTGGCCAACTCAAGCACCAAGAAAGGCTTTGGCAAACCTAATAAAGAAACAGTGACACGAAAGTGTTGTTGAAGGCTTTCATGGCTGGAATCACTGGGTTGCTGTGAGTTTTCTGGGCTGTATGACCATGTTCCAGAAGCATTCTCTCCTGACGTTTTGCGCACATCTATGGCAGGCATCCTCAAAGATTGTGAGGTCTGTTGAAAACTAGGCAAGTGAATATCTGTGGAATGTCCAATGTGGGAGTAAGAACTCTTCTCTGCTTGAAGTAGGTATGAATGTTGCAATTGGCCACCTTGATTAACATTGAGTGGTGTTACAGCTTCAAAAACCGTCTGCTTCCTGCTTGGGGGACTCATTTGTTAGGATGTGTGAGCTGGCCCTGAATGTTTCTCCCACCCTGGACATTCCACAGATATATAATCCTCACTTGCCTAGTTTCCTACAGACCTCACAACCTCTGAGGATGCCTGCCATAGATGTGGGCAAAATGTCAGGAGAGAATAGGAGCCCCCAGTGGTGCAGTGGATTAAACCCCTGTGCCGACAGGACAAGTCGCAGGTTCAAATCCGGGGAGAGGCGAATGAGCTCCCTCTATCAGCTCCAGCTCCTCATGCAGGGACATGAGAGAAGCCTCCCACAAGGATGGTAAAAACATGAAAAGAAAAAACATCCAGGCATCCCCTGGGCAACATCCTTGCAGATGGCCAATTCTCTCACCAGTAGTGACTTGCAGTTTCTCAAGTCACTCCTGACATGACAAAAAAAAAGTGAATGCTTCTGGACCACAGCCAGACAACCCAGAAAACTCACAACAACCCAGTGATTCCAGTCATGAGAGCCTTCGACAACACGTTTCCAGTATGGTTTCCAGGACCCACTGAAAATACCAAGAAACTTGGATGCCGAAGTTTCTGGCTTACCTATCCAAACATATCTCTCCTTATAAAACCATCTAGGACTTTAAGATCGTCTGGGGAGGTCTTGCTCTCAATCCTACCTTCCTCGCAGATGCATTTGGCAGGGACGAGAGACAGGGCCTTCTCAGTGGTGGCCCCTTGGATATGGAACGCCCTCCCCAGGGATATAAGATTGGCTCCCTCCTTTCTAACGTTCTGCAAAATGGTCAAGACCTGGCTCTTTGAGCAAGTTTTTTCTACTGGAGCCTAATTAGACATATGGAATGACTGATGATGCAACTGGACAACATTTTTAGTAAGGAGATGCCGAGGATCTTGTTTTTACAGATATAGCTTTTCATATTACATTTTAAATGTTGAATTGTTTTTATAATGGTTTTAACTGTATTTTGATATTTGTTATGGCATCGAATTGCTGCCGACTGTGAACTGCCTTGAGTTGCCTCTGGCTGAGAAAGGTGGTATACAAAGGCGGTAAATAAATAAATAAAATAAATAATTCCTTACTTATGGAGCATTGAAACAAAATGGGAACTCAAGTGCCTGTCATAGATGTGGGCAAAATGTCAGTAGAGAATGCTTCTGGGACATGGCCATACAGCACAGAAAACTCACAGCAACCCAGTGCCAAGAAAATTCAGAATATCAGGATAAGTATGGTGTTCTTCAAATATCTCTTAAATCCCTACTTTAATCAATGTCTTGAGTTCTGAAGTTGGATACTTGCCTTGGGTAAGTTTTCACTCCATTAAGACCCTCCTGAGGTGCTTCTTTCTAATTGCATTGAACAGATAACAAAGTTGTTCCCATATTTCAGCTCCTCACTCATGCCTTGCCCATTCTTTCTTGCGTGGGTAGTCAAAACTAAATATAGTGCACTATTACTACTGTTAATGGTGAGCCTTACTTATGAGTAAGTATTGAAGAATTACTCCATCTCTTTGAGATAAATGGATCTATTCCCATTTTTATCCCCAAAGATGTGGTGAAGGGTGTAGAAAGTCCATTTGTTTACCACTTTAGAGCAATATGGAAACTTGTGGAATTTGCTAATGGTGTGTGTGAAAGACGATTGCTCAATGCTATCATTTCCTCCTCAACTCACATGATGGGAGAGAGAATCTGATAGCTTAATCCATATGTTTTTTAACATATGGGAAGAAGAAAACTGTGTGTATGTGTGAGATGTATATTGGAATACACGCCACACGCAGGCATGCCAGCTCACACTGAATGCCTGCGCCTCTCTGTTTTGTGTTTTGATCTGGAACATCAAGCATCTGACATCTGTCTGGTTTTTCTGGGGAGAAATAAATACCAGAATGTCAGCAGTCAAGTATAAGGAACATGTCTTTACAGTAATCATAAAAAAAGGCTGAAGATGAAATCATTCTTGCAGATGACTGGAGATGAGGCTTTGTTCCTTCTTTTTCTTCCTTCCACAACACCATCCCAACCCCTCCAAGCAAAACATCTCCCATAGGCTTGTATAGGCCCCCTTCCTTTACTTTTTGTGATCTGCGTAAGCCTTCAGACATCAATGGAGGTGTGATGCCGACACACTCACATGCACACTGTATATTGAATATGTAACCCTAAAGGTCCCATCTACTCACTCTGGCCTTTATGTATCTCCCAGCTCAGACTTCAGAAAGGAGGACCTGTAATCTCATTGTTTGGATGGAATTCTTCAAATGTCAGAGGAAGGAGGAGAAGAAAGATCTCTTGATTGGCAATTGTGCACAGTTCTATGGGGATTATGTACTGACCATAAAACTGCCATCCCGTGATTCTGTGCCAATCACTGCTGTATTCATTGCCTCTTTTGACCGGCAATGTTATTTTTTCATAGCCTTCTGCTTTCATGTGGACCATATGAACACATTATTTTTTGTGTGTGCAGGAAATGTGTGATGATGTTAACCCTTTCTTTTCAGTGATTTTTTTTTGGGGGGGGGGCATTTAAAATGTATTTATTGCTATTTCATAGTCAGCCTTTCTCTTACAAGCAATATAAGTGGTGCAGTCTTTTTAATAATAATAATAATAATAATAATAATAATAATAATAATAATACAATAATAATATGAAAGTCTCCCCTGAATAATAATAATAATAATAATAATAATAATAATAATAATAATAAATATTTATTATTATTATTATTATTATTATTATTATTAATAATAATAATAATAATATAGCCCGGAAAAACCTACAACAACCCAATAATAATAATAATAATAATAATAATAATAATAATAATAATGCAGACTGTGCAAGGAAGCTGATGAAACCATTGACCATATCCTCAGCTGTTGCAAGAAAATCGCACAAACGGACTACAAACAGAGGCACAACTCTGTGGCCCAAATGATTCACTGGAACCCATGTCACAAGTACCACCTGCCAGCAGTAAAGAATTGGTGGGATCATAAACCTGCAAAGGTAGTGGAAAATGAACATGAAAAAATACCGTGGGACTTTTGAATCCAGACTGACAAAGTTTTGGAACACAATACGCCAGACATCATGATTGTGGAAAAGAAAAAAGTTTGGATTATTGATGTCGCCATACCGGGTGACAGTTGCATTGAAGAAATACAACAGGAAAAACTCAGCCGTTATCAGGACCTTAAAATCCAACTGCAAAGGCTCTGGCATAAACCAGCACAGGTGATCCCAGTGGTCATCGGCACACTGGAAGCTGTGCCAAAAGACCTCAGTCGGCATTTGGAAACAATAAACATCGACAAAATCACGATCTGTCAACTGCAAAAGGCCACCTTACTTGGATCTGCACGCATCATTCGAAAATACATCACACCATCCTAGATGCTTGGAAAGTGTTTGACTTGTGATTTTGTGATACGAAATCTAGCATATATATCTCATTTGGTGTGACATACTGTAGTTTTGTGTCAGTAAAATAACAACAACAACAACAACAACAACAACAACACTTTATTTATATTTTGCCCTATCTAACCAATAGGACTCGTGGATCACGGTACACATACATAGCAAACATTCAGTGCCATTTTGGATAGACAATACAGAAACAGAACAGAGGGAGGTATGTTGTGTCAACCAACATCCAGCTTTTTGGCTCCTTGGATGGTTTGTGCTCAAAATCCAGCTACAGGGGGGTGCTGTCAATCCATCCTCTTTAACCATCAGGACTTCCTCCTTCCTTTTGGCCACCTGACATTTTCTGAACTTTTTACTTTATGGTGTTGTAAAACCCTTCTTGTTTTAGCAGCACCTAATTTCTCTAATTACAGCACAAGCTGTTTTCGAACTGCTTAGATCAACAGTGAGCTGGGCTTGACAGTTGGCAGCTCACGCTGACCCAGGACTTCGAACTGACAACCTTTCAGTTGGTAGATCTTATCATTGCTGGTGATTTACTAGCTGGGCTAAACCTCGGCCCACTTCTGTCAGCATGTCTTGTATATCAGTATGTCACACATATCAATGCCTCTTAAGCTATTTGATATTTGAAGCTGGAAGGGTTCCCTTTATGTACCGAGGACGTAGCACCATGTTGCATAGCATATCCATATTCCTTTATGTTGCACTCTAGCTTTGAGGCCACCCTTTTTCAACCAGCACCACACCAGAGTCCATTAGCTAACTACAAGTTTATTTATGTATTATGTAAATAGCTACAAGTTTATTTATGTATTGTTGTGATTATTGCTTGTATTGTTGTGTTTGGGCTTGGTCTCATGTAAGCCGCACCGAGTCCCTTGGGGAGATGGTAGCAGGGTACAAATAAAGTGTTGTTGTTGTTGTTGTTGTTGTTGTTGTTGTTGTTATTTATAAAATCCTGTACAAAAGGGAGAAAAGGTAATTCCCCAAAAGCAGTAGAAAATGTGCTATAAAATTGCAGTAGTCCATATATACAAAATTCAGTAATCCACAAAAAAGCAAGATACATGGAATCCAGGAAATCAAGATCATAGGCATAAATCCATAAGAATGAAAACAACAGCTTTTTCAAGGCAAAACACTTACAGGAACCTAGGCGAACACAGGAGACTAGATTCATGAGCATGAGAGCTGATACAGGAACTTGATTCTATGGCAACGTTGTCTGCTCTGGAAACACCAAGTAAACACCACTTAATTTAAGCTCAGGCCCTACCAAGAAGCCATGAGGTCATACCTTTGACACCTGGATTTCAAAGACTTCTTACTGAGTCTTTCTGACTGCCTAATTAATCTACCCTTCACTCCCTCCCCGTAGAGGCCTAATCTGATATCGTGAGAAAACTTCCCATCTGCTGAAGGCCAGTTCCCAAGAGAAACAGAATTCCAAACATCCTCTATCTCATCAACTGCCAGCATTTCTCTCTGACCTAAGTCCTGTAATTCAACCTGTGTTTTAATCTGATCACACACAGACTCAATGAAAAAACCATCAACCCCCTTGTCCTCTGAGGATTCCTCAGCATCTTGCTGCTGAGCCCCAACATGTTGCTCATTGGGTGTGCAAATAAGTATGAGAGGGAAAGGGGAAAGATAAACCCACAGCTACTTCCCACCAAGAATCTTGTTAACGTATTGTCGAAGGCTTTCATGGCTGGAATCACTAGGTTGTTGTAGGTATTTCAGGCTATATGGCCATGTTCTCACAACTTTTGAGGATGCTTGTCATAGATGCAGGCAAAAGGTCAGTAGAGAATGCTTCTAAAACATGCCCATATTGCCCAAAAACCTGCAACAACTCAATTTTGTTAACATTTGTGGGAAGTGTCAGCTGATAAAATTAAGGGTGAAAAACCCAATGATACTCTGTTCATTGTCAAACAACTCTTTCCATCAGGAGGTCTAGCTTAATGTTTATTTCTCACCTGCTGTCTTGTTCTTTGAATCCATTAGTTCAAATCTTCTTATGTAGGGCAACACGGACTGGTGGGGGGTGGGGGGAGAGGCTTGATCCATCTTTCAAATATATAAGGAGGCTATTATATCATCTCTTAATTTTTTCTGCTCTAGGCTGTTTACTCAGATCTCTCAGCGTTCCTCATGGGACTTGGTATGGGCTTTTCCGCTTCACTTCTTCTTGAGTGCTAGCACATGTGTTTAGATCATGGTTTGAAAATGCAAAGGTAAAGGGGTGGAGAGAGAGAAAGGGAGAGAGGATTAATAA